>NC_058373.1:11915000-12247500 GCF_018350175.1 Felis catus
AAGTTTTTATTCAGTTTCACCTATTTTCTAATTTCTTTTGTGGTTTTTTTTCTTTGTTGCATGGTTTTTGTTTGTTTTTTAAAGTGTGTTGGTTAATTTGAAATATTTAGGTTTTCCCAGATAACTCGTAATTCAATTTTGTCTTAGAGAACATGTTTTAAATGAATTCACTGTTATTTATTTATGGTTTAGCATGTTGGGGTGCCTGGGTGGCTCAGTTGGTTGAGCGTCTGACTTCGGCTCAGGTCATGATCTCACAGTGCGTGGGTTCGAGCTCGCGTCGGGCTCTGTGTTGGCAGCTCGGAGCCTGGAGCCTGCTTCGGATTCTGTGTCTCTCTCTCTCTCTACCCCTCCCCCACTCATTCTCTGTCTCTGTAAAAAATGAATAAATCTTAAAAAAAATTTTTTTTTGTATGGTTTAGTATGTTTTCTGTTTTGGAGAATGTTCTTTGTGTACTTGAATAATACTCTGCTTTCATAAGGTGGAGTTCTGTAAATGTCCATTAAGTCAACTTAGTTAATAAATAGTCTTATTCAAGTCTTACATACCTTTCCTGACATCATGGCTAGTTTTGTTATTGACAGTGAAATATTTTAATATTTAACTGTAGTTGTTGAGTGATCTGCTACTTTCAGTTCTGTTACTTTTTCCTTTGTGTATGTTGAGGGGTTCAGGTGTTAGGTATGTGCACGCTTGTAATTGTTCTTTGTTCCTGATGTGTTGATCTTTTTATCATGAAATGCCCCTCTTTATCTCTAGTAATATTTCCTGTTCCTTAAGTCTATTTTGTGTGATGTGACAGCTCTTTACCTGTCTTTTGGTAACTGTTTGCATGTTATGCTGTTTCTGTCCTTTTACTTCAATTGCTGTTTATGAGTTTAAAAATGTGTCTCTTGTAGACAACATGTAGTTGGATCTTCCCTTTTTAATTGAGTCTCTGCCTTTTGAAGAGTTTAATTCATTCACATTTAATGCAATTATTGATATGGTTGGATTTATATCTACGATTTTACTTTTCTCCCCAATATGTCTTACTCTTTTCTATTTCTCCTTTACTGCCTTTTTTGTCTCAACAAGTATTTTATAGTGTGCCACTTTAACTCTTCTGTTAACTGATTTTTTTAAAAAGTTATTTTCTTACTGGTTGTTAGGGTTTTTTAGTATGCATCTCATCCCAGTCTTCTTTAGATTAATACTAATTTAATTCTGGTAAAATATAACAACTGTTCTCCAGGATGGCTTCATTTTTACTTCCTTACTTGTGTTGTAAACCCAAGAAGACAGTGATAAAATTATTGCTTTATCCAGGCTGTCTTTTAAAGTAATAAGAGAAAAACATAGTCTTTCATATTTACACATTTATATTATCATTTCCAGTTATATTTATTTCTCCCCGTGGAGATTGTCACTGGGTTAAAATCACTTCTTTTTAGCTTACAACACTTCTTTAGTATTTCTTGTGAGGCAGGCCTACTAGCAACAAATTCTCTATTTTCATTTGTTGGTGGCTGTCCTTTTTTGACTTTTATTTTTCAAGGATAGTTTAATACTCTTCAGAAGATGAGTAGAGAAGCTTGACCACTCTAACCATGCTGCCCTGACTACTGCGTTAGCAGATTAGGCTGAAACTATTCCCTTTTTTTCAGGCACCCTCACTACGGTGTGCTTCTGGGAGTGGAGCTCCCTTGGCACCCCTCCTTTCTCTGCCTTCTCTCAGAACAGAGTTTCTGAGTCTCAGCACTATTAACATTCTGGGCTGGATAATTCCTTTTTGCTGGGAGCTGTCCTTTGCATTATAGGTTGTTGAGCAGCATCCCTGGCCACTACCCCACCACATGTCAGTAGCTGCCCTCTTTCTCAGTGGTAACAACCAAAAATGTCTCCAGACATTCCCAGTGTCCCCCAGGGATTGGGGGACATTGGGCATCACCACCAGTCGAGAAACACTATGTTAGAGGTTCTTTTCCTGTCACACTGCACCCTGCCTATCCCATCTCCTTGTTGTCCTCTTGCCTGTCCTGTTTCTTCTCACCTGGGTCCTCTGTCCCTTCCACAGAGCTCTGTGAGTCGATAGTGGCCTGAGGATGGAGGCAGTTGCCCTCTTCTCGTCTTGAACAGTCTGTTGTACCTTCTGTAATGAGTACCCTGTTCATCACGTATTAGCATAAGGCCGAGTTTTTATAAAGCATGCTTTTCTTTTTTTTTAAATTTTTTTTTCAACGTTTATTTATTTTTGGGACAGAGAGAGACAGAACATGAACGGGGGAGGGGCAGAGAGAGAGGGAGACACAGAATCGGAAACAGGCTCCAGGCTCTGAGCCATCAGCCCAGAGCCTGACGCGGGGCTCGAACTCACGGACCGCGAAATCGTGACCTGGCTGAAGTCGGACGCTTAACCGACTACGCCACCCAGGCGCCCCTAAAGTATGCTTTTCAAAGGTACAAGTGCCGTAAAACATAACATAGAAAAGTTTAGAAATAGTCAATTTGTCAATTATTTATTATTAACCTTTGTTTTCTGAAATAGAGTGTTTTCCTGTGTATTACTTTATCGTTTTCATATTGGGTCTTTTTGATACACTGGAAGTGTTTGCTTCAGAATGCTGACTTAGATGATGAAAATGTGTCCCTTATCATTCAATAAGTTGGATGGACTGAGGTCAGTTTCAGGTCTTCTATGACTGAGGTCAATATCCTTTGGTCTTCAAATTCCAAGAGAAGAAGTACATCCTTCATAGCACCACTGAGATGAGATGAGACCATTCTACGTAGTAGGAGTCTTGAGGCACCATGCAGCATCTGTGCTTGTCCCCCGAAAAAAGAATGTGCTGCATAGTTTCCACCAATGAATGGTTAGCTAGATTTGCCCTTTTGTACTTGACTACTGGAGTGGATGGTAGGGATTTTGGCTCCTAATTGGTCATAATTACTTTTTTGCTATTTAGCAACTGTGGCGTTCTAGTAGACATGATTATTCTGATAGTTCATCCAAAGTGTTCTTTGTGGCCAGTTGAATTACTTTTGGAATGATGGATTGGAGTTAGAGATGTAGTTTTGTGTGTGTGTAAGAGAACTTTTTCTCTTCGAAAGCTTTGTTTTTAAAGCATTGTTTTCGGGGCGCCTGGGTGGCTCCGTTGGATAAGCATCTGACTTGGGCTCAGGTCATGATCTCATGGTCTCTGAGTTTGAGCCCCGTGTCAGGTTCTGTGTTGACAGAGCCTGGGGCCTGCTTCAAATTCTGTCTCTTCCTCTCTCTCTGCCCCTTCCCTGCTCGTGCTCGCTCTCTCTCTCTCTCTCTCTCTCTCTCTCTCTCAAAAATAATGAATAAACATTAAAAAAATTTTGTAAAACATTGTTTTCAAACATTTTTATTTTTTATTTTTTTTACGTGTTTATTTTTGAGAGGGAGAGAGAGAGTGCAAGCGTGGGATGGGGGAGGGACAGGCAGAGGGGGTGGACAGAGGATCTGAAGCAAGCTCTGTGCTGACAGCAGCAAGCCTGATGCGGGACTCGAACTCATAAACCATGAGATCATGACCAGAACTGAAGTCAGGACGGTCAACTGACTGAGCCACCCAGGTGCTCCTCAAACATTTTTTAAAAGATTGTTTTCCACAAAGATTCATGCAACTCCATTTTTTAAGGAATTAAGATTTACCTTTGTTTCTGCCTGAGCTTGGTATGCAGAGGACTAAAATCCAGTATTTTCCTCATCCTTAGCTGTAGTTCCTTAGATTCCAGATGGTGCTACAGAACCACTTGGTCCTGTCAAAGAAATGATCCACTGAAGAAAAATTATTGTACAGAGCAGAATTAAATTTGGTCAGATAACTTTTTTTTTTTTAAATGTTTAGTTTTTCAGAGAGACAGAGAGACAGAGCACGAACAGGGGAGGGGCAGAGAGAGAGGGAGACACAGAATCTGAAGCAGGCCCTAGGCTCTCAGCTGTCAGCACAGAGCCCAACACGGGGTTTGAACTCACGGACCTATGAGATCATGACCTGAGCCGAAGTCAGACACTTAACTGACTGAGCCACCCAGGTGCCCCTGAGCCACCCAGGTGCCCCTGGTCAGATAACTTTTGTACCTTCATCTCCTCAACTGTTACAGGCTATTACTGTGTTAAATTTTTTAAATTAATTAATTAATTTTTAAATTTACATCCAAGTTAGCATATAGTGCAACGGTTTCAGGAGTAGATTCTAGTGATTAATCCCCTGTGTATAACACCCACTGCTCATCCGAACAAGTGTCTTCCTTAATGCCCCTTTCCCATTTAGCCTATCCCTCCTCCCACTACCCCTCCAGCAACCATTTGTTCTCTATATTTGAGAGTCTCTTATATTGTCCCCCTCCTTGTTTTTATATTATTTTTGCTTCCCTTCCCTTATGTTCATCTGATTGTATTCTAAATTCCTCATATGAGTGAAGTCATATGATACTTGTCTTTCTTTGACTAATTTTGCTTAGCATAATACCCTCTAGTTCGATCCATGTAGTTGCAAATGGCAAGATTTCATTCTTTTTGATTGCTGGGTAATATTCCATTGTGTGTGTGTATGTCATATCTTCTTTATTCATTCATCTGTTGATGGTTATTTGGGCTCTTTCCATACTTTGTCTATTGTTGATTGTGCTGCTATAAACATTGGGGTGCAGGTACCCCTTTGAAACAACACACCTATATCCCTTGGATAAATACCTAGTAGTGCAATTGCTGGATGGTAGGGTAGTTCAATTTTTAGTTTTTTGAGGAACCTCCATACTGTTTTCCAGTGGCTGCACCAGTTTGCATTCCCACCAGCAGTGCAAAAGGTTTCTTCTTTCTCCGCATCCTCGCCAACATCTGCTGTTTCTTGAGTTGTTGATTTTAGCTATTGTGATAGGTGTGAGGTGGTATCTCATTGTGGTTTTAATTTGTATTTCCCTGATGATGAGTGGTGTTGAGCATCTTTTCATGTGTCTGTTAGCCATCTGGATGTCGTCTTTTTTTTTTTTTAACGTTTATTTATTTTTGAGAGATGGAGAGAGACAGAGCATGAGTGGAGGAGGGGCAAAGAGAGAGGGAAGAGCCCGACGCGAGGCTCGAACCCATGAACTGGAAGATTATGACCTGAGCCGAAGTCAGATACTTAATCGACTGAGCCATCCAGGTGCCCCTGGGTGTCTTCTTTAGAGAAGTGTCCATTCATGTCTTTTGCCCATTTCTTCACTGGAGTATTTGATTTTTGGGTGTTGAGTTTGATAAGTTCTTTATAGATTTTGGGTACTAACCCTTTATCTGATATATTATTTGCAAATGTCTTCTCCCATTCCGTCGGTTGCCTTTTAGTTTTGCTGATTGTTTCCTTCGCTGGTCTATTACTGTTTTTTATTATTTATTTTTTTTTATTTTTTATTAAAAAAAAATTTTTTTTTTAACGTTTTATTTATTTTTGAGACGGAGAGACAGAGCATGAACGGGGGAGGGTCAGAGAGAGGGAGACACAGAATCTGAAACAGGCTCCAGGCTCTGAGCTGTCAGCACAGAGCCCGACGCGGGACTCGAACTCACGGACCGCGAGATCATGACCTGAGCCAAAGTCGGCCGCCCAACCGACTGAGCCACCCAGGTGCCCCTATTACTGTTTTTTAAATCCAGAAGTTCTTTTTTTAACCAACTGTAATCTGTTTTCTTAGCACATGGTCTGTCCAGTCAGTTTTCCTGCATGGTGGCTCAGACCAGACTACTACCCTTTTTAGCAATTTGATCACTACCCTTATTAAAATATGTACCAGTCATTTACTTTGTAAGTACTGTTCTGCAAAGCATGGTGCTTGGTATTAAAAATACAGAAAGATAAAGCAAGCCCCAAGAATTGAGTGTATAATCACTTGCAAAATGTACTGCATACCCACTCCACAAAATATCTCAGTAGAGCAGATTTCAGAGATGTAACCTCTTGGTATAAGATTTGTTTTTTGTTTTGTTTTTGCTTCTGCTTCTGCCTCTGCTGTCTAGGCCAGTCTGAATTTGTTTGCATATTTATCACATGAATTCTAGTATACTGTTTTCATTCTTTTAATTTTCTTCTTTGTTATTCCTCAGTAGAGTGAACTTCTATTTTTCTAAAATCCCAAAGTCTGCAATATTTAAGCAATCCAAATCGTTCCTACTTTCGTGAGAGACATATGTTATGTACACAAGTTGATAATAGGGATATATCTAAAATAACCTCTAGGCTGTAGCATGGTGTTATTGTTAAGTTACTTGCTGCTATAACCCTATACCTTTTATGTATGTGGTATTTTAAGTTGACAGTATTCTGCTTTAGAGAACAGCAAACTTTTTCTTAAAGGGACCTGATAAGAAACATTTCCAGCTTGTAGGCATTATGGTCTGTTACAGCTGCTCATCTCTGCTGTTTAGAGGGAAAGCAGCCATAGGCCATTCATAAACCATTCAGTGTGTACATAAAGGGATTCTTATGCTTTTTAGTAAGAAAACACTAAGTAGGTGAAAATATTTGTTGTCTAGCACAGTAGGGGAAGTAACTTATAAATAAGGTTTATATTTAAGTTTTTAGACTAATATAGTTTTAATTAACGATAATGAATGTTAAATAAATTGAAATGTTCTCTTAAATTTGTCTCCCAGCTCTTCAGAAAATAGCTTGATATAGTGATAGTTCCTGATGTCCAGTTGCTTCATACATTTTGTGTGTGACATGCCATTCCTAGCATTTAGATAGTTCAGTTGGCCTTGTTCATTTTAGTCTTCTTCCTGGTTTTAATTCCTCATTTATTTTTGTTCCTGGAGTATTTTCATAGAAGTGTGACAAAATACAACTTAGGTTTATCAGGCTGTAAGCTCTAGTGATGTGTTTAGATTTCTATCCCAAAAGATCTTTTTGTCTGAACTTCCTGAAGATGGCTGTTTTGTTCATTCCTAGGTGTTACTGAGGCAGGTGTTGACCCACCTCGCAGTACCTGGTGAAATGCGTGGCCGTTTATCAGTTCAGAAATGGCAGCAGGCTCTCTTGACACCAGTGCACACTAGCGGTGCTGGCATTTTCTCTCTGACTTTCCATTTTAGCAGAGAGTAGCTGCTTTGGAGTCTTACAGAGCTCTAGGAAATGTTGAGCTATTTATTCCGGGACTTGACTGGCCTCAACAGAGGAGGGCTGCCTGGTATCAGAGGGCAGACCATGCAGCAGCAATTAACTGAGATTCCAGTGCTAGACTTGGTCGATGGCATGCTCTCCCCTACTGAGCTTTAGTTTGCACACAGAACCCTGCTAGCTCCTCCAAGTGCATAATTGGCTTTCTAGTGGCAAAACCATGTACTTCTTTCAATCCTCATGAAATAAATTTCTTTCATTTTTGGGGTTTGTTTTTGAAAGAAATCTGTTCACCGTGTCCTATTCTGGACTTCTGCCACAGGCCTGTTAGTAATCAAAGATGATTGAATTAAGATTGAAATGCAAGGGGGCACCTGAGTGGCTCAGTCAGTTGAGCGTCCGACTTTGGCTCAGGTCACAATCTCACGGTTCATGGGTTCAAGCCCTGCATCAGGCTCTGTGTTGACATCTCAGAGCCTGGAGCCTGCTTCAGCTTCTGTGTCTCCCTCTCTCTCTCTCTGCCTCTCCCCTGTTCATGCTCAGTCTCTCAAAAATAAATGAACATTGAGAAAAAGTTAAAAGATGTTGAAATGCAAGGAACTTTCCTCTATAGAGTTGAGGCAGAATTATTATGGTGACAAGTTTTTTAATTCATTAAAAAATTTTTTTAACATTTATTTTTGAGAGATAGAGTGGGAGAGGGGCAGAGAGAGAGGGGGACAGAGGATCCAAAGCAGGCTCTGAGCTGAGAGCAGACAGCCTGATGTGGGACTCAAACTCACAAACTGCAAGATCATGACCAGAGCCAAAGTCGGGCATGTAACTGACTGAGCCACCCAGACGCCCCTAAGTTTTAGAATTTATTATTAATAAAATTTGTGTCTTCAAGTTCTAATACTATTAAATTGGTGTCACTTGTGTTACTGTTCTTATTTGGGGGCTGTAGCTTGGTTACTGTCATCATAAATCCACTAATTTTTTTAATCTATGAACAGTGAAGATTATTGATGGAAATTATGTAACTGACTTTACCTTTGAGTGGTGACAGCTGTAATATTGCCACTAATTCTCTTACCTTTGAATTTGTTTCCTAAGAAATTGCAGCTTATTAAAAGATAGCTTATTAGTTTTTCTGTAGAACATTTCATAACAATAACTTATGTATACTTACTCATTGCATGTTATACAGAAGTGTCCTGTGAACTCTAGATCCAGTCTAAGAATTGGAAACCCAGTGTTATCCAGTGTAGACTCATTGGGTTGATTCAGTGGGTTTTCTCCGTAGACTCATTGGATTGATTCAGTGGTTTTCTCTTTCCTTACTGTTTTCCCCTCTCTTGTATTCCTGAGCTAGTGACTGATAAAATTTATCTTTCCTTATAGGGAAAAGTCTTATTTTGTTTGTTGTTTGTTTGCAGATTATTTTTTCCATTTAGTTAATTGAAATTTTAGCTTGAAAAAATGCTTCTTTTTCTTCTCGGTTGCTTCTGTAATGAACACTGTCCTGTTTTATTTCCAGGTTTGAATTCTGGGAAGATTTTGAAGAGGACCATGGGAAAGGAAGGGAAAACGGCTATCAGAGTCTCCATAAGGTGTTGGAACCCTTCCTTCTCCGTAGGGTCAAAAAGGATGTAGAAAAATCCCTTCCTGCCAAAGTGGAACAGATCCTCAGGGTGGAGATGTCTGCTCTGCAGAAGCAGTATTACAAGTAAGCTATGGGCCGGGTCAAGCCTCAGTGGGATTAACATCAGTACAGAGAAGCCATAAGATAGACAGTTGACAGACTGCTTTTTTCAGTGATGCCTCAACACAGATTTAAGAAGCAGTATACTCATGGTTAGAAAGAGGAAGTTTTATTCTTGCTTTTTTCTTTGGGTGAGAATTTGCACAGCACTTTTCATTATGTGGGTAGTCCGAAGTATATGTTAAATTTTAATGCTAATCCCCTTCCAATAAACAGGTATATTTCACTCAGTCATGTATTTCTTCTCTGCTCCTCAATTCAATCAGTTACTAAGATTCTACAAAGTGGCAGGCATTGTGCTAAATACTGGGAGTACGAAGATGGGTGGAACATATTCCTGCCATAAGTGTTGCTCAGTAGGGAAGACAGAGTAGAGACAAGTGGCTAAAACAGGTTTGTTTACTAACTGAGGCAGATGCAGGGGGATGTGCAGGTTTAGAAGGAAAAGTGCTCCCCTCTGTGCTGATGGGGGAAGATGCTCTCCTTTCTGGCACCCCAAGTGGCCTGGCCAGGTTATGGACTTGGTTTAGGTTATGATGAGTTTAAGGCAAAATGCTGGATTTGGGACAGGGGGTGGTATATAATATGCTTGTCATGGGCTTTAGTTTTGATTATTTAAAGTTAAATCTGGAGTAATTATAACTACATACCGTGAAAATTATAGTCTAAGGTTAAAAGTTTGGTAATCTCTCTAATAATATGCCTTGCTTTTTTTTTTTTAATTAAAAACTTAAAAAAAATTTTTTATTTTTTTTATTTAAAAAATTTTTTTAATGTTTATTTATTTTTGAGACAGCTCATGCATGAGCAGGGGAGGGGCAGAGAGGGGAGACATAGAATCTGAAGCAGTCTCCAGGCTCTGAGCTGTCAGCACAGAGCCCAACGTGGGGCTTGAACTCATGAAACGTGAGATCATAACCTGAGCCAAAGTCGGATGCTTAACCGACTGAGCCACCCAGGCGCCCCAAAAATATTTTTATTTTTGACAGAGAGAGGTGTGTGTATGTGTGGTGGGGGCGGGTAACAGAACCTGAAGCAGGCTCCAGGCTCTGAGCTATTAGCACAGAGCCTGACGTGGAGCTCAAACTCATAGACCATGAGATCATGTCCTGAGCCAAAGTTGGACACTTAACTGACCGAGGCACCCAGTCCCTGCTTGTTTTTAATGAAACCAAAAAAACCACAGGATTTTAGTGGTCAAAAATTACTATCTGACCCTTTTGCCTAATACTACCTTGACTTTTAAAAATCTTTTTATTCTGGGAAATCTCTGCTATGTCCAGAAATAGAATAGGAGGTAGTCATGTACCCAGAGTCAACCCAGTTTCAGTTACCCACTCATAGCCAGCCTCAGTTCACCTGTATCTTCATTTGCACCCCCATTTCCACCCCTAGATTGTTTGAAACATGGTTCAGGTACTTATCAAATGTTTCTGTAAGTACCTAAAAGATAAGGACTAAAGTGAGACAAAACAACAGCAACAACAAAACCAAACTTACAGATACAGAGAACAGAACAGTGGTTGCCGGGGGAGGGGGTGAGATGGGGGGGTGAGAGGAATGGGTGAAGGGGGGGGGGTCAAAACATATAAACTTCTGGTTATAAAATAAGTCATGAGGATGGAACATGCAGCATGGCAGTTATGATTAATAATACCATATTGTATATTTGAAACTTGTTAAGAGAATAGATCCTAAAAGTCCCCACCACCGAGGAAAAAGGTTTTTGTAACTGTGTAGGGTGATAGATGTTAGACTTACCGTGGTGATCATTTTGCAGTATATACAAGTATCAAATCATGTTGTACACCTGAAGCTAATGCAGTGTTACATGTCAATCATACCTCAATAAAAACATAACTTCAATACTATTATACTTAAAATATCAATAATTCCTTATTTTTATAATACTTAGTGTTTACATTTCCCTGGTTGTCATATACATAATGTACACAGGCACATGCACACAGATGGCTTGTTTGCATTGGGATCTAAGTAAGCTCCATACATTATGACTGGTTGGCATGTCTCTTTAGTTTATTTGAACCCATTTACCCCGTCCTTGTAAATTTTTTGAGAAGAAACTAAGTCTGTGTTCTCTAGATATTTTTCACAGCCTGGATTTTTCTGATTCTAGCTCCGTGGCATCATTTAATATTTTTATTTGATCCCTTCTCATTTCCAGATAAGTGTAGATGTTTGATTAGACTCAGATTCAATATGAGTATTTCATAGAATGTAAAGGTACATTCTTTCATAGGAGATTGTCTTCTTGTGATATTAGCAAGTATTTGGTAAGCATTGCCTAGATCCATTACTTCATTAGGGATTACAAAGTGGTGCTATTCAAATTTTAGTACTCCTTTATTAGCTGGAACACTTCTACAAAAAGAAACTTCCCTGTTTCAACTGAGGAACAGTTCATATAGGAAAAACAGAATAAGTAAATGCATAATTCTTTTTGATTTTTGACATTTAAAAAACACTAATTTTTAAAAAAGTGTTTTTTATTTTATTTTAGAGCACAAGTGGGGAAGGGTCGGGGGGGGGGGGGAGAGAGAGAGAGAGAGAGAGAGAGAGAGAGAGAGAGAGAGAGAGAGAGTCAGTCCGTCCCAAGTAGGCACCACGCTTAGTGCAGAGCTGGAAACCAGGCTTGATCCCATGATCCTGGGGATTTCAAGCTGAAATCAAGAGTTGGATGCTCAACCGACTGAGCCACCCAGGCACCCCAACAAAATATAATTTTTTAAATTGAAATATGTTTGGGGTGCCTGGGTGGCTCATTTGGTTAAATGTCCTACCTCTGCTCAGGTCATGATCTTGTGGTTTGTGAGTTCAAGCCCCATGTCAGGCTCTGTGCTGACAGCACAGAGCCTAGAACCTGCTTCAGAGTCTGTGTCCCCCCCCTCTCTCTGTCCCCCCTCTGCTCGCTCTCTCTCTCTCTCAAAAATAAACATTAAAAAATAAGTAAATTGAAACATGTTTGACATATAAAGTACAAATATAAGGTGTATAACATGTTACTTTGATATAGTTATATACTATAATATATTGTCATTATAGTGTAGTTAGCACCGGTATCACATTACCTAATGATCCTTTCTTTTTAGTGGTTGGAGTCATTAAGTTCTAGTCTCGTAGTAGAGTGGATGAGTATATGATATTGTTGTCTGTATTCACTATGCCATGCATTAGATCTCTAGGGATCATTTACTACTCATTACAGTTTGTACTTTTAAACAACATCTGTCCCATCCCCACATTTCCAGGTAACCACTATTTTACTTTGTGTTTTTATGAGTTTGGCCTTTTTAGATTCCACATATAAGTGATACTATATAGTACTTGTCTTTCTCTGTCTGACTTAGCACAGTGTGCTCGAGGTCCATTCATGTTGGATATTTGACATTTTTAAAAGAGCCAATAGGTTATCTCCATGTCTTCAGAGGTTTTGACCAATGAGATTTGTTTTGGTATGATTATGAACTCCTCAATAAGCAAATTTGTGCTTCATTCTGTGACAGGTATTGTTTTACACTCATGGTTAGAATGGCTCCATTTTTAGCTGGGAGGAACTTATTCAAGTTGGTTCTGAGGCCTTTTGACATAATCCTAGCAGTAGTTGATAGCTTTTTGCTTTCTGAAATAATAAAATGTTCATGTTCATCTTGTACGTTTCCTGCCCCAGAACTAGAGTCAGCCATATATCCAGCATGCTCTGCATACTATTTTGTTGGAAAATGGAATTTGGAGACCACAGATTGGCTACTAGAGCTGTTATTTGCAGCTACATTGGACATCACTCACAGGCTTTTTCTGTGGACAGAATTAGAAAATTTGTTTTTAAACAGAAGAAAAATATATCATGATTTTTTTTTTTTCACTTAAACAGGACAACATAGAGATTTTATTTGACCTTAATAGTCTTAATACCCCTACCAAAAATTTGACTTCTCAACTGCGCCAACCTAATTCATACTACACACACAGCTTTACAATAATTATAATGCAAGGATTATTGTCAGTATTGTGAATAACAAAAACAGGTTAAGGGTTTTTTTTGTTTGTATTTTGTTTGTGTTCCACTGGAGGGGCACTTGGGTGGCTCAGTTGATTGAGTGTCCCACTTTGGCTCAGGTCATGATCTCATGGTTCATGAGTTCAGGTCCCACATCAGGCTCTGTGCTGACAGCTCAGAGCCTGGAGCCTGCTTCAGATTCTGTGTCTCCCTCTCTCTCTGCCCCTCCCCCACCCGTGCACGCTCGCTCGCTCACTCTCTCTCTCAAAAATAAATAAAATTTAAAGGTATATTCTATTAGAAATGGATAAGAGTCTTAAAAGCACTTGAGATCCTTTGTCTTGTGGATATGCTCCTAACTAGATACAATATTTGATTTCATTTTAGTTTTACTTTTTAAAGATGACTTTGCTTAATTTTTCTTCATAACTATTTATAATATTTGTAGAGTTCCAAGGGCACAACTACAAAAACTGGCATGTTCAAGTATGTCTAGCTTCTATCCTTGTCCCCTTCATTCTAGGCCTTTCTTCCCTTAGGTGATACCAAGTAAAATTCTTAATGTTTTTCTTTCCTTTATTTTCTAATTTTTAAAATACAA
Source organism: Felis catus (assembly GCF_018350175.1). NCBI lineage: Eukaryota > Metazoa > Chordata > Mammalia > Carnivora > Felidae > Felis > Felis catus. The sequence continues at coordinate 11,928,465 of NC_058373.1, forward strand.
CCAAATACATTTTAACCATTTTGCGGTCTCCCTCCTCCTATATAAACAGCATACTGTATACATTTTTCTGTACCTTTTTTCACTCAATGATGTGTGCTGAAGAACACTCCATAGTAGTTTATAAAGATACTCTCTTCTTTTTGCAACTGCATAATATTCCATTGTCGATTTGTAGCATAGTTTATTCACCCAGCCCTCGTGGAGGACATTTGGATTGTTTCAAATACTTGACTCTTTTTTTCTTTTTTAATCTATTATTTTTGAGAGGGAGGGCAAGTGGGGGAAGGGGCAAAGGGAGAGGGAGGCAGAGAATATTAAGCAGGCTCCACGTTCAGTGTGAAGCCCCATATGGGGCTTGATCTCACAACCGTGAGGTCATGACTTGAGCTGAAATTAGCAGTCTGATGCCCAACTAACTGAGCCACCCAGACAACCCTCAAATACTTTACTCTTACAAACTGTACTACAGTGAAAATCCTTGAACACTCTACTTTTAGAGATAGATTTCTAAAAGTAGGATTGTTAAAAGTGTAAAGAGGTTTCATTACTCAGAAAAAAAGCACTTTTAATGTTTTATAGTGTATAGTTAAAGCTTACATATGGATATACATAAATACCTATGTATTTCTCCTTTTCTCTTTTAAAATTTAGATATAAAAGATAGTTACCATGAGCATTTTGTCATATAAAATGTCCTTCTACAACAGTTTGTAAATGGGTACATAGCTTCTGTCTCTTGGTAATCTTTATTTAACTAGTCTCCTACTAATTGGCAACTTATTTCCATTTTTATGTTGTGATAAAGAGTTCTTCAGTGACAGTCCTTGTTTCACATGTGTGTGTATATGTACATATATTTCACTGTTATTTCTTTTTAATATTCCTGTGTTCAGTCAGGTTGAAATGCCCAGTAGAACATGTTTACCCAGTGGTTAACACTCTGAACCAGACTCAAGCTGTGAGCGGTCCTGGTTGGGTGGCAGGAGATGCAAAGTGAAATATCCCTCCATGGTTTTTAACGGTCCTAGGCCTTTTTGGTCTTTATCTTTCCAGTAACTTTGCTCTCTCTTATAATCTGATGCCTCCGATTCTCGCTTTGAATTGAAGGTCATTATTTTAATTTGCAGATGGATTCTGACCAGGAATTACAAGGCTCTTGCCAAGGGAACACGAGGCAGCACGTCTGGTTTCCTGAACATTGTGATGGAATTGAAAAAATGCTGCAACCATTGCTACCTGATCAAACCCCCAGAAGACAGCGAGCGAGAGAACGGGCAGGAGGTTCTCCTGGTGCGTGGCCACCTTGTTTGTAATGAAGTCCTCAAGCACTTCAGTGTCTATAGATGCTTTTTATCAAAGTCTTTTCTTTCCTCCTTTGATGACTCTTCATGGAGCATCAAAAGAAGCTTTAAAAACAGATGAGGAAAGTTAAATAGAAGTATGGAAAGTATAATGTTGCAGATAAACCAGGTGAAGAGCATTTCAGGAATTACTTGTCAGCCAGACTATATGGGGTTTCAGCCTAAAGATGGGTTTAAAATTTATTTTGAGAGAGAGAGTGAAACTTGTGCGAGAGGGGCAGGGCAGAGAGACAGAGAGGCAGAGAGGATGGAAAGCCGGCTCCACACTGTCAGTGCGGAGCCCAGCTCGGAGCTCAATCCCACGAACAGTGAGATCATGTCCTGAGCCGAAATCAAGAGTTGGACACTAAACTGATTGAGCCACCCAGGTGCCCCTAAAGATGATTTTAAAAATAGGAACTCTTCAGGGCACCTGGGTGGCTCAGTTGGTTAAGTATCTGACTTCGGCTCAGGTAATGAGCTAATGGTTCATGGGTTCGTGTCCCACATTGGGCTCTGTGCTGACAGCTCAGAGCCTGGAGCCTGCTTCAGATTCTGTGTCTCCCTCTCTGTTTGCCCTTCCCTTGCTTGTTCTCTGTCTCTCAAAAATAAATAAACGTTAACAAAAATTAAAAACAAAGGAACTCTTTGTGATTAAGGGCAAATTGAAGTATGGGTTGGTGTGTGATGATTGGAATGAATGTCTTGTTAATCTCCAGTCCCTGATCAGGAGCAGTGGGAAGCTGATTCTATTAGATAAACTGTTGACAAGACTTCGAGAAAGGGGGAATAGAGTCCTTATCTTCTCCCAGATGGTCCGAATGTTGGACATCCTGGCTGAGTACCTGACTATCAAGCACTATCCTTTCCAGGTAAGGACACTCAGGAATTGGAGTCCCTGCCTGCCTCTCTCCGGCTTATGTGCTTTGCTTGTTAAATTATCCTAAAGTTAGTAAACAAGTTTCCTAGCTGGAAACAAATTGAAATTAAGGTTCCAGGAGGGTCTTTATGTTTATTTCCATACCTTTAAGCTACCCTGTAATGAAAATGGTCATGTGAGGTCATTCTGTTTTGGGGGCGGGCCGGGGGGGCAGTAAAGAGGTGAGTAATAGAGGAAAAGCAGGCAAGAGAAATGTGTCAGATGGTTTCCTATGGCCCCATGTCTGGGGTGATAGTAGAGAGGAAGGAGTATGGACCTAATTACAGAAGTCCAGTTCCTAGGAAGAAAGAGAGAGGTGATAGTTCTGTGTGTTCATCCCAGAGGAAGCTGACCCTGGCTGTGAGGCTGGGACTCAGAGGATCAGCGCACGTGAAAGTTTGCTGGGCCCTGAAGCAGGTGGCCCCTCTCTCCTCTGTGGGATTGTTACCGTGGAGTTTTGTTTTCACTCAGTTATCTCCTACAATGTAAGGAGAAAAACCAGATAAGAGGGAGAGGAGTTTCCTCAGCACAGTATTTTTTTGGGTATTAGACTGTGTGAAACTTCTCTCCGATACATTTATGGACGTGTGTGCTGTTTATCTTGACTTTTGGCATAACCTTTAAGTGCTTTGATGTTTAAGATTGTCTGGGAAATATTCTTTCTTTGACTTTGAGTGGATGGACTCTCCAACCAACCTATGTAATTAGACTGGTATTGAAGAAACTTGGAGTTAGTGATTGTTTCTTAAGAAGGCCAAGCTTTAAAGTCACTAACAGATTGTCTTTCAAAATGCCCTGAAAGGTGTTGTCATATCCATAATATCTTGTGTGGTCTTTCAGCAGCTGTCTTAGAATATGGTTTAATACTGTGGTTATTATTTAAGAAATCAGCACGCTGCATAAAGACAGTTATCTCTCAGTGTGCCTGACGAGCTTTCAGGTCAAGCTCATCATTTGATATCAAGTAGAACAAAAATTCATTTCTATTCTCCGAAGGGAATGTTAGACTGCAGTCCACTTGGGTCTGGCATGGCTGCTGTTTTCTATTAATGGGAATTATAAAGGAGAGCATTTAGGTTCTCTGATTTCAAATATAGGCTCTGAACCTGCCATTTAAACATATATTTAGGCTAAGGCTTTGAACAGAGTCGGTAAGTAAGAAAGGAGAAAGAGGGTTGCCAGGTGTGATCTGACGTGTGTTTCTGTGGCTCTGGGTCTGGTCAGCAGAGCTCTGAGCTGGGGAGGTGTAGGTCCTTCCATGGACTATGTCCCTGGCCCCTCGCCCATCACTGGCCAGCTGACATCATCTCTTGGGTCAGTTTTGCCTTCTGTGAATGAGATATTTTGTTCATCTCAAGTGGTGATTGTGAGGGGAAGACACGTGAATATGATTTTAAAGAGTAAGAAATGTTTTATGTGTACAGATGACAGGTGACAGTTCTCAAGTATTTTTTTGACATACGGTTTTCTATGGTGACATTAGGATCTAGAACTGACACATACTCTAATAAAAGAACTAGTTAATGCCAGAGGCTCTCTTGAATATGCGTTTTGGCTGCTTAAACATTTTGCTCTGATTTCAGAGTGTAATTTTTGGAAAAGCTGGGATATATGATCAACTTAATTTTAACACTTTTAATGTTATGGCAAAATGTTTCCAGACAAAATTTTTTGGTTTGTGTAGCCCTTAATAACTGTGCACCTTGTAGTCGCATTAGCTAAGAAGGACCATTTTCTGTATGAGCTAGTTATTAGGTGACCAGTGGTACAGTGTCCTGATCTCTTTAGTACCTATAGATGTAGGAGCAAACACAGCTTCTGAGCACAGCTTGAGTATTGCCATCTTTCTCCTTATAGGCCCCAGCAGCCATTCTGATCCTTGGATCAACCTAGATAGCCCTTTGAATCCAGAAGTTTCTGACCTTGAGTCTGTAACTGGAGAGCTTGGGCAAGTAGGATGTGCTGCTTAAGCACAGTCCCCTGACAGCATGTTGCCAGTGCATTCCGGTTATTTTTACTAAGCGGGTGTTGTTGGAATGATAAAGGTTGCAAGTCTGGTGTTTTGTTCAGAGTGTAGCTGATCTTCCTACCTTATGATTTTCTTGTGGTTTATTTTTACAGCGTCTGGATGGTTCCATCAAGGGAGAAATCCGAAAACAGGCCCTGGACCACTTCAATGCAGATGGGTCTGAGGTATACCATGCATGGCTTTGTTATCTGGGCAGCTTGGGCTCTGTGTCCAGGGGAAAGCCTTTCTGGCTTAATATATTTCATTTCAGAAACAGTTCGCTGTAAATTTCTCCTGCTTTGAGAATGGAATGAGAAATCACTAATATAAAGGATGCCTCTTAATTTTGTTTATTATTCCAGAAAAGCATATGCATGCTTGTTTATCTCCCCTAGTCCGGATTACTGACAGAGTAGTTCTAATATCAACTGAGTGTTCTCTAGTCACTTCCAGATAGCAAAATTTTGGGCCTGGGAGAGCAGCAAGGCAAGGGTTGGGGACGGCTGGCCTGTAGGATTAATTTTACATGTGTGTTACATCAGAAGGTTCTGATAGGTACTTTTTTGGTGACTGAGGCTTGAAAAATACATTTGCCAGGTCTCATATTTGTTGGATTGCTGGTACGAGATGGCTTAAATTGTGTTGTCCACCTTAGATTTGCATTCTTAAGTATTTTGGTTTTAAGGCACATATAGAAGGGGTGCTTAGGAAAAGTTAGAAACCATAGTAATATTGTGGTTTGTGCATATCAAACTGTTAGATGCTGTGGGATTTGAGAGAAGCTGGGGAGAAGAGGTTTAGTGGAGAAAACACTGTAGCCCCGTGTGCGGGTAAAGGCATCAGCAGAGACAGCCAGAAGTAGAACTAGAGTTTCAGAGAGAACATGAGCGCTTCTGAAGCCTGGGCCACTACTTTGTGTAGGTAGAACGGACTGAACATTCTGCTTTCTTTTGATTTTTTTCAAGTCAGGTTTCTTAAATTGAAGTGTCATGCATATAAAAAAGTACACACATTTTGGGGTGCCTCGATTGTTAAGCGTCTGACTTGAGCTCGGGTCACGATCTCATGGTTCTTGAGTTCGAACCTGCATTGGGCTCCGTGCTATCAGTGCACTCTCGCTCTCTCAAAAATAAAAGTACGCACATTTTAAGTATAGAGTTTGATGAATGTTTACAAAGTGAAAACAGCCATATAACTATCACCAAGAACAAAAAATGAAACAACGTTTAAAGTTATAAAGAGTTCTCTTACGTCTTTTTTTTTTTCCATTTAAATTTTAGTTATGTTCTGCTTTCTAAAGGGCTAAATGCTAAATTCTTAGTGTTTATGTCTGTTTCTCCAAAATGGTATGTCTTCTGCCTCTAGAACTGCACATCGTAGTCCTAGTTAGACAAAAAGTATTTTGGCTTCTTTAGCCTAAAATGTTAGTGGATTAAATGCAGTAATCCACACACAGCAATCACTAGGCTCCTTGCCTGACACATAACTAGTACTCAGTAAATGCTAGCTATTTTTATTATTTAGTATTTATTGAAATTGGTTTTGTGTTCCCTACTCTTAGTTTAAAAAATAATATGAGGGGTCCCTGTGTGGCTCAGTTGGTTAAGCATCTGACTCTTGATTTCAGCTCAGGTCATGATCTCATTGTTCATGAGATGGACACGGGCTGTGTGCTTACAGCACGGCGCCTGCTTGGGATTCTCTCTTCCTCTATCTCTGCCCCTCCCCTGCTTGCACATTCTCAAAATAAATAAATAAACATTAAACATATTTTGAATGTTTCATATTACCCTCTCTCAGAGAAAAGCTAAAGTTGCTGCTTTTTTTTTTTTTTTAATCTCAATTCTTCACCCCATGGCTGTATATAAGATACAGGTTTTCTACCATTTTTTGTTTTTTTTGTTTTTGCACATCTGAGCCTTTTTTATTAAGAAAAATTAAATACTTTAACATTGGGGGGAAATATGCGATGCACATTTAGAAATTTAGGAGATGGTGAAGAGTACGAAGAAGAAAAATTGTACAAAACCCCCATTCCTGAGACAACTGGCTGCTCACATCATTGGGGTGTGTTTCCATTCATAATGGATGTGACTGTTTGTCTGTATGTTTACCTAATTGGATCCTTTTGCATATAGTTGTCACTTTTCATTTAAAATTCTGTGAGCATTTTCCCATGTCATTAAAGATTAAAAACATTAATTTCTAGTATTTTCTCATGCTCATGCCTTTATTTAACCTAATGATTAAACCTGATCACATACTTTGTTGTCTTTGGATGTGTAGTCAAGAGCATATGAGCATTTAAAAAAGGTTTTTGGTATACTTTGCTACATTTCCCAAAACTGTTTATATTCATACTCCTTGTGCATATTTCCATTTTTATGTCACCCTTAGCAGCATTGAATTTCATTGAGTTTCTCTCTTCAGTTTGATAGTAGACACAAATAACATCTTATAATTCATACTATCTTTGATAGAGAAAATTGTTTCTATGATTAATTCAGACCCCTGTTTTATTTGGTGTAGGTATCTCATTCTGAAGTGTCCACTGTTTACCTGTAGGCTTCTGTAAATTAGAGTGTGGCGTGTCGCTTGATATTTGTACCAAGCTTCATGAAGTGTGTGCCTCAGCACAGCTGTTGATCAGTCTTTACTGGAATTGTTTAAAGTTCTTCTGAGACCGCTATCTCTATTTTTAAAATTTTTATGGCCAAATGCTGGTGAGGGTGACTTAATTAGACTGTGGAGAGCTTTTCGTTGTGTCTTTGTATATTAAATACACTCATTTATCAAAATGTAACTCAGAACTACCAATTTTTGAGTGTCACTTGTGTGCCAAAAAGGTGTCAGCCTTTGACATACATGATCAAATGCCCTAAAAATAGAAATCTGTTTGGCTTTCTTTTCTTCTGACTCACATAATTTATTCTCTGCCTCCTGCCCCATATTTTCTGAGCGCTCAGGTGCAGGCAGGTATACATGGCTGCTTATTCTCTATTATTGGTGTGAAAACGAGTATGTCAGAGCCTGGGTCTTTTCCTGCACGTGACTCTTCAGCCACACATTTTTTTGTGCTCCGCACATTTTTTTTTTCAGCTCCGTTTTTTTTGTGCGTGTGCCGTGCTGATCAGGGATCCTGTGCTTCTTGCTGGTCCCAGTGCATGTGATCTGTTGGTGCAGTGTCGCTGTGTTCCTCACCCACTTAACCGACTACCTTATGAGGCATAGTTCACCTTTACCCAGAAAATGAGTGTCTAGGCAACTTGCTGGAATGATCCCCTTGATAATGAAGTTTCTCTGGATTTTGTTAACTGCTTGTAACACTAGTTTTAGCCGGGAGAAAACACTAATTCTTTGGTTCTGGTTGCCTTATTAGAATCGACTTTACTCCTTAGTGTACTGCACTGACTCTTTCAGCTTAATGAAACGAAAATTCACTCTACCATCAAGTCCCTGACATTCTTGTAGCCTCCATAAAGTTTGTCCATCATATCTCACTTTTCTTCACACCTGCAGGGGTTTCCAGGTGTAAGGGCTTATTGGACTGTGAAACTGTTTCTGAGAAGGCCACTGCATAAAGTAGTATATTGCATTGTGTACAGGACTTCTGTTTCCTGCTCTCGACAAGGGCTGGTGGCCTGGGAATCAATCTGGCTTCGGCAGACACGGTCGTCATCTTTGACTCTGACTGGAACCCCCAGAACGACTTGCAGGCACAAGCCCGAGCCCACAGAATTGGTCAGAAGAAGCAGGTCAGTGGAGAGAGACATCTGGATGTGGTTTGGGGGAGGCGGAAAAGTAGGGGGGGGGTGTTATTTAGCCCTTCCAGGATGTTTGTAAAATGCTTTTGTCCTGGTTTGCTTTCATTTCCTTAAGTGTAGATGCCTGCTTGTTAATTAGTACAGAGAAGGCACCTAAGGTATTTTGGGGCTAAGATGAACTTCTTAGGGAACTGTTCTCTTTTGGTGTTTGAAAAGTACATCACCAATGACTTTCAGGTTTACCCCAGGAAAGAGATTTGATGAATAGATTTAGAACTGAAATTTTTCTCTATTTTAATGTGGGTAAGTTGTTAAATAATCTAACATTGTTTAAAATGGCCTATTTTTATTATACATGACAGTGTTCGCTCTGAGCTGTGTTGTAAAAATACATGCTTGCTTTTTTTTGTTTTTTGTTTTTTGCTTTGAGATTCCATGTGAATCTCAAAATCTGCTCTAGTATCGGGTAACACCTAAGTTTCATATTCGGCCAGAGGTTCAGTTTTGGTGAAACTTTTCATCAGTGAAACTGATTATTCTTAGCAAGATTTTTATCATTAGAATAGGCTATAATAATAGTTCTTTAGAGGCAGTCTTATTTAAGATTGTAACTGGTTACGGTAAAAATATTGCATCTACTCAAGCCACCTGTTTGGATGGATGGCTTATAGTCATTTCTGGTAGGAGAGTAAGTCTTTTTTTATTTCTCTTCTTGGTTTTAGACAGAGGTAACTTTGTGTGTGTGTGTGTGTGTGTGTGTGTGTGTGTGAGAGAGAGAGAGAGAGAGAGAGAGAGAGAGAGAGAGATCTGGTATAAACATAACCTTTTCTCTTTGTGTAGGTAAATATTTACCGGTTGGTTACAAAGGGGACTGTGGAGGAGGAGATCATTGAACGGGCCAAAAAGAAGATGGTATTGGACCATCTGGTGATTCAGCGCATGGATACCACTGGCCGGACAGTTCTAGAAAACAACTCAGGAAGGTCCAAGTAAGTGCCAGAAAGACAGAGGAGGTGGTCAGAGCCAAACTGATTTTACATCAACAGTTCGTAGAATTCATCCTTCTAATAGGATTCTCTACAACTGGTGTTATTCATTAATTACCTAGAAAAGGCCAATCCAAGACCACAAGATGTCATTTTCATTTTTTTAATTTCTTTTTTTGCCTCTCAGCCCTCTGCTCCTGTGCTCTCCCTTTCTTGCCCCTCTGCTTGCCTTTTGGTTTTGTCTCCACATACGACATTTGACGCAGCAGCAGTGGCAGCCACATGCCCCTCCATCATACTTTCATCTCAGCGCGAAGTCGCCTTAAACATTTCAGTAGTGAGAATCTGCCAGATGGGGTTGGCCGCTGTTTACTATTGGTGAAAAATGTTTGTGTGGAGATTGTTACTTTTTCTACTAAAAACAGAAAGGTCTAGAAGGAAGATAGTCAAGTTTCAGTTGGTTTTATTTAGGAGCACAATTATTTCTCTGATTGAGTTTACGTTTTGACCAAATTTCTGAGTGTCTTCTGAGGCCTCCCTGCAGCCTCTGTCACAAGTAGAAGTCAAATGAGCCCTTCCCTAAAAAGAATATTTTCAGATCATTTTCCATTCAAGAGGAACCTAAATGGAAAAAGCTTGGTTCTTTTATTTTGGACCAAAGATGAGAGGTTGAAAATTCTTGGTAAACGATAACTTTCTGAGTCAAAGGACAAAGAGAAAAAAGAATTCTCTTCTTTCATGTTGCTAATTATGTTTCTTAACCCTGTAATGGATGAGCCGTCGGGAAAATAATTCATTTCTTAGTCTGCTGCTAGGTTAGCTTTACCAACACAGACTTATCCTGGGGATTAAAAAAAATGAAATCTTTGAGAGATCATTTTTCTTGGGGCAGAATTTACCAGTAATTTGACTCCTTTTTGAAGGGTAGCTATTTTATAGTAGAATTCCATAGAGGTTATTTGACATTCCTGAGAGATTACAACTACATTTTACTTCTACAGCTCAAATCCTTTTAATAAAGAAGAGCTGACAGCTATTTTGAAATTTGGAGCAGAGGATCTCTTCAAAGAACTTGAAGGGGAGGAGTCAGAGCCTCAGGTAATTAACAATGAGGAAAAAACGTTTTTGACAAGCATCCGTGGGAGTCTAAATTTTTCTGGAAGCAGATTTTGAGTCTGTTAGAGGTGTTTATAAAGAATAGTAATTACTTGAAGGGTATAGTTTCTTTTTTATTTTTAATAGAGCTCAAAGCTCTTACTAAATAAATAGGAAAGAATGAGAAAAGCATTTGAGGATTCTGTCTTTGCTCCTTTTCATTCCAGTTTTATTTCCTGTAATTTCCTAAGTTCACCTTGTCATTTGTATAAATAATAGTTTGAGACATTAGAGGTAAAGGAATAAGCTTGAGTACTGTAAAGGTAAATGAAGTATCAGAAAGGAGATTTGGTTTATTTGCACCAAACATCTGCAGTTCATGCTGATAACTGTTGACCATTTACCATATTGTATTGTTGGTGTCCCTTTAGGAAATGGACATAGATGAAATTTTACGCTTGGCTGAAACTAGAGAGAATGAAGTGTCAACAAGTGCGACAGATGAGCTTCTGTCACAGTTTAAGGTATGAAAATTATTGTGGGAGGAAATTCTCAGCATTGATTTATTAACTACTGCTAATTATCTGTGAGTACTTCCTGTGTGCAAGGTGCTCTACGTTTAATTTACCTCAGTTGACTCTTACCTTTCTTCTCCCGAGTTCCAGGTGTGTATATAGATAGTTACCGTGAGTGTAGACTATAGATAGCCTTCTGTGTGGAGGTAGTCACTTACGTGGTGTGTCCTGCCCAGTCAGAGTCAGTGGATAGAGAAAAGTTGGTGAAGGGGCTCAGAATATGTGTCAATGAGATATGTGGAGAAGCAGATAGTGTGGAGCTCTGGAAAGTGTGGAAGGGGTTGTGGAGAGACATTAATAGAATCAGATGACAAAAGAGGTCAAAGGTATGAAACAGAAGGTGACAGAAAGCTCTTGATGACTTGGTGGTTTTTTTTTTTTTTCTTAAGAGCAATATAGAGTGGTGTCTGATACAACAAAATTAAATGAGGTCAGATCTAAGTGCAGAAACTGGGCACCAGATGAATAGGAAGGAGGTGGCAGCATTGAGTATAGACTTAATTTAAAAGCTTATAAAGAGTGTAGTGAAGGTGATTTATGAGGATAGAAGAGTCAAGGAAGGCAAGGGTTTTGAAAGATGTTGTCTTTAGGTTGAGGAAAGAGCTTGAGAATAGGGAGATATTGGAGGTTCTAAGGAAAGAAGAAAAATTTGGTAACACATTGCCTTAGAAGAGAGTAGAAGGGATATAATCAAAAACATGGTGGTGGAGTTGGCCTTCAAAAGAAAAAGGAAGGTACGCTTCAGGGTCTAGGAGGGGAGAGAAGATGTGGGATTCCTTCCTTGGTGACTCTAATTACCAGTAAGTAAATAAAGTAGAAATGATTTGAGACAGCCATAGGTGGGGCCAAGAGTTACGGGAGGAACTGAAGGGAGGAGTGAGCTGAATTTAGAAGATAGGACTTCAAGTTGGAGCCAGTCAGCAGGGTCATATGACTTCCTCCAGTGGTACTTGAGGCCAGAGGGATTGGTTCATTTGGTGGTCCCAAGGTGGGAGATTGGCTTGTGATACTGAGGATTGTCCACGTGGCAAAAGTTTCCCGAATTCAAGTGAGAACATGGTTGAAAGGATTGGCTACGGGCTGCTTCCATACAGGTTAGAGAAGCAGGGGACATCTGAAGGTTCCAGTGATGGTTAAATGCAGTACAACCTTTAGGATTGTGAGAGAGATGGGTGAAGTGTTGGGAAGGGAGCACTAGTATGTGACGAGGTCCAAGTTTGGCCACAGGTAGAAGTTGTCTCAGAGGAAGAACACAGAAGGAATTGAATAAACCAAAGGATCAGAGTAAGTGTGTTTGAGGCTCAAGGTGAATTATTACTGTTTGTACTGGACTCCCACTTCTATGAATACTACTCTCTTTTAAAAAGTAATCTTCACGATGATGATTTGGTCAAAATATTATGTGATTATTTAGGTATAACAATTTCTGCATATTAACAGGTTAATCAGAAGTGGTCAGCATATTACTGGTGACCCTTGCCTTTCTAAAGCCTTTTTGGCTGTTACATTTCAGTACCTGATCAAGTGATTTGATTAACAGTAAGAGTCTGTCTACCCTAGAGGGGCTTTTTTATTTCTGGAGTGTTTCAACTGAATTGACATTGTTTTTCCCACAAATCCTTTTTTATCCTAATTTAATATGTTGGAAAAGATAGTAAGCTTTTTTTGAGATAACTTAAGATTACTATTTTCTTAAGTAATTGATATTTGGATACTTCAAGCCCTTTTACAAACCTAGGATGAAATAGATATTATTTTCTTCGTTTTATAGATAAGGCATCTTAGGCACAGAGGGGCTAAGTAGATTTGCTAAGGTGACACATATTAGAGTTATGATTATATCCTAGGCAGGGGGTCTGGCCTGTAGCGTGTGGCCTTTAACCACTTCGCGCTTTAACCACTTCACTTCCTGTCTGCATGAACCACTGACATATATATTTATATCATTTATGTTATTTTTATCTAGCTGTTTTAAAAGTCAGATCTAAAGTAATTACAGACAGTACTTAATTTAAGAGATTGGGCAAATGATTTTATAAAACAAAAATGTTAAATTTTCAGTCTAAGAAATTATACCTCTTGTTTTTGCCTTGGAATTATAAAAATCTTATCCTGAAGACCACAGTATCTTGTGGTGGAAGTTAGAATTAATTGTGGCCAAAAGTCATAAACTTCTGGCTTCACTGTCAGTTCTAAGTGACTTTGAGGAATGGAACCTCCAAAAGCTCTTTTGTACTTAATTATAGCCTTAAAGACTAGATGGGAGGGTGTAAAAAGGATGTGAAGCCTGTGTCTGGGGCTTGCCCACCACTGCTCAGAGGCTGACCAGAGCTGTAGGATGTGTCTGTGTATAGCCACAGTCTGAGTCTTTGAAATGCGTACACTTAGATGATTTTTGTTCTGGTGTACATATATACATATACATAATACGTATACATACGCGTATACGTATGTGTACATATGTACAAATCGATGCCAGATAATAAATATTTGATATGTCACAAATGGAATATTCTTCCAGGTTTGTTTGAATTTTTTGTGTTTTGTATTCTCGTTTTCATTTCTGAGAGTAACGTGCACTTTTGAGTGTATGAAATCATTGCATACCTTTAGTTTCTATACTTCGGATAAAAATGAGTAAGGCAGCTGGTTGGGTATTGATTGCTTCTGCTTTGAGTTATGCATTATTTCCAATGAGCACTACTTAGTAGCAATTTATAATTTAGAATGATAATTTCATAATGGATTGGTATTTAAGTAACTCTCTAAATTTTCCAGTTAGTATCATATTTGTGTATGATTTAACAACAAATCTTTGCATAAAAATTCTAAGACAATTTATATCTTTATATCTGTTTCCCTATTTCTCAGTAATATTTCTGATGAGGGTTTGGCAGGATGATTTAGGGAGAATAAGGGAGAGATTAGCAGATAATTGATTATCTGATTATGTAATATCACAGGAGTTCTGATATTACAGTGTCTTATTTGGATTAAAAATGCTGGCTGAGTTGGAGGTTTAGCAGATGGAGTTTGGGAAATAGGGAAATGTCAGTCAGGCAATGAGTTGTCCATTTGTTTGAAGGTTGCCAACTTTGCAACAATGGAAGATGAAGAAGAGCTAGAAGAGCGGCCTCACAAGGACTGGGATGAGATCATTCCAGAGGAGCAAAGAAAAAAAGTAGAGGAGGAAGAGCGTCAGAAGGAGCTAGAAGAAATTTATATGTTGCCTCGAATTCGGAGTTCCACTAAAAAGGTGATCAAGTGAGATCAAGATAGGAAAGTACTTCTTACTCTGCAAAGTACTAATTATTAAATTACTATGGAAGTACTGATTATTCAAGAAAGAGGCTTTACATTGTTGCCTTGACATGGGAGGAATATTTTAGAGTAAAATTCTCAGAGAAAGAGCACTCTGCATTGCTCTTGAGTGTACCGGTTTGACATTTGATCTTTATAAATTGGTTCTTTGTGAGACGGATGGATGGGATTGGAGTTTGGCAGAAATGTGCATTTTCCTGTTGAGATTAGAACCAGTAATCCTAGCAGCTTGGTTCTATTTGACTGTGCCTTTGACTTTTAGAGCCAACCTCCTTTTGCCTTTAAGTGTTTGTTCATGGCACTTGGTATAAATACTTCGTAAGAGATTATATGACCGCAGAGAACAAACACGTACTTCACAGCTTATAAAGCACCATTACAAGCTCCATCTAATTTAATTGTTACAACAACATTGATGTAGGTAGAACAAGTTTTATTACCAGTTTGTTGGACATAACAGATTTGGCCAAGGTCATAGCAAATGAATATTAGTAATAGTAGCTACTGTTGATTGAGCACTAATTGTGTGCCAGGCATAGTCATGTTATTGTGCCTATTGACTCATTTAAATCTTCATGAAAACCCAAGTAAGAGGTACTGTTCTCCCCATTTTACAAATGGAAAACGTAAGCACAAAGGGGGTAAAGTAACTTACCCAAGGAAGTAAACATTAACCCACAATTCAGATAGTTTTATTCCACTTCACTTGGCATTACGTTTCAGTATATCTCTGGAAATGTGAATATCCCAAGCAGGTCTACCTTCATGATGTGAAATCTGCCTCCTTATTTTCTTAAAGGAAAATGGACGTGTCCGATAGGATGAAAAGTTCCGGGTACTAAAGAATTAAGATGGGCTGGCTTTGGTCCTTTGGCCTCTTGTGCTTGGCACTAGCTACAATGTGACTTTGCCCTTTCAGGCTCAGACAAATGACAGTGACTCTGACACTGAGTCCAAGAGGCAAGCCCAGAGATCCTCTGCCTCTGAGAGTGAGACCGATGACTCCGATGATGACAAGAAGCCAAAGCGCAGGGGGCGCCCCCGAAGTGTGCGGAAGGACCTTGTCGAGGGATTTACTGATGCAGAGATCCGAAGGTTTGTGGAGGCTCTGCTGTCTCTCACTCGAGTGTGTTTGGAGGGTGTGCTGTGAGCCGTGGGCTGCTGGGATTCCTGGCATTTAAGACAGGGAGGGCAGAGGCTGACAACCTGCAAGGAAGGCAGGAGACGGAATCCTTCCCTGAGTCTCCAAAATGGTTCTTCCCTCTCCAGGGTTTTCCTCGCTTGAGCACTCTCTTGTTGGTTGCTCAGCTCTTTTTGTTTTCTTCTGTTCTCTGGTTACTCTGAGCATTTTCACAAAGGAAGTCCAGCCAAGAGAAAAGACATAATTGGAGGTAAACTTGGGCTGAGCCTTTCTTTTTTTTCTTTATTTAAGAATAGGAATATAGGGACGCCTGGGTGGCTCAGTTGGTTAAGCCCCCGACTCTTGGTTTCAGTTCAGGTCATGATCTCATGGGTTGTAGGATTGAGCCCCTGTGTCAGGCTCTGTGCTGACAATACGGAGCCTGTTTGGGATTCTCTGTCTCTCACTCTCTGCCTCTCCTCAGTTTGAATTCTCTCTCTCAGAAAAAAAAAAAAAAAAAAAAAAAATTAGAATGCACACATGCCCAAGTGTCTGTGTATATAAAAGAAATAGTATGAATGTAAAAAATTAAAACAGTATGGATAATGCTACTTTCATACCCTTGGTCTTCCCAGCTCACTTCCCATCAAGCTGATACCCATTTGGATGTGGTTTGGTTTATTAGTAGTATACCCAACATACTGGTTCTGCATCCTTTTCTCACTTGTAACTGATTTTAGATGTCTGTGTCCATACTTATTGCACATTTGTTGGTATGTAATTCGTACACATCTGCCCTCCAAAAATGCTTGTAAGCATTTTTTTTTCCCACTTTGCATGATGTTTTTTATTTTAGGCTGAAGAAAATAGTATGAAGATACTTCATATCAATTAGTCCTTCCAAGTTAATATAAACTGTGAGGTCTTTATTTTCCCCTGAATTGTTATAACTATCCTTTCCTTCTTTTTTTATTATGGAACAGTGTAAATATATGCAAACATTGACAGAATAGAGTATATGTCCTCTCATACTTACGATGTTATCATCGTAACCATTTTGAATTTGTAGGTAGTCTTATATGTATACCTTACGTCCTCTTGCCTCCTACCCTCAGTATTATTTTGAAAAGAATGTGGGGGCGCCTGGGTGGCTCAATCGGTTAAGCGTCCAACTTCGGCTCAGGTCATGATCTCGTGGTTCGTGAGTTTGAGCCCCACACGGGGCTGTCTGCTGTCAGCACAGAGCTTGCTTCAGATCCTCTGTCTCCCCCTCTTTCTGTCCCTCCCCTGCTCGTGTGCTCGCTCTCTCTTTCAAAAATAATAAATAAAATTTTTTAAAAAAGAACATATTCTGTGATAGTTGGACACAACGTTCTACAGATGTTTGTTTCCATGTTGTCTGAGTCTTCCATTTCCTTACTGATCTGCATGAATAGGCCCTTTTATCATAAGATGTTCTCTTTTTTTTTTTTTTTTTTGTCTCTCGTAATGATTTTTGTCCTAAAGTTCATTTTAACATATCTGATACTGGGGGCGACTGTGTGGCTCAGTTGGTTAAGCGTCTGACTCTGGTTTCGGCTCAGGTCATGATCTCGCAGTTTTGTGGGTTTGAGCACCGAGTCAGGCTCTGTGCTGGCCGCGTGGAGCTTGCTTAGGATTCTCTCCCTCTCCCGCACTCTTTGCCCCTCCCCAACTTGCACTGTCTCTGTCTCTGTCGAATAAAAAAAAAAAAAAAAAAAAAATCTGTACCAGTGTTGCCACTTCAGCTCCTTTTGGATATTGTATGCACACTATCTTTTTCTCTTTTTTACTTCAGTATGCTGTCTTTGAACCTAGGTTGTGTCTCTTACAGACAGTATGTAGTTCTATCATATTTTAAAAATCTATTCTTTCAAGTTTTTCATTTTGGAGTCTTTAATCATATTTGCATTTCATGTAATTACTGAGAAGTTAGAATTTATGTCTGCATTTTGCCATTTGTTTTCTTTATGTCTTATGTTTGGTTTGTTTTTTTTTTATTCCTAGGGCTACAAACTTTTGTGTTATGTAGGTGCTTTTTAGTATATCATTTTAATTTCCTTGTTTCTTTGTGTTTCTCATAATTTTCCCATATAGTTTCGTTTACTGTATTTTCAGTTGTTTTCCTAGTGGTTTTCTTGGAGATTATAATTAGTACCTTAACTTGAAACAGTTTTGTTTGGAGTATCATCAACTTAATTCCAGTGCTGTCTTAAAGTTTTACTCCAGTATAGCTTTAATCCTCAACCCTCTTCTGTGCTATTATTGTCAAGCAAGTTATATTTTTACATGTTATAAACCCATCAACACAGTTTTATAATTACTGCTTTATGCAGTTGTTTTAAAAAATCAGCTGGCAGAGTGGGAGGCTGTGCACCTGGGTGGCTCAGTTGGATAAGCGTCCAACTCTTGATTTTGGCTCAGGTCATGATCTCATGGTTCATGAGATTGGGCCTCGTGTCAGCTTCTGCACATCTCCCACTCATGCTTGCTGTCTCTCTTAAAAACTTAAGAATGAATGAATGAGGGCCTCTGGATGGCTCAGTCGGTTAAACGTCTGATTTTAGTGATGTGGCAGATTATGGTGAGGACTATGATGTATCATGACATCCTGCTTTTTAGCTGTTGGGAGGGAAGCAGATGACACACGAGCCAGCATAGAACACAGTTAAGGGTAGAGATTTGTGGATCGATTGGATTTTTGTTTGCAGATAAGGTTGCACAGGAGGAGTCAGTAGAGTTTCCAAAATAGTTTTGCCTAAGAACTTTTAAATCATATATTTACTTTGCCTTGTTCCCAGAAGTATTTGAGGCAGTCTTAAAAATCTTACAGTTGTGTTATTGACCAGAAAAGAATAAAAAATAATTACCATGTGGAAGCGATAGTAACAGTATTGGACTAAATAGAGAGGTTAACCATATTGGAGTCTTATCCCAAGAGTTGTGGTGGTTGAATCATTTACTCCATATTGAACTCCACAAACGTGTACCTTCTAAAGGGTATTTTTAGAGTTAGGTCTCTGTTCTCTGTAATGACCCTTTCAGTTTCTTGCTCAGTCACTGAGCAAAATTGATCTTTACTTTGACTACATCTTTAGCACTCATTATTTTCAGTTGACAAGTTTCAGAGTCATTCAGCACTCTTAGTTAGTGGCAGTTGCAAGGATTGGGCTCAGTCTGTTTTGACAGTGTGTATGACGTGTTTCATCACAGGATGTGTTGTATTTGCATCAGCAGAGCTAAGAGCCTCTTTTTTAATGTGTTTTATTGATCCTGTTCTCAGGTTCATCAAGGCATATAAGAAGTTTGGTCTCCCTCTTGAACGGTAAGCTCCTTATCCACCTGTTTTTCATTTTTATTATGTAGCAGGGTTTTTTTTTGGGGGGGGGAGGTAGTACTTTCCATTTAGTACTAACGCTAAGAACATTCATTTTCCTGGAAACATTTTTAAACAAATATTAGTGTGTTGTGTGATTGTACACGGCCTTTTGGGGAGGGACGACAAAGATGACCATCTGAAGAGAGATTTTGCTGGAGTGGAAGATGTAGCAAGTACATTTAAAACTGTAATGTAAAGAAATAATTTCCAGAAGCGATGCTCACATAATTCCATTTGAAAGAATACATGTAGTAACTATTTGCATCCTAGTTCTTATTCAGTAATGTAAATTTGTGATTTTGTAGTCGTCTTCTTCTCAATAGGGTGTCATGAGGATTAAATGCAAATAGCTTGAGACCTTTCCAGTTGTAACTTACTAAAGGTTGACTGTCATTACTATTTCACTATTTTACGTGCATTCTGAAAATGAACTCAGAAGTTGGATTTCAGCAAGACTCTTTCAACCTAGTTTAGTACTTTGTCCAGAATTAGCAATATATCCTATAAATAATAGTACTGATTTGAAGGGAATACCAGATTCCTTTCTCTTATTCTTGATAAACTTCTGGAGTAGTGGAACATTACAAGCCTGTGTGTTTTTGTCCTGTCTGTTTGGAGAGGAAGCAGTGATGTGTAGCAGTAGCAACAGTGAAACCAAGAAAGTCAGGTGCACCTTGCCGGGATTGTTGCTGATCCTCCAGGTCAGAATGCTGGTCTTTGAGCCCGGCACCATAAAAATCACCAGGGTCTGGGAAAGTGTGTCTAGCTCCTTTGGGCAGACTGATTTTTAGACGTTAACATATTTGCATGCTTCATGTGAGATCAGTGAAACATACTGTAGCAGTAACTGTACTTTGCTTCTAGGAATATTGTAACGAATGAGAGTAGGGCTGGAGAAAGGATTGTGAACTTGTCCAAAGCAGCAGAGTAGTGCAGTTTTTGGCACTTGACCTGCTACCATTGTCAGACAGCCCATCTAGTTAGTAAAGGAAGCCGACTCCTTTCCCCTGTGTTTTTTGAAATTACTTTGTTTTGTGAACTACTCCAAGGCACAGTTCTTAATGATGGAATGCGTACATTAGCCCTGCATCACTGTTGGAGGGCTCTTGGTGGAGCCTTGACACAACCAGTGAGGAAAGGAGAGAAAGATGTCTTTGCAGGAGCAAGCATGTAGGGGACCAGGTGGTAGCTCATGTGACATTAGAACAGTGGCCACAGGGCCTTGATGTGTCCCCATATCTGTCCTTCCTCAGGCTGGAGTGCATAGCCCGCGATGCAGAGCTGGTAGATAAGTCCGTAGCGGATCTGAAACGCCTGGGTGAGCTGATTCACAACAGCTGTGTATCAGCAATGCAGGAGTATGAAGAACAGCTGAAAGAAAATGCCAGCGAGGGTAAGTCAGCAAGTCCCTGCCCATGGTTCTCCTGGACCTGGCACTTGGGAATGGGAATTGTGCTAAGGGGCTGGTTTTTGAAGAACAGACTTCTATCCCATGCATCCCTAATCCTTTGAGGTGTGTATTCTGACCTTCCTTTCTGTGAGCTCAGTGTTGTGAGATCCCAGAGCTCGACTCACAAACGAAGTTGATTTGCAGAAGGTGGAGGTAATGAACAGCATGAGTGCTTTCTTCTGATGTTGCTCCAGAAACCTTAGATTCGTGTTAACGCTCTAAAGCCCTGAGTGGGCAGAGCTGACTGTATACATCTGTATTTCAGCTACAAATGAGGACCTTGTTGACAACGATCATCTCTAATTATCTGGGATATACAAACATGAGTTGTGTTGTGGCAGACTTAAAAGGATTAGAGAATTGGAATAAATAAAATAGGAGATGAATATTGTAAACATTTCTGTTACAGCGAGATTTTCGTGGCACTAGAATTTGTTATGAGTGACAAGTTATACCCTCTCAATGGTCTCATTTGCTGAGAGTAACGGTGCCAGCCTCAGAGGTTAGAACGATTACTCTGTAATCCCATACCTGAAAAGTGCCTATTAGCATGTTGTCTGGCTTGCAGTGTTAGCTAAGATCAGTGAAGAGGTATTTGTGCTTTAGATTTTTTTTAAGGGCATTATCGAAAGTAGTAGAATTTTAAAATATCTTCAGTTAGATGGGGTGCCTGGGTGGCTCAGTCAGTTAAGTGTCCAGTTTTGGCTCAAGTCATGATCTGATGGTTCATGAGTTTGAGCCCCCTGTCAGGCTCTTTGCTGACAGCTCAGAGCCTGGAGGCTGCTTCAGATTCTGTGTCTCCCTCTCTCTGTGCCCCACCTCCACATGTGTGCATGTGTTCACGCATGCTCTCTCTCTCTCTCAAAAATAAATATTAAAAAAATTAAAATATCTTCAGTAGAGTCAAAAGTTTCTTTAGATGTCTTTTCCTTTTTTTGTGAAAGAAACTTAAGTGGTTTGGACAGTGATCCCAGTTCATGTTTTTATAGCACTCAGAATACACCCAAGAATAAACTTTAAGTTTATAGTGTTTTCTTTTTTCATTGTAATTGTTGTGAATAAATTTTACATTCACAGGGTTCAAAATTTAAAAACAGGTACCCTGTTTCTTGTACCTTTCTAGAAATAAGAAAATACATATTACAAAAAATGAATAGATGATATTTTTCCCCTTATTCCCACAAAAATGCAGCACATGTTCTGCGCCTTGCTATTCCTATCTCCCAGTATATTTTGGTCAGATTTCCTTGTAACAGTTCCCTGCCTCCCACATCCCTCTTTTTTGATTCATGTTTTCATTCTGGATCCGGTTAATTGCTTCCTCCTGCCATTGGGTAACTTGTTCCCCCTATCTGTATTTGCCATGAACTCTGGGTTCAGGATGACATTTCTCATTCAGATGTAAGATTGTCGATAACTCTTTCCTTCAAGTGGGAAATTTTTCCTAAAAAAGCTAACATAATTATGTATTTGTCTTATCCTACATTGGACACATTTCTAAATATCAATACCAGTCTTACTCCTCAAAGTTTGATTTCTTTGCTTTTTTTCATCCCACTGGCTCTGGGCGGTCAAAATACTGTGTTTTAAAATTATTTGAAGTTCTTCTTTTCTCTCTGCTGTTAGCTCACCCACTTAATAGCGCAACGCCTTTAAGTTTCATTTATTTTCAACTTTCAGGGGTTGCTTTTCTCATGTTGACTTAACTCTCATTTACACGGTCCAAAGCTCCAAAACTCTGAAACAAGTTTCATTTAGAGAATCTTACTTTCATCCCAGCCCCCAGTCCTGCTTTCTTCTTCCCCCCATAGGTCGGTGTTTCTAATAATACTTTGGGGTTTATCTTTTTACTGTTTCTCTGTAAGAATTTCAGTGTGTGTGTGTGTTTCCCCTGTTGTGTTCCTCGTGTTTTCACGTGTGGAGATCACTCCTTCCTTTTGCAATTGCAGTGCTCCACCACGTAGTAAATGTTAGTTCGGACTTCATTGCTCCCGAGCAACAAATATTTGGGTTGTTTTTAGTCTTCGGCCATTTTAAAGAAAGCCACAGTGAATTTGTAGTCTAACGGATATGCTGTTTCGTATCTCTGCCAGCGTATCTTTTGGATTGTTTTCTGGAAGGGGTTTGCTGGGTCCTGGGGAAGTATGACTTGGTTGGAATTTGCTAAATTCTCCTCCAACCGTCTGGTACCATGTATACTGCCACCAGCAATGGATATTGGTGGTGTTTACAGGACTCACAAACAGGATATTGTCAAATGGTTGGGTTTTTGCCAAGATGATAGGTGAGAAATGGTGTCTTGTTTTTCTTTTAATGAGTAAGGTTTTTCTAAGAGCCACTTGTGAACCACCCATTTTCTGCTTTGTTTTCTTTTGAGCTGTTGGTCTTAATTTTTAGGATCTCTTTTTCTGATGGAAGTTCCTGGTTTTCCCCTATAGTTTGTAATTTGTCTTTTTACTTTGCTTATGGCATTTTAAAAAAACTTAAATTTTTTATATAATCAAACGTATCAGTCTTTTTACCTTATTGTGTTTAGGTTTTGAGTCCGTTAAAAACATTTCCTCTACTCCCAGGATAAAAAGGAATTCACTGTGACTTTTTCTCCTCTTGTATGATTTCATTTACTTTTATATCTCTGACCCACTTGGACTTACCCAATTTTATTTATTTTTTGTATGGTTACTGTATATCTCAATACCATTAAAAACGATTCATCTTTTTCCCACTTCCTGATTTTTATTCTTTTTAAGACTGGCATAGTCTGTTACTGATATACCATATGTTAAGGGACATTCAGCTGTATAATCTTTTGCTTTACAGTGTTTGGTAGATAATTGTGTATGCTTTCCATTTTGCACCATTCTCTCCCACCAAGCATTGAATGAGGGTGTTGGTCTCTTGGTCTCACCAACATAATTTTCTCAAATTTTTGAATTTTTCAACATGATAGGTCAGAAATGGTATGCATATATATTTAATTTGCATTTTTCTTCTTGTGAGTGAGGTTGAGTATTTTTCAAATGTTTAGGAATCATTTGTATTTGCTTCTCTGTGAGTTGTCTCTGTCCTTTGCCCATATTTCTGTTGTAATCCTTTTATTTTAAGGTGGGGAAACTGATACTCAGGTTAATAACTAGAAGTGAGAATGAGAAAAGGGAAGGGAGGAAGGGGTACTATGTGCAGATTTGGGAATAAATCCAGATTTCTGAGTTTTAGAGAAGTGCCTTTCCCACTTTCTCACATTCTGTTCCAACTCTCTTCTGTATTGGGAATAGCATTTGCAAGTGAATTCTAGTGGGTTACAGAAGAGTATCTAAATGATGGTTTATAATCATAGCATCATTTCATCAACTTGAATGTTAACAAAAAAGAAATCTTTTTTTCAGGCTCTGAGCCATTTTTTTCTTTCATAGACAAGTGTCATCATCTTGTGCTGGACTATGACTAGATTTGACTGGGTTTCATCTTTAATTCTAGGATTATTTTAATCTGGCACTAGGGCTAAAGAAGTCTTTCCATGACACCTTATGTTCATCATTTCAGTTGGTATTAACTTGATCTACTTTTTTCATGGAGAAGATCATCTTTGTAACACTGGAGTTTTCTCGAGGCTCCTAGGTGGCTCAGTCGGTTAAGTGTCCTACTCTTGATTTGGGCTCGGGTCATGGTCTCTCAGTTTGTGAGCTTGGGGTTCTTCCTCTCCTTCTCTTTCTGCCCCTCCCCTGCTTGCACTCTCTTTGTCTGTCTGTCTGTCTCTCTCTCTCTCAAAATAAATAAATAAACATAAAAAGAAAATTTCAAGTTTTCTTGAATTGTTAAGAGGATAGTTAGAAAACGAAAGAAATCAGTATTACTATTCATCCTTCCAAATCTCCTTTTTTACTTTTAATTTTATAACCAAAGTATAAAACAAACAGGGAAGTTAAAATAGAATTATAAATACCAGTGGATTAAAAAAAAAATCCTAAATATTAAAAATCTGGAGAATTATTTGGAGGCTACTTTATAAACATTAATTGAGAAACTTTTGATTTTAGATTATGTCTTTGAACTATAACAATAAGCCACAGATCGATTTCTAGTGAATAGGAGTTGGAACTCCAGCAAATTCTCACTTAACTAATGTGAAATTGGTGTTCTTCAGGGAAAGGACCAGGGAAAAAGAGAGGCCCAACAATCAAAATATCTGGGGTTCAGGTTAATGTGAAATCCATTATACAACATGAGGAAGAGTTTGAGATGCTGCATAAATCTATCCCTGTGGACCCTGAAGAAAAAAAAAAGTGAGTCTGTCCTGTGCATACTCATGAATGGTTGTGTTGTAAGAAAGTGGATTTGGGGCTAAGTCCTGGATTGTCAGGTCATGTTTTCACTGTCTTTTGTAAAATGCATCAGGATACTTTGTATCATTTGTGTTCATTTCCAAATTTGAAAGGGCCCCCCTCTCATGTCCTCCTGTTTTTGAAATCCCTCTAGATACTGCTTAACCTGTCGAGTGAAAGCTGCACATTTCGATGTCGAGTGGGGGGTAGAGGATGATTCGCGTTTACTCCTGGGAATTTATGAGCATGGCTATGGAAACTGGGAGTTAATTAAAACGGATCCAGAGCTTAAGTTAACTGACAAAGTAAGTAAATCTGTGATGCTGGAGATTTCCAGATTTGTTGAATAATACATATTTTTTGATAACTTATTTTTAACTATTTTCTGGGGGGTGGGGGATCAAATTTGAAATTAGTACAGTAGTAAATTCCTGGGATTTCTTTATTTTGGGGAATGTTACCATCTTTGGTGGACTGGGGCACTGTTACATAGATGAAGATAATAGCCAGGTGAAATTTTGGGGAAATCACAGGAGAAATCTTAAAATTCTAATTCTTCTTGAAGGTACATCAAATGTCATTGCAACAAATACCAGGGTAAGATTATTAATAATACAAGGATTCTTCGGCCTTAATTGTCGGCCGCTTCTTTAAAACTGTATTTGAAGCAGTCGTATTTCCATTCTGCACACAGAGTGAGCCACACCTTGGTGTTTTTTGTAATGGGATTAAACCTTGCTGTACGTCTCCCACAAAATCGAGCCTCCCACCCTACCCGTTGTAGTCAGGCTACCAGACAGTGAGGCCGTGCTCAGAGCTGTAAGCAGGGAAAGCTGACTGGCTCAAACTTTAGTAGGACGCGCTCCACGTTGTGCTCCTGGCAGGGCTTTTCCTGGCACGTCAAACAATGCTCATCCCACGTGTGGTGTTCTGAGAGGGTGACAGCACCCTGCCATAAGCACTGAGACCAAATCCAGTCTGGCCCGAGAGGTCCCACCGTGGTAGCAGGGACGGACCACGTCCTGGCATAGCTCAGTGCTCTCCGGCAATGCTCTAAGAAGCATTTTCAATCTAAAACGAAGCTTTAACCTAGCTCCAGGGATTCCCTGCTCCTGGAAGGAGGAAATCCACGACGGCTGGGATGCTCTAGCAGATGAAGCCAACAAGCCCCTCCTACCTGAGTTGTTCTACCCTGTTAACAGCACAGGTAGGAGCCAGTGGGAGAGCTGGATTTCTCCATCCCATTTTGTAAAACGAGAACGGCTCATGAGGGATTTTCAGTGACCGGGAGCCATGGACGTGAGATAGGATCTGAGGCTTTATCTGTATTTCGGGTGGTTGGGGAGGGAAAGGACTGCTCAGTTCTTTGTTGTTTCTGTGTATCCGGATCCACTAACCGGGACATGGGTGGTGGCGGGTGCTTCTCTTCCTTTCCTGTTGAAGATTCTGCCCGTGGAGACGGATAAAAAGCCGCAGGGGAAGCAGCTGCAGACCCGGGCGGACTACTTGCTGAAGCTGCTCAGGAAGAGTCTGGAGAAGAAGGGGGCTGTGACGGGCGGGGAAGAGGTGAGTGGGGCAGCCGACCGGGCGTCCTTCAGCGGGCCGAGGCTCCAACCCTGCAGAATTAGGTAGGAGAAGGGATGCTTGCCCTCTCCAGGAGGTACATTCCATAGTCAGGTGTTGCTTTTGAGGGTGCCATAATGATGTTTTGGTTGGTAATAATAGAAAAGTTCATTCGGTAATTGACCTAAACATCTTGGCACCTTTCTTACAAGCCCACTGTCCTCCAGTATTGCCTCAAAATAGTCCTCACCTCTCCCAGCCCCACCTCCAGACATATGCTTTTACTGTTTCTTTATGCTGCTTCCTCAATTTTGGAACATGGTGCTGGTTGTTGTATGAGTACCACCAGGTTTACCTGGTGTAGCTAACTCTGGGCTGCTTGAATGATGGGTCCCGTAGGTCTAATGGATGGTTAGTGGATTCGGTGGATTCAGAAACTGGCCTTCAGTTAGGACTGCCTTACCTGCTCAGTGAAGAATACCAGCAGAGTTGCCAGTGAACTCATCTAAACCTTAATCTGCTTTTATTTTCCCAATTTTTCATTTCAAATGAGAATCACAGTGAGGAGGAGAGAGGTTACATTTGGTACTAGCAGCCTTTGTGGGTGCTGGTTCCTAGTCCTCTGAGAGCTCTGCCGTTTGCATTTGTTTCCCTGTATTGTAAACAAAACAAATTTTATATAAAGTCACATTTCATTTCTGATCATTTTTAATATTATAGTGTCGTAAGTAGTGCCATTCTCCAGACAGCATGTTGAGTATGAAGTGTACATTAGGTTCTGGAGGGACAGATTAGGTCATGTTTATACTTGCAGATTTCTGAACCATGTCGGAGTGGATCCATATTTTAACCTCTTTCCTAATTTTTAGATAGAGTGTACTTCTCGATTTTCAAATGTCACTGTTATGTCTCACATTAAATTTATTGGTATTTTTGTGCATAAAGGTGCTTTTCCAATTCTTCTGTATTCTGTCTTTAGTGTGAATTCCAAATACTGGAATCCATAGGTTCAAGGATGTGGAGGCTTTTATGTGGCATAGGGACCTGTATAGGGCCTACATGACTGTTCTCCTTTTTTTTCCCCCAGGTAGAATAAGTTGCATGCTTTGAATTGCCTTTGAATCTTCTCGTTTGAATTGTATGACTGCTCCTGCTCCGAAGAGTCCTAATGTTACCTGGTCATGCTTTTTAAGGGACTTGATTTGTGGTTTTAATATCATTTTCTGTCTCTTCCAGGCCAAATTAAAGAAGCGGAAGCCTCGAGTAAAGAAGGAAAACAAAGAGCCCAGGCTGAAAGATGAGCATGGGATTGAGTTTTCATCACCTAGACACTCAGACAATCCATCGGAAGAGGGAGAAGTAAAGGTATGTGGCTGGATTTCAGTTGACAGTTTGCTTGTAGGCTACATTTATTTTGCCAAGTGGTATATATAAAACCATTGAAGATGTGTTTGGCTTATATGCAGAGTCAGTAAAGTGAAAATAGAATCTATATGTCTTTGCTTAACCCGTGAGAGGGGACTCGGTTCATTTAAGTCAGCCATTGCAGGGTCCTAGATAGTGGAAGTAAATGAAGGGACCCGTGCAAGGTGAAGTGATAAATGGCACACGACACCAAGCCTTGCGGTGAGAAAGGTTAGGGAGTGGTGGGGACTGTGGCTCACCAGGGGCCTCGTGCCTGATGCTGAGGGGCAGCGGCTCTGCTGTTCAGTGCTTCGTGGGCTAACAGAACGCTTCTGTGGGTCAGGTTTGGCCCGGGGCCTGGCAGCTTGTGAGACCTCTGGCCTGAGCAAACTGAAAAATTGGTAGCATTTCTTGTGTTGTTTCAGGGAGTAACAACTTTATGGGATTTTATGTCGTTTCCCTTTGGGTGTGATGGTACTTTGAGATTAGCTCCAAGAGGATCAGCAGTGGGTGCAGAAAGTGGCATGGGTTTGTCATGCATACGCGAATTCAAAAACTAGCAACCTTGACAGTTACTAGGTGGTGGGTATATAACATCTCTGGGCCTCAGTTTTTTCTGTCTGTGAAATGGGAATGATAATGCCTCTGGTTGAAGGGTTGCTGTGAGAATTAGAGAGATGTGAGTCAAGAGCATCTGCGGCTCCAGGCCTAACTGGTTATTTATCACTGGGGAGTTTAGAGTTGTGTGAGTGCATGCATTAAGGCTGTAAGCGTGAAAACAAGCTTCCAAGTGTAGATGTAGTGATGAACCAATGTAGACGGTTGCTCCTCTCTAGAAAGTAGGCGAGTAGATACCAAGTTTGTGGCTAAAGCTCATAGCCCTGTTTGTTTTCTAGGATGATGGCTTAGAAAAAAGTCCAATGAAAAAGAAACAGAAGAAGAAAGAGAACAAGGAGAACAAGGAGAAACAAATGAGTTCTAGGAAAGACAAAGAAGGGGACAAGGAGAGGAAGAAGTCAAAAGATAAGAAAGAGAAGGTATCAGTGTCCTTCTACTTCCTGAGATACCCACAGCCTCTGAAATTTCTTCTAGGATTTAGAATGGGGTTTGAGGGTCCGGAAATCATCGTCTCTTTATGGGCACATCTAAGAAGGAAGGATGGGGTTGTCAGGGGGATGCTCGCACCTCCTCTTACAGAGAGGGGAATGTGCAGTTTGGGTGTTTTGTTTTTTTTTTTTTTTTTTTTTTTTTTTAATATAGAAGGCCTTTAATCTCTCATAACATTTCAGAGGGGAAATTTTGAATGACATAGGACAGGTGAGAGAAATCTGCATTCACAGGTAATGACTTGAAATATGTTCTTATGTTCATGGTAGAAGAATATAATCCATAGATGAATTTGAGTATTTGATGGGTTTAGGAGTTGAACCAAATATATCCAGAGAAGTGTTTAGAGTAGAAATGGATGAAAAACGCTGCTATTCTAGAACCTTTGCTTTGGGAGTTTTAAGAAGTTAATTCTAAACCACAGACTTCTGGTAGAGTGTTGCTTGTATGCTTGCTGACTTCTGATGAAATTATTTTGTAATTCACTCTTAATCATTAAAACATACAAACAAATATCTACTATAATCCCATCATCCAGTGATCTCTATAGTAGATTTCTTGATGAGTCCCTTTGGAACTTTTGTTTTATACGGATGAGTATAAAATGAAGATCAACTCAGACTCTTTGGGTAGCCCTTTCTCCCAAATTCAGCAGTACATCAGAAACAACATTCCAAGTGAATAAGTGTTAAAATCACTTTGAATAAAGAAGGTTCTGTTTGGTTATATATCTTGGAAGCAATTTAAGCTTCCCATATTGAAATCACTTTGAAATTTTTTGTGTTAGGAAAACCTGTGCCAGATACCTTTGCATCTGTGCTCCCACAGAAAGATAATCAGTTTTTTTTTTTTTTAAGTGAAACATTTCCAAAATAAAAGCACGAGGAACAGTGTACCAAACATCCACTCATCCACCACCCATGTATAACTGTTACCAACATTTTGTCATGTTTATTCCAAGTGCCTTTTGTTTGGCTGGTGTATTTTGTGTTTTGTGCACACCTTACCGGCACTGTTGAAGCCCCCTCCATTCCTTCTACCTGATTTCCTGACTCTGCCTCCCTGTTTTTTCCCCTCATGGTTTGAAACCTTCCTATCTGTGTTTTTATACTTTTACCATGTATTAAAGAATCATAAACAAAGCATACTATTAGGTTTTCAAATGTTCATACGTGAAGTCAGTGTATAAGTATGTGTCTTCATCCTTCTGCATCCTTTCATGGATAAATGAGATTTATCCATGTGGATTTGTGTGCATTTCAGTCTTTTACAGTACTAAAGTTAATACAGATTTCTTGATCAAAGTGTATGTTCATAAGCTCTTAATAAAAGTTGCTACGTGATACTTTACAAGAGCTTTGGCAGTTTATAATCTTAGCCTGTTGATGGCGTTTTTGTGCATTTTATGGTGAGGGGATAGAAGCCAAAATAGCATTGTTCTGAAGCTGAAGTTATAATTGGTTTTTTGGAGAAAGAAATGGAAATGATGTGTGATTAAGCCATTTGTTAATGGTGTAGATTTGATTACATGGTGTTTCTGAAGACTTCATTTTACCCTTTTTATAAACTGAGTCCGTCACATTTCCCCACTGGAGTGATGTGACGTAGGTAAGAAGCCCAGCTTATAAGGCAGGATTGCACAAATGACAATGATTCCTTGTAACTCTTTTTTAAAAGCCTAAAGGTGGTGATGCCAAATCTTCAAGTAAATCAAAGCGATCTCAGGGTCCTGTCCATATTACAGCAGGAAGTGAGCCTGTCCCCATTGGAGAGGATGAGGACGATGATCTGGACCAGGAGACATTCAGCATAGTAAGTCTTAAAATTGAGGGGTGCTGGTGTGTGTGGCCACAGTGCTTGCCGTGGATCCGTCTTTCTCAGGTCAGCCACACAACTGCAGTTGGCCTGAGTGTTAGTATATTACTTTGGAACACATTGCTTCTACTGTCTAAAGACCTTTTGCTCTGGAACAGGCTGGCAGGAAGAGATTTTCTTACTCACTCTCTGGGGAGAGAGTTTGGGGGATTGATTTCATATCTTGTGCTCCCACTCAGAAAGGCTGCAAGCGGCCCTTAGAGGCATTTGGGAAACCCTAGTGTTAACTGAGGTAACATTTCCTAAATACTTTCTGTGTGCCAGCCCCTGGAGTTACCTACTGTGTTGCAAAGAGGACTGTTTCTGTCACTGCAGACTTTACATTTGAGTGGGGGAGATAGATAGGCACACAGATTGTGCTTGTGCTACTGTGATGGGGACGTGCGGGGGGGACAGCAGATGCTCTGAAGATCCTGTGAGAAGGGGAGCGGACCCAGGCAGGGGCTATTGGGAAGGCATGTTTAAGGAGGTGATGTTCAAATTGGGTTCTGAAGGAAGAGGAAGAAGTCACAGGAGACGAGGGCAGAGAAGAACGAGCCAGGGCAAGGCAGCAGCATGCACAAAGGCTGTGTGGCAGAACTGCCTATGGTGCAGTAAGGGGGTTACATACGGCCACTGTGGCTTGTGTGGTGAGAACAAGGGGACAGCATGACACGAGACGCGGCCGGGGTACTGGCTGAGTGCACTGGAGCAGTGGTGAGCCTGGTGTTACCTTCCATGCTCTGTACTGCGGTGCTAGGGGCTAAGTCACAGCCCAGGTCTCATGTGGGATTGGAAACAGTCCAGTGTGTCCTTAAGGGCGACCTTAGCCCCTCACCGGAGCTGCGGGTTCTTCACTGGACTGTGTGCTCCATGAGTCCCCTCACCTCCTCTGCCCAACCTTGCATAAATCACAGCTCGCTAGAGTAGTTAATTCAGTCTCAAAGAGAACCTGGTCTTCCAAATTTCAAAATACTCCTGCTGTGTGGCGGCAGAGGGTAGGATACTGACCTCATCCTGTAAGGTAGTCTTCTCGTTACTCCTGTCTCTGTGTTCCCCCAAATCTATACACACATATCTATTTTTTATTCTTCCTTCTCTCATTTATCTTACTCCTCTGTTACTGTTCTGCCCTGAGCTCTCTGATGGGGGACTACTTTCTTATGTCAAGTACACTTAGGTGTAAGAAGTGTATCTGAAGAAGTATCTCTAAAGTAAAAGATACATCAGTATTTGAGTATTTAAGCTATCTGAAAGGGGTAAGTTCACTGTACAGCCAGCCGTCTGATCTGTATCCTGGTTTGTCCTTAGCCCAGTATTTCTGAGAGGAAACCCCAGCTAGTGCTTCTGTGTACCATTTTCGTTTTCAGAATGATCTTACATATTGGCTCTTTTAATTGTGCTAAGGATTATGAAATCCATAAAAAATGTAGAAAAATGTAAAGAATACGAGAGACATTGATACAGGTGCCATGAAGCCTTGTCAAATGTGAGTTTTTAAGACTGAGGGTAAAGTTGAAGTCCCTGGTGTTTCTGACTCTAAACCCACACCTCTCCTTTCTTACCTTCCCCAGGAATAAGGGTGGTTTTAGGTCCAGATGTCATTCTTGTGCTTGGTTTGAGAGTTTTAGGACTTTTGTTTGTCTATAAAGTCCATAATGGGTCACATAAACAGCCAGGCACTGTTTGTGTGCATTTAGGGCTTTTTCTCCACAACAATCTTATGAGGTAGGTAGTTATCTCCACTCTACTTATTAAAAAATAAGGTAAAGAGAGTCACATAAGTTGTCCAGTGTCACCACAGTTAAGATGTGGCACAGAGGTTTGACCCAGACAGTTGGGCATGAATGCCTGGGTTCTTAACTGTTCTACTGCACAGCCTCCTAAGTTCCATATGCAGCACATTATCTTGCTCTCCGTATTCAAAGACTTGATATAAATGCCACGCTGTGTATGTCATGTAACTTGATTTTCCTCTCGCAGCATCTCTGTTTTTTGAGGTTTATCCATGTTAGTAGTTTAAACTTTTGGGGCGCCTGGCTGGCTTAGTTGGTGTAGCATGCAACTCTCGATCTCGTGGTCTAGAGTTCAGGTCCCACGTTGGATGTAGAGCTTACTTAACAAAAAAATTAAAAATTAAAATAATTTTTTTCGTATTATTCTGTATTAAGACTTCTATAATTCATGGTTTCTCCTGTAGATGAACCTTGAGGTTTTCCAAATATTTACTACTAAAAATAGCAAAATTGTTTTAAATGTTTTATTAAAAAAATTTTTTTTTAATGTTTATTTTTGAGAGACACAGAGACAGAATGCAAGTGGGTTAGGGGCAGAGAGGGAGGGAGACACAGAACCCGAAGTAGACTCCAGGCTCTGAGCTGTCAGCACAGAGCCTGATGCGGGGCTTGAACTCAAGAGCTGCGAGATCATGACCTGAGCCGAAGTTGGATGCTCAACCAACTGAGCCACCCGGGCGCCCCGAAAAATGTAAATAATTTCATTTACACATGCAGACGTTTCTCTAGTTCTGGGTCTTCCTAGGGCTTGCATGCACACCCATCACTTTCCTAGGTACTCTTGAATTAACCTTGAAAGCAATTAGGGAGATTTATACACTCCTTTTCACAGTGAACTTGAGTTCTAGTTGCTTCCCAGTCTTAGAAACACTTGGTAATTTCTGACTTCCTAATTTTTGCTTATCTGAGAAGTATGAACTATTGATCAGTGGCGTAGGTGAACACTTGTTTTCGTATCTGTTAGGCATTCATGTTTCTAATGAATTGCCTGTGCATATCCTTTGCCTATTTTAGGGTAATTTTTTTGGTCTTACCTTTTCTATAGTGCCCTTTATACATTCATGATACTAATTTGTTACTCATAACAGTTGTTCTAGGTATCTTCCAGGTTGTGGTACACTTTTCTATTTTGTGTCCTTTTTCTTAAAATTGAGGTATAACTCTGAAAAGTAAACAGAAGGAATTATCACAGAGTGATAGAAGTTTGTGGGGTTTTCATCATTCTGAAATGTCATGATCTTGTGCCTTAGTAGTTTGTTGTGCCAAGTATGTAAGCCGTTGACAACCATTCTCTATGGGTCCGAAAAAGTTTTCTTGAATTATTTTGTGGTAATTTCCTCCTAATTCTTGGTTTTAACTTTATGGAACTTTCTGTTTTGGATATTGAACTCTTGGGATGGTTCCCAATATTACTACCTTTTTTATTTTCCATTTCTGCTTTTTAGATTCTACTTTCTAGGAGATGCCCTTCACTTTATCTCACATTATGTCTTTTCTTCTTCTTTTTTTCTTTTTTTTTTTTTGAGAGAGAGCACAAGTGGGGGAGAGAGGCAGAGGAAGGGAGAGAAAGAATCTTAAGCAGGCTCCACACCCAGCATGGCTTAATGCGGGGCTCAATCCCATGATCATAAGATCTTGACCTGAGCCGAAATCAAGAGTTGGATACTTAACCGACTGAGCCACCCGGGCATACCTCACATTATTTCTTTCAGGCTTTTTACTTCTCTTGTCATGTTTTATTTCCCAGATCTCCCCCCCCACCCCCACCCCTTCATGGTTCTCTTGAATGTTTTTATATTTCTGTTGAACTTGTTTTCCATCATTCATGTTAGATATTTTTTCAAATGGCTTGGTTATCATTGTCTGCACACATATTTAGGAGTAGGGGCCTAGCCATCTGACGTGGGTGGAGCCTGATCAACTTTGAGTGCTCACCATGGGTGATGTGGTAGGGCTGCTGCTTTGGGAGGCTTCCAGTGTGTAGTTCCTCCTCTTAGAT
The DNA here is from genome assembly GCF_018350175.1 of Felis catus. Classification (NCBI taxonomy): domain Eukaryota; kingdom Metazoa; phylum Chordata; class Mammalia; order Carnivora; family Felidae; genus Felis; species Felis catus. Next base: position 11,962,485 of record NC_058373.1, read on the forward strand.
GGTCAGATTTTGTGGAGAAGAATCCTCCCATCTCCTGAGTGGAGGGCGAAGGCCTGGCTGTCTTCATTCTGGAGTCTGGGAGGCAGAAGGCCAGGTGATGGCTCATCTAGTGTGCATATGTCCATATGCTCCTGTTTCGGTGCGGCAGCCTTGCCTCTTGGCTGTGCCCATGTAGCCCAGTTCAGAGACCTTTCCTTCATACTCTCCAGAGAATAACTTCCACATCTTTTGCTGGGCAGAGTTGGAGATTTGGGCGTCTCTTGTGACTCTGGGTATCAGTTACTTCTAAGTATTGTTGAAAAAACCCAATCCTTAGTTTCCACCCTCTCCTACTTGCAGAGGTGTCTAGAGAGACTCTGGGGGGAATTTTGTAGTATAAACCAGGTTGGTTCGCCTGTTAGGTCTGTTGAGTGATTTCCCTTGCTGCCAATATTTTGTGGCTCTTGTTTTCTCTCTCATTTTCCCTTGTCTTTATGGGCTTATCTCTTTTTTTTTTTTTTCTTCCAACATTTATTTATTTTTGGGACAGAGAGAGACAGAGCATGAACGGGGGAGGGGCAGAGAGAGAGGGAGACACAGAATCGGAAACAGGCTCCAGGCTCTGAGCCATCAGCCCAGAGCCCGACGCGGGGCTCGAACTCACGGACCGCGAGATCGTGACCTGGCTGAAGTCAGACGCTTAACCGACTGCGCCACCCAGGCGCCCCTGGGCTTATCTCTTTTTAAGACCCTCCCTTTACTGTTGTGTTAGTGGAGTTGGGCAGGAGGAGAAAATGATTCTGGTGTTTAGCCCACCATCTTTATCTGGAAGCTACCCACGTAGTTTCTTATAAGCCTGAAGGACTTGTAAATATTTTATCCTGCAGTTTTAGATAGTTTAGATGGTGGTGAGAAGTTTCTAGGTTAGGTCTGTAATTTCGCTTCTCATCGGATCTTCATAATGGACTTAAGAGGCATTATCATGCCCCTGTTGCAGGTGAGGAAACAGAAGCATTTTGAGCTATAATAAAGGAAAGGTGTAGAGGTCTTCACTCTAAGAGATGCTGTTGGGACCTGCACCTCAGGTTTTCCTGACTTAATACTTACACTTGTTCCCCTGACTCTAACCCATTCCTCCTCTAGGGTAACATGGCGTGAGAGTGGGCCGGGTTTTCTCTGGGAATTTAGGGCACAGGAACCAAAGACAAGGTGTCTTTGCTGCAAGTGTTTTAAATCTCTACTCTGTTGGCCTGTTCCAGTGCAAAGAGAGGATGAGGCCCGTGAAAAAGGCACTGAAACAGCTGGACAAACCCGACAAGGGGCTCAATGTGCAGGAACAGCTAGAGCATACCCGAAATTGCCTGCTGAAAATCGGAGACCGGATAGCCGAGTGCCTTAAAGCCTACTCAGACCAGGAGCACATCAAACTGTGGAGGAGGTGAGTGGCCTTGGTCTCAGAATGCCTTGTTTGATTTGACAGTGTATGTGTGTGTGTGTGGGGGGGGATCTGTTCTTGTTTTATAAAGGGTGACATAACCACCTAATGAAAATCTTTCCCCCAATAAAAATCATCTATTGGCAACATACCTGCAGGCTTCAATTTCATTTTCCTGCAATAGGTCATTCCACTGAGACCAGTCTTTGAAATAGGTAGGATGATGTCATTATTTTACAAGAGAACAGCAGTAGTACCGAATTTGCTGGCCGGCCTATTCTCAGAACAAGGACTTGGTCTGTAAGCCTGGAAGGGATAAAAATCATCTGGTCTCACTACTTCACCCACCTCAGGTTGCTAGTCAGATATAAAAACTATTTGGTCAGTTCTTTACTAACACACGAGGTGAAGCAAAGGTTAAAATCACCAGAACTGTGATTTCTGTATTCTCTCTGATAATTAAAAAGAACGCTAGTAGTCATTTGTATTAATACAGTTTAATACAGAACTTCAGTTTTTAAGGCATATCATGGCTCGTATATATTCATTTATATATTCACTTACGATATTTTACAAAAACAACTGGAGTGTCTTCCTCAAAAATCATTGTAACACTGAGTCTCTAAAATCCACAGTCTTTGAACTCCTATACTTCATGGTTAATATAATTATTTAGGTATAATATGCCCAATCTCAGTGGATTGGTTTTGAGTGAAAAATAGATTTAAGAAAACTTCGCCATGATGCTATCTGTAGCATGCTTCACGCCCATTAAAAAGATATTAAGCTTCAAATGTTACTTTTATTCCCCTTTATACTGTTAACCAGCTTCTTCCTGTACCTAGCTAGCCTCTGGGATGTATTTCTACCCAATTTAATCTCTGTTGGAAGATAACAAAAGGTCATCCTAGTACATAGTCTGTGAAGCTAGGATTCCTCCCGTGACCTGGGGCCTGTCTGTGTTTAATTGTACCAGGTACTGTGGTCCTGGCTAACAGTAGTTCATAAGAAGGTCTTTGTCCACTCAGAAGAGACGGCCCTTTATGAAGTGGTGATTGTGAGACCATGTGTGTGGTAGGTGTTCGAGAAGGAGGAAGGGCCTGCAGAAGAGCAGTCGGAGGAAACTCTTCCGAGAGGCAGGCGAGTGGGCATGGGTAGGGTGGACTTGCTTAGATGAGGAGAGTTTTCAGGCTTTGGCGAAGGCTTCAAAGTGAGACAGTGAGAAGGGGGGCTGGGAGGTTTTTAGGGTTTAAAGACAGTTTGTTAAGACCACCGATGGCTTTGCACCTGATGCAGCAGGTTTACTACTTAGGGAACCCGTGGTTCCTGTGGGTGGCGTGACATGGCGAAACTCTTCTCTTCATTGTGTGGAGAGAGGTGAGACTCCTTTTCCAGCTCACTGCCAGTACCCCTGCCTCCTTGTTCTAGACACCTGTTTTGCCCAGCACTCTCCTGTTCACTGTAATGCCTTGCTGGGGTGGATGTGGTGGAATTACAGTGGAGGCGCCTCTTGGGAGTTTTCAGGAAGAAAGGATAGACTTTGTGGTGACAACTGGGAGGAGAAGGGGCAGGAGCACGGAGATGCCCGAGTATATGGAGGTCTCCACCTGGAAGATGGTAATGACGGGTTGGGTGGCAGAATCCAGGAAGTGCAGAACGTGGAGGAAGACTCCAGGGCTTTCCTGAGTGCCAGTGAAATAAGGGATTTTAGCTCGGAAACAGAGCCTTCGTCTCCAGACCCCTCAGTCAAACTCTGTGGACACGGCATCTGAAGGAGTGTTAATGAAACACAGACCTGAAAGAATGTTCCTGTTACTTAATTTCTACACTTGGAGAGTATCCATTGCAGAATTCAGTAGCTTGCCATCCATAAAGAGAATAAAAAGTTATTTTAAAAATTCTGTAATTTACTAGGACTATTATTTTTTTTTTAGGAACCTATGGATTTTTGTTTCCAAGTTTACAGAATTTGATGCTCGAAAATTGCATAAATTGTACAAGATGGCTCATAAGAAAAGATCTCAAGAAGAGGAGGTAAAATACAAATTTAATCCTAATTCGTACTAACAGATAAAAGCCAGTTGCACAGAGCAATTCCTTAGTTACTGTTTTTCCCTGGGGAGATGGTCATGGAATGATACTTTTGGTGCTAGAAGGGTCCCTGGTTCTCTGCCCTCCCCTCACAGACGGATGTTCAGGTCCACCACAGCCCTGCCTCCCTGTATTGTGTGCTCTTATGCCGTTTTAGCTCTGCGCTTTCTCAGCACACTGCACTGGTAGTGAAAGTGACAGACTCGGTGGCTGAAATAGCCAATCTGTTAGAACCAGAGTGTTAAAATTCTGACAAGGTGTTGTTACCTGCATTCTTTTTTTTAATTTTATTTTTGAGAGAGAGCAAGAGAGTGAGAGAGAGAGGGAGGGAGGGAGGGAAGGGAGGGTGAGGGGCAGAAAGAGAAGTAGACACAGTCTGAAGCAGGCTCTAGGCTCTAAGCTGTCAGCATGGAGACTGACGCAGGGCTCGAACTCATGGACTGTGAGATTATGACCTGAGCCGAAGTCAGACGCTTAACCAACTGAGCCACCCAAGCGCCCCTACTCTGTGTTCTTATGCCCATAATCATTTATTCTCTCGTCTTGTGGTAGCTTATAAACGTGGCTCTTGATAAGTCATGTGGGCAGAAAATACTTGTTTTGTTCTTTTCTGGGTCACGTATACTTGGTGTTCCTTCCCGCGTTTGTATGTAACGTCCCAGCTACTCATGTAAAGGAGCCAACATGAGAAGGTGCCCAGAAGTTCCTTCCCTTCTGTGGCATAGGGGGATGGGCACATAAATGCCTTAGCTGATTTTGAAGACATGCCCATTCACAGATCTGCTGACCTGCCACATCAGCCCTTTAGGGCCCCCAAATCAGCCATTTAGAGCCAGTCTCTGGACATTTAATACCTCCTCCACTAACCTGTCAGCTCCTCAAAGGCAGAGATATTATGCTTCTCATCCTCTGCTATATCCTCAGTGCCTGGAAAGGTACTGGGCACAGCGAAGGTGCTTAGAAGTATTTGTTGCATGAACTTAACATGCTTAACATTGTGTTGTACTGTAGAATAGTATGCACAAGTAGTTTATAACTTAGAAGAATATGATATGGTAGTAATATATAGAGATAATATACTAGTATCATTAAACGTTAATGTAAATTTTAAGCATTATAAAAGTTTGCGAGGATAGTCAGGAAAAGCCTGAGGAGGGAATGAAATAGTGGGAAAGACCCTGTAGTGGGGAGTGAAAGTTACGATGAGGGTTTATAGCTGAACACACGATGGTAAAGGGGCCACGTTAGTCTAAGTATCAGCAGTTAGCATATTGAACAAAAATAGTGGTCCTGCTGCTGGGGGTGTGCACTATCACAGCCTTCTGGAGGGACAGTTCAGTCAGATTTGTCAAAAGACAAAAACAGTTCTTCTGAGAATTTAATGAGGTAATTAAGGATTTAAACATGTTTATTGTGGAAATGACTTGAATGCCCAACAATAAAAAATAGATTAAATGGATTATGATATATTCATGCTGGGGAATATTATTCGGCCATAATACAATAGTGTAAGTAAGTGTTTACATGAGAAAATTTTCATAATGTGTTAAGTGAAAGAAGAATACCAAATAATATTTTTGTTGTTAAAAAAAAAAAATAACACACACACATATAAACACAAGCTTAGAAAGATATGGACCAAATCGCAGACATTAATTTCTTTGGTAGTGAGATTTTAGGGCACTTTACATTATTTTTTGCTGTTGCTGTTCTTATTATATTTTCTACTATTTTTCTATTACATTTTCTTGTGTGGTAAAGAAGTAAATAAACATTGAGATGTTTAGCTTGATGACTTTGGCGTAGGAACTAGTTCCCACTGGGCTAGTCAGAGGTTGTTTGCTCTAGTTAGTCTAGGAAAGTTGTGTTCCTACTTTTACATGGTCCAAGATGAGTCTCCGAGAAGGCTGACAGCCTGGGCATCTGTCCTGGGCGGGCCCTGTGCAGTGGCACCCAGCAGCCCATGCACACAGTCTTACAGTGACTTGCCAGGCGAGCGTGACTTTCTTGTCAGAGCAGCAGGGGGAGCTCAGGGAAACTTATGAACATGGTTTATAAGAATATAGTAGATGGCAGGTTGGAAGCCAGAAGAGGGGCAAGAGGGGAATACTTAGAGGTGGTGACCTCTGTACTATTCTTGGGAATTCAGCCTGGGGTCTTAAGATTCTTTGGTTTCCTTTTATTCTCAGGAGCAAAAGAAGAAAGATGATGTGATTGGTGGTAAGAAGCCATTTCGACCAGAGGCCTCAGGCTCCAGCCGGGACTCCCTGATATCTCAGTCCCACACCCCACACAACCTTCACCCTCAGAAGCCTCACTTGCCTGCCTCCCATGGCCCACAGATGCACGGACACCCAAGAGATAACTATAATCACCCCAACAAGAGACACTTTAGTAATGCAGGTAGGCCATTAAGTGGAGTTTTAAAAAGAGATGCCAAAAGAATCATTGTATTTTCCGAAAATAGCTAGACCTTTGTACTTTATTCTCCTTCAACACTTTACTGTCTTCTTTTGTCTTAGTGACACAGCACATGAAGTAAAGATCCAAAAGGCTCCAGCTCTAAGAAGAACATGGCCACCATCATAAACAAATGACAGACTGAGAGAAACAATTTACATTATATAGGACAGTCACATGGTTAAAACTGCTAATACTGAAAGAGCCTTGTAAATTGGTAACAAAAGAATAACCAAATAGAAAAATGGGCAAAGGTTAGGAGTTGGGAATTCATACAGAAGAGGAAATTCAAATGGCCAATATGACAAGATGGCCAGCATTGCTGTTAGGGAAATGTAAATTAAAGCAATGGTAAGCTAACCAATTTTTTTTTTTTTCGGCCATTCAGATCAACAAAAGTTAAAAGGGTGAAATACATACAAATTGCTAAGAGTGTGAATTGCTACAATCTTTCCAAGAATTAATCTCAAATATCTTAAATACATAAGCCCCTTGTCTGTATGTATGAGGATGCCATTCAGTCTTAGAATGGCAAAAAGTTGGAAATAACTTGAATATCCATTAATAGGAGAATCATTGGATAAATGGGAGGACATTTGTACTCTAAATATTATCATCAATTATTAAAAAGAATGAGTTGACTTTATAGATCAACAACAAAATCTATGTCTGTGTTTAAATTTATTGAGGTGACAATCATATAACAAATTTTACCATTTTATTTTTTATTTCTTTTTAAATGTATTCATTTTTTTTTCCTGTTTTTGACATTTAGTTTTAAAATTTATCTACTTATTTGTTTATTTTTTAATTTACATCCAAGTTAGCATATAGTGCAATAATGATTTCAGGAGTAGATTCCAGTGATTCATCCCCTATTTATAACACCCAGTGCTCATCCCTACAAGTGTCTTCCTTAATGCCCCTTACCCGTTTATCCGATCCCCCTACCTATAACCCCTCCAGCAACCCTCAATTTGTTCTGTATATTTAAGAGTCTCTTATGTTTTGTCCCCCTCCCTGTTTTTATATTATTTTTGCTTCCCTTCCCTTACATTCACCTGTTTTGTATCTTAAGTTAAACTTTACCATTTTAAATACCCAATTCAATGGCATTTAGTACACTCAGAGTGTTGTGCAACCACCACTTCTATCTTAGTTGCAAAACATTTCCATCACCTCAAATGGAAATCCCACATCCAGGAGACAGTTTGTCCCCATTCCTTCTTCTCAGCCTCCGCAGTCCCCAGTCTGTATCCTGTCTATCTGGATTCATGTATTTTGGACATTGCATATTAATGGAATCATACTATGTGTGTCTGACTTCTGTTTTCAAGGTTTATGTTTTTTTGTTTGTTTTTATAATTTAACTTTATTTTTTATTTTTAAAAACTTACATCCAAATTAGTATATAGTGAAGCAATGATTTCAGGAGTAGATTCCTTAATGCCCCTTACCCATTTAGCCCATCCCCCCCTCCCACAACCCCTCCAGCAACCCTCAGTCTGTTCTCCATATGTACGAGTCTCTTTTGTCCCCCTCCCTGTTTTTATATTATTTTTGTTTCCCTTCCCTTATGTTCATCTGTTTTGTCTCTTAAAGTCCTCATGAGTGAAGTCATATGATTTTTGTCTTTCTCTGACTAATTTCACTTAACATAATACCCTCCAGTTCCATCCACGTAGTTGCAAATGGCAAGATTTCATTCTTTTTGATTGCCGAGTAATACTCCATTGTATATATATATATACCACATTCATCCATCGATGGACATTTGAGCTCTTTCCATACTTTGGTTATTATGGATAGTGCTGCTATAAACATGGGGGTGCATGTGTCCCTTTGAAACAGCATACCTGTATCCCTTGGATAAATGCCTAACAGTGCAATTGCTGGGTCGTAGGGTAGTTCTGTTTTTAGTTTTTTGAGAAACCTCCATACTATTTTCCAGAGTGGCTGCACCAGCTTGCATTCCCACCAACAGTGCAAAAGAGATCCTCTTTCTCCACATCCTCACCAACATCTGTTGTTGCCTGAGTTGTTAATGTGAGCCATTCTGACAGGTGTAAGGTGGTATCTCATTGTGGTTTTGATTTGTATTTCCCTGATGATGAGTGATGTGGAGCATTTTTTCATGTGTTGGTTGGCCATCTGGATGTCTTTTTTGGAGAAGTGTCTATTCATGTCTTTGCCCATTTCTTCACTGGATTATTTGTTTTTTGGCTGTTTTGTATGTTGTTTTTTTTTAATAGTTCATTATTCTTAATGTATTTTTTTTTTTTTTTTTTAGTTTATTCTCAAGTTAGTTAACACACAGTGTAGTCTTGTCTTCAGGAGTAGATTTCTGTGATTCATCTCTTACATATGACACCCAGTGCTCGTTCCAACAAGTGCCCTCCTCAATGCCCATCACCCATTTTCCCCATGCCCCCCAACCCCCTACCCCATCAACCCTCAGTTTGTTCTCTGTATTTATATGGTTTGCTTCCCTCTCTGTTCTTATTTCTCTTTCCCTTTCCCTATGGTCATCTGTTAAGTTTCTCAAATTCCATATATGAGTGATATCATATGATATGTATCTTTCTCTGACTTATTTTGCTTAGCATAAAACCCTCCAGTTCCATCCATGTTGTTGCAGATGGCAAGATTTCATTCTTTTTCATCATCGAGTAGTATTCCATTGTGAATGTATGTACCACATCTTCTTTATCCACTCATCAGTCAGTGGACATTTGCGCTCTTTCCATAATTTGACTATTGTTGAAAGCACTGCTATAAACATTGGGGTGCATGTGCCCCTTCAAATGACACCTGTATCCTTTGGATAAATTCCTAGTAGTGCAATTGCTGGGTCATAGAGTAGTTCTATTTTTAAGCTTTTGAGGAACCTCCACACTTTTCCAGGGTGGCTGCACCAGTTTGCATTCTCACCAACAGTGCAAGAGGATTCCCCTTACTCCACATCCTCGCCAACATGTGTTGTTTCTTGAGTTGCTAATTTTAGCCATTGTGACAGGCGTGAGGTGGTATCTCAATGTGGTTTTGTAGGTCTGTCTGTGTTGTAATGGGTATCAGTACCTCACTCCTTCCTGTGGCTGAATAACCTCGCATTGTGTGGGTACACACCACAGTCTGTTATCCATTCATCTGTTGGGGTTGTTTTTACTTTTTGGCTATTGTGAATAGTACTGCTGTGAAAATCTGTGTGTAAGTTACTTTTGAGTACCTATTTTCAGTTCTTTTGGGTATATACCTAGTAGGGGAATTGCTGGGTTATGTGGTAATTCTAATTTAATTTTTTGAGGAACCATCAAACATTTTCTGTAGTGTATGTTTGAATACTGTTTTGAATGCTTATTCAGAACAATACTGTGTTTGAATTAGTATCGAGAAAGTTGTGAAAACACACACTATATATATAGCATACATAGAAGTCCTAGTATAGGATTTTGCAAAGAATCAAATATTCCATAATAATCTTAATGAAGTGTACATTTCTTTCTAAACTTCAGTTTTAGGATTTCCATTTGATTTCTTTTGAAAAATACATTTCATTCTTCTGGTAAAATTCTCAAGCTTTTAGAAAACTTGATTTTCTTCATCTTTTCCTCTGTTTTTGAGCATACGAATTAACAGTTATTTAAAAATCTTTGCTAAGTCCAGTATCTCAATTCTTGTGAATCATTTTCTGTTGTGTGTTTTATTTTTCTTCGTTTTCATCCATATAGTTCTGTCTTTGGCATGCCTAGTTATTTTTGATTAAGTGGGGGAACGTATGTTTTAAAAATTGTGGAAGCTCCAGGAGCACCTGGGTGGCTCAGTCAGTCAAGCATCCAATTCTTGATCTCGGTTCAGGTCTGATCTCAGCGTCGTAAGTTCAAGCACCATGCCAGGCTCCATGCAGGGTGTGGAGCCTACTTGAAAAAAAAATCATGGAAGCTTCAGGTGGTGTTGCTTTCCTAGAGAGGATTCATTCTTTCCTCCCCAAGGGCACATGGAGTGTAAGGCGATCATTCTGGTCTAGTCGTCTAGTCTGCCTCTGGGCTCCCCTGTTCCTGGGGCTTAGGTCTTCAGAGTGCTCAGCAGAGGGCCTGGAGCATTTTCTGCCCCTCATCTTCTGCAGGCCCTAGACTCGAATCTTGGTTTTCTCAGCACCATGAGACTACCTGGACTGCTCTGCTCTTCTGAGGCTTAGGTCTTCAGCCTTCTGCTCCCTGCAGATTCAGCACTTATCTTAAGGGAAGACTGGATGTGTGTTTGAGCCCTTCAAGTCTGCCATGTCCCTCTAGCCTAGAAAGACCACCGAAGGCTCAGCTTGTGCTGGTAAAAGCTCAGATGTTCATTCAGCTCCTTGCCTCTGCTCAGAATCACAGGCCTCCCCAATGACTACAGCGGTCACCTTACCTCTCTAAGGTTTTCTGCTCTTCAGTCTTAATGCCTTCTAGTCTAGTCCTGAATGCCCTGTCTACTCTTTGATGTCCTCAAACAGGTAATTTTTGTTTATCTGGCCTTTCTTACTGTCCTTGGCGGAGCGTAATTCTGCTGTAAGCTACCCTGAATTGCCTGGAAGCACAAGTGCCAGGTCTTCTAATGTTACAAATCTAAGTAGTTCTGAGTTAATTGATCCCCATTTGATGCAGGGGGACAAAAGGTAATTACTCTACAAGAGTAATTCCTCTCGAGAGGAAGAGAGAGAGAGGGAGGATGAGAGTGAGAGGGAGAGCGAGCGAGATATATCCATGTTCGTAGATCTGATTGTATTATCTGTATTGACTTCTTCCTGGGATCAGACTGGTTTTGTGTTATTCGTGTGATGTCACTGATTTTGTATTCTGATCCTTTGAAAGAACTCTTCTTATATCACTGTAGTCTTTTATTTAAGTCTTGGATTCTTCACCCATCTGCTAAATAACTCAGTACTTCCTAACAGCGACCTACCTCATGATGGGTTCAAGAAGAAAGAAAAGCACTGTTCAGTTCCTCTGGAAATAAATGAGTTGGCTTGATTTGTAAGCCTCTCCATGATACCGCAGACACTGACACCCCATTTGAAATACTACTTTCCATTTGAAGCCATTGCCAAGTGATTGGTTTTCATGTTGTGAAGGTGTCTCTTTTTGTTGTTGTCTGTTAAGTTATTAGGTTGAATAGTTAAAGTTTTTTTACTTCTTGGTCCTCTGGCCTGATCCACAACCAGAGCAGCAGGGAATTTAAGCCACTGGCTGAGTGTATTATCAGTTCCTAAGCTGTCAGGTTCCTTCATTATTCTTTGGCTCTGTAGAAAAGTATTTAGAAGACCGGCAGCATGAGTAGAGGGGTATCTACTTGGTGGCTTATTTTTGGTGTTAATATAGTTGTAGATAGAAGACGAATTTCCCATGAGTCCACGTAGTTCTTCTGGGTAAGCCTGTGTCCCAGTTTCCTAAGGCGCCACAAACTGGGAAATGTATTTTTACACACTTTTGGAGGCCAGAAGTCTGCACTGAGTGTCGGTCGGGTTGTCTCTCTCTGGGAGATGTGGGGGAGGATCTGGTCCCTGCCTCTCTCCTGGCTTGTAGTGGCCACCAGCAACCCTCGTTGCTCCTTGACTTCTGGTTGCGTTCTTCCCGTCTCTGCCTCCATCTCTAGTGTCTCCTTGTCTCAGACCTCCCTCTGCCTTTCTCTTAGAAGAATATCTGTCGTTGGATTTAGGGCCCAACCTAAATCTAAGATGATCTCATCTCAAAATCCTTAATTGCATATGCAAAGACCCAGTTTCCCAGTAAAGTCACTTACAGATTCTGAGTGGACATACATTTTGGGGGTCACACTTAAACCCACTATAGCCTCCATTCCTGGACTTTTATGTGTTTACTGCCTTTCTGATTAAAATAAGTGTGATTCTTCTGAAGGAAAAGGGAGGCTATAGAAGCTGAAACAGGTATCAGTTTGGCCCTACCTTTGAGAGTTAGTTATTGATCCAAATCCAACGTTAGAGGATTCACTTTTTATAGGAGGAGGTTTATCTCCTTGATGTGGGCTGGGAAAAAGTAGTAGTAGAATCAGTATGAATAGCCTGGAAACATTTTCAGAGACCAGGCACTGGCTGACCATGTTATCTGTAGCAGTGGGTAAATAAAGTTGAGATGTGTAAACAGAAGATACCACTTTATGGCTATGAAACTCAGCAGTTCTGTTTTCTGAATTAATGTTTAGGGTTTTTTTTGTTTTTTGTTTCTGGGTTTTTTTTGAGTGAAATCTGATTTTAAGGGCCTGCCCCAGATTGGAGGGTAAAGAGGCATGGAAAAGAAAAAGCAGTAATTTTTATGATTTCATAAGGAGAAAAGCAGTGAGTTTTCTTTTGCCTTAAAAGTTGAGGGAGAGAAGGTTGGGACTCATTACTGGTATGTTTACCAGCAGCAAAAAGGCTAGGAAGGAGGAAATTTAATGTCTATTTATATAACATGTCAGCCTTTGAGTTTAAACTTCAGTGGATGTGAAATTCAGCCGTGTTTTGAAGTCATGAAACTGTTCTTTCTTTTCCTGCAGATCGAGGAGACTGGCAGAGGGAAAGAAAGTTCAACTATGGTGGTGGCAACAGCAATCCTCCGTGGGGTAGTGACCGGCACCACCAGTATGAGCAGCACTGGTACAAGGACCACCATTATGGGGACCGGCGACACATGGACGCCCACCGCTCTGGGAGCTACAGACCCAACAATCTGTCCAGGAAAAGACCTTATGACCAGTACAGTAGCGACCGAGACCACAGGGGACACAGAGATTATTATGACAGGTAGGCAGAAGGTCCCGAGACACCAGGCCGACCTCTGCCAGGAGTCTCACTGGTTAAGGGGAAGAGATAAAGTGACATACACATTAATGTACTTATTAAATGTTCACTGAACATCTCATCCTGTGCCAGTCATGGTCCCTAGTCTGAACCAATGTTTTTGCCATCAGGACATCCTCAGGGTGTTGGGGAGGAATCACGGTGTAGACAGCTGATATGGTGTGCTAAGTGGATGATTGAAAGTAGAGGTTTTGAGTTTTTCCTGAGGACTGAGGCAGAGAAGAAGTTGCTGATTGTTGATTTGGGCCTTGAAGAGTCTGCTAAACAGAAAGGGAATGGGTATCACAGGCCGAGGCCAAGGGTGAGCATCCGGAGAGGGAAGTCCAGAAGATGGACACATTGGATAGTAAGAAGGCCTTGAATGCCAGATTATAGGTCTTAAGTTGTGTTCTCTGGGTCATAGGGAGCCATTTGCAGTTTTATCCTTCTACTTGTACAGGAAAAGAGTTTTGTGTCTTCTTCTGTGGAAATGTAGGAAAGTGGTAGCCTTGAAACATTAGAGTCCACGACCAGAATTATTGAGCTTGATGTGAGGCTCTCAGATACACTGGGTAGCAGGGATCCTGAGATGGGTCCCAGCCTGTGGACCTTGCCTGCCACCAGTCCACAGTTTAGGGGTGAAAGACTTGTGAAGTTTTACCCTGTCTACAACTATACACCATCATTAATGAGCCAAGATTGTAACTTGGGAGAGTTACCAAGTACATAGGAAGGGCTAAAGTTTTCTGTATTCTTCCTAGAATAGGACTTGACTATATTTTAACCTCACAGCAACTTTGGCTTTTCTTAGGCTAACAACATGCTTTGCTTGGACTTGAATTTAAATTTGGAAAATTTCATATTCAGCATCTCCCTTTTTGGAGGATCTGGTAACACATTATATAGCCAAGTAGCAGCTGTCTCCTTTAGAGGAGGTTTCAACTGAACCCCTTTGCCCCCACCCTTCTGTATCATCTTGTGTGGCTCCAGTGGGCATTTGCCCTACGTTTCTTTGTGTAGATCTGTATTTCTATTCAGCATCACTCTTTTTCTGCCCAAAGGACTTTTATTTTAGTATGGGTCTGCTGGGGATAAATTCTTTCAGCATTTGTATGTCTGAGAGAGTCTTTAGTTTGCCTTCATTTGTGAAAGATACTTTGCTGGGTATAAATTCCCAGGTTAACACTTTCCGTACTTTAAAGATGTTCCTCTTCTGTCCTGTTTCTGATGGAAAATCTGTCATCTTTATAAAACATGTCTTTTTTCCTTCATTACTGGTTTTTAGCCATTTGGTTGTAGTGCTGCATCCTGCTGTATTTTTCCTCATGTTTGTTTTGCTTGGGAAGTGTTGAACTTGGATTTGTGGGTTTGTCTTTCCTATCAAATTAGGAAGATTTTTTTTTTTTTAACCATCATCAGTGTTTTTCCTGTCCTACCTCCCTCATCTCCTGTGGAGATCCCACTTAAACCTGTATTAAGCTGTTTGCATTGATTGCTGTCACAGCTCACTAATGCTCTGCTTATTTTTTTTAATTTTTGTTTTCTTTCTGTCTCAGTCGGATAGTTTCTGTTGGCTGTGTCTACAAGTTCACCAAGATTTTCTTTTTCAATGTCTAACCTGCCTTGAGCCCCATACAATATATTTTCCATTTCATACATTATAGTTGTATTTCTAGAAGTTGTATTTGAGCTTTTTTTTTTTTTTTTTTTTTTTTTTAACTTAAATCTTTCTAACCTTTTGAAATCTGGAATACAGTTTAAAAATAGTTTTTAGGGCACCTGGGCGACTTGGTTGCGTGTCCGACTCTTGATTCAGCTCAGGTCATGATCCCAGGGTCGTGGGATCAATCCCCTTGTCGGGCTCCATGCTCTGTGTAGAGCCTGCTTAAGATTAAGATTCTCTCTAGGGGTGCCTGGGTGGCTCAGTTGGTTGAGCATCTGACTTTGGCTCAGGTCATGATCTTGCAGTTCGTGGGTTCCAGCACTGTGTCAGGGGCTCTGTGCTGATAGCTCGGAACCTGGAGCCTGCTTCGGATTCTGTGTTTCCCTCTCTCTCTGCCCATCTGCCACTCACTCTCTGTCTCTCAAAAATAAATAAACATTAAAAAAATTAAAAAAACAAACTTCTTTCTCTTTCTGCTCCTCCCCCACCACTCTCTCTAAAACAAATAAATAAAATGAAATAAAAGTAAAAGCAGCAGCTCTCAAAGATGATAGTTCTCCTTTTAAATATAAAAAAAATAGTTTTTATATCATTGTTGTCTGATTCTACCATTTGGATTAGTTGCAGCTGCTTAACTTATCTCCTCATTATGGTCCTTCCTCTTTTTTCCATACCTAGTAATTTTTGATTAGATGCCTCACTGAGTGCTGGATATTTTGTATTCCTATAAATATTCTGGAACTCTGTTCTGAGAAATAGGTTATCTAGAGGCAGTTTGATTCTTTCAGCTCTTGCTGTTAAGATTTGTCAGAATGAGAACAATGCTCTGGCAGTCTAATTGTTCCCCCTCACTAGGGTAAGAACACTTTGTTGTACTCCACTGATGTCCCTTGAAGCTTGAGGCTTTTTGGTGTGGCTGGTGAGAACAGGGCCGTTGTACCTCTAATCTTCTGGGTGGTTCTTTTCCTGGCCTTGGATAGTTTCTTCACATGTACACACTTTATAGTGCTCAATTGAATACCCAAGGGGAACCCTTTGCAGGTCTTTGAACTTCTTTCTGTGTGCAGAATTCTCTTTTGCATTCCATCCTGTGAGCTCCAGCTGCCTTGGTTCTGCCCCCTGACGTCTCCCCTTCCCTGTGCTGAGGCCTGGAAACTGTCTCAGGGCAATGAGTGGGGTTGTTACAAGCCTCATCTCACTAGTTTTCCATCCCTCAGGGAATCGCTGTTCTTTGTTAATGGACATCTGGTATCTTTAAAACCATTTTTTGTCCCTTTCTGCTTGTTTCAGGTAGGAGGGTGAGTCTAGTTCCCCGTATTCCACCTTGACTGGAAGTTGAAGTCACCAGCTCTCTCTCTTTTGTTTAATGAGGGGAAAATTCACATAAACTGAATGAACTGTTTTAAAGCAAACAATTCAGTGACCTTTAATACATCCACAATGTTGTGCAACCACCGCTGGTGTTAAGTTCCAGATGCTTTCATTGTCCTGAAGAAAACCCCATGACCCTGAAGCAGTCACTCCATTCTATCTCTGCAGCTCCAGATAATCACCAATCTGTATTTTGTTTTTATGGATTTACTTGTCTTGGATATTTTGTATAAATGAAATCAAGCAAGATGTGGCCTTTTGTGACTGGCTTCTTTGGACACTTAGCATAATGCTTGAGTCTCATCCACACTGTAGCTTGCATTGTAGTACTTCATTTCTTTTTGTGGCTGAGTAATATTCCATTGTATATATATACCACCGTTTGTTCATCCATTCATTGATGGACATTTGAATTGTTTCCACCTTTGGCCATTGTACATAGTGCTGCTATGAACATGAGCGCAAAATTATTTGTTGGAATACCTGTTTTCAGTTCTTTTGGGTCTATACCCAAGAGGTAATTGTTAGTTGTATGGGAATTCTACATTTGGCTTCTTAGAAACCACCTGTTTTCCACAGTGGCTGAAACATTTTACATTCCTACTAGCATCGTATGAGAGTTGCAATTTTCCCACATCTTTGCCAACACTTCCTTTCTGTGTGTGTGTGTGTGTGTGTGTGTGTGTGTGTGTGTGTGTGTGTGTGTTCAACATGACCATCCTAGTGAGTGTGAATCAGGTAAGTAGCTCCTTGTGGCTTGATTTGCATTTCCCTGATGATTAATATTCTTTAAAGATGTTGAGCGTCTTTTCATGTGCTTAGTGGCCATTTGTAGATCTTTGGAGAAATGTTTGTTTCAGTCCTTTCCCCGTTTTTGAATTGGGTTGTTTGTCTTTTTGTTGTTGACTTGTACCAATTTTCTTTTAATAAGATAACAAGCAGTTTACTGTGGTGCTAAGTAAAAATTTTACTATTCTTTACATGGAGTCAATTTATTAAATACTTTATTTAACTCTTCATTTATTGTTGGATGTTTGGGTTGATTGTGGCTTTTGCTGTTACTTTTAACTTCTCGAATAATGTCTGTGGCTCTTTTTCCCCTCAGGCCAGGTCAAAGAATATGAAAATGTTTGTAGGTCTGGCCAGTTTTCCTGAAGGGAGTGTATCTTTACAGAACCTCCAGTGATTCAAGGGTGTCCTTGTTTCATTGCAGACTTGAGGTGTATGTCATTTTGTAGGGTAGGATTGGCCAATAAGTGTAAAATAGCCCTTTGTTATTACTTTTGTTGTTTTTTCTTTGTTTGTTTGTTTGTTTTTGATTCCTAGTAATGTGAACATTTGTGAACTCTGAGTCCTTTGGAAGGGTCCTTGGGTATGAGCGCGTGAGGGTGAGCCAGGTGGGCGAGGAGGAGGGGGCGGGCTTGAGCTGTCAGCTAAGCCTTGTGTCTCTGTTTCAGGCACCATCATGACTCCAAGCGGAGGAGAGCCGATGAATTTCGGCCTCAAAATTACCACCAGCAGGATTTCCGACGAATGTCTGATCACCGCCCCCCTGTGGGCTATCATGGCCAGGGACCCTCGGACCATTACCGCTCTTTCCACACAGACAAACTGGGGGAGTATAAACAACCCCTGCCCCCCCTGCACCCCGCCGTCTCAGACCCTCGCTCGCCCCCTTCTCAGAAATCTCCCCACGATTCCAAGTCACCCCTGGATCACAGGTCTCCTTTGGAGAGATCACTAGAACAGAAAAACAACCCAGATTATAACTGGAATGTTCGGAAAACATAAAGGACAGCTGGGAATGAAGGGGAGAGCAAGAGTCATTAAGCACCTGGATATTTTTGGTCTGATCCAGTAGGAGCCAGTTATCTAGACCAGTGAGTGGAGTTTCTGGACATGCTGCTGCTGTCAGCTCGCCGGTGGAAGGAGCACCTCAAGGAGCGGGGGGCCTTTCACTTGGTCCAGCTTGGGTTTGGGTCGCCACTCCTGCACTTTGACACCCCCTCCCATTCCAGCCTGGTCCTGGCCTCCCACTGCGAGGAGTGCTAGGAGGAAGACGTGACTTTTGCGTCCCAGCTTCGTGGGCTGTGTTTCCCCAGTGAAGGAAGAAGGGATCTCAGAGTCACGAGGATTTTGTTGCTGGGTCCGTGTGCTCTGGGCCCATGTGCAGTGGGCTGGGAAGGAGCGTGTGTGTGAAGGTTGACGGGACCTGCTGGGCCACGCGTGATCTGCTTCACTGTGATGTGACGGATGCTGCTGACGGGGCGGGGCGTGGGTGTCGCCTCGTAAGACTTGAAGGGGAGCAGGTACACTCCTCACATGTGTTCTTGGGAGAACCATACACTTGGGCCTCTTTGTGATGCCTTTGGTGCAGGGGCTGGTGGGGAGCAGCTTCCACAGTGGCCCCTTCCCTACAACACTAACCTTTCCCACACTATCTGGACATTTCAGAGGTTCGGTCTCCTGAGCGGGTCTCCTTTGCCCTGGTCCAGGGGAGAGTCGGGCCCATCTGGCTGACTTGTGCGTACTGTGAGTTTTCGGCAGCGTTGGAGCTGGCGTGGGTCTTCCTTGGCTGGGAGTGGGGTGAGAGGGGTGAGAGAGGGGCTAGAGGGGCGGTGTGGCCAGGGACCCGGAATCCCCGGTGGGGTTCTGATTCCTGGGATGAGCGGTCTGAGGGCAGGGCCCGGAGAGGAGGGGAAGCTTGCTGCAAGCGCGCGCCCAGGCAGGTGTGTGGGTGGCAGGCATGCTTCCCCGGGGGAGGGGGGGGCGGGGCTTCAGTGTTGCGCCAGGTCAGCGTTTGCAGCCACACTCGTTACTTCAGGTCCCTTCGCACAGCTTGAAGAAGTAGACTGCACAGAACATGCAACTCCTGACGCCACAGGGCGGGTGGACAGATGAAGTCTGGGTCCCTGTTGGGAACAGGCTCCCACTCCCAGTCGGAGATGGTTAGAATTGAACTCCATTGTTTTGAGAATGAGATCAAATAAGGCGTACACCTAAGGTAAAGTTTTTCCAAAATAGGAAGCCTCCGAGGACAGGGGACTGAGCTGCAGACAGTAAGAGTCCTACTCGGGTTGAACAGAGTCAGAAGTGGGAAGGCGAGTCACTTGTACCAATTAATCAGGCTCCTTTCATTTTACATTTTACGGATACCGGGCCTTCCATTTTATTCCCTTTAAATATAGCTTGCCAGTATTGTTTGACTGTCCAAAGGCCTTTCTAGGTGGAATAACTGACTTGAACCTACACTGTGCCTATATGCGTCCAGGCTCAGAGCTGGTGACCACCTTTCCATTGGGTGTGCACAGGGTTAAACTCCCTGAACTGACCTGTGAGGACTTCATAAAACTGTTATCGCTTACTTGCTGGTAACCTGGGCAGCACCATTATTGCCTTTACTGAGAAGTTCCCAAGTCAGCTCGCCCTAGGGAAGCAGATGTGGCTTTGGTGGGTCATCGCACGCAGCCTCGTGGGGCTGGCCGGGCGTGAGTTCCACGTGAGAGTCTGGGTCCTCACAGCTTATGTTGGGAGCTTAGTAGGTCTGCCCCTTCCTTATTTATCTCCTCTCGGGACTGGGATTGTTCACCGTGGGCTCGTATCCGGTGAACATGCCCTGGACCACGGCCCAAAGAATGCCTGGGAGCCTCTGGCCACAGCCACTCCACTGGGCACATGCTGTGACTGCTTGGGAGAGAAGAGGGTGTCTGCTGTGGCCTCCACCAGCTTAACTTCTTGCTGACACTACCCTGTGTCTTTCTTGCCCAGGCCAAAGAGGAGGGCTAGGTTGGCTTGTCCCTTCCTGTGGTGGGAGGAAGGGAGGGAGGGATGAGCCCCAGGATGTCTTCCCCTGTGGGAGGGAAGTCAGGCTGTGTCCCCTGGGAAGCCAGGAAAGTCACTGGAGGCCCTGTGTTTCAATACTCATCAGGGTGTTTTTTCCTCTGAAGTTGATAGGAGATGTGAGTTATTCCCAAAGATGTCTCATCATGAAGAAAAAGGAACTTCCTTTTGTTTACATTCAGGACTTACTGTGCCATATGATGTAGCAAAAGGCAATATTAGCCAGATCAGTGTTAAATTGATTATAAAATTACAGTATCCCCATAAAAGCATCTATTTTAGGTGTTGAGGTATGTTTAAAGAGTCAGGAAAAAGGAGGCATTTCCTCACTGACCTAAATCAGTATGAATATTGTATGCTTTTATCAAAAACAGATTTGCACAGATAGGAATTCTCTCCCTTGTGGATAGGATAAAGTACCCCAGGAACCTGTGAGGGTGATATCACAGAGCCTAGCTTTGAAAGATTCAGTAATTGGGTGGAGACTGCAGGGGTTGAGGAAGAGGGGAGTTGGCATCACCTGAAGTCTGAGTGTGGAACAAGGGTTAGCATGGTATCCCACAGCCCTGGGAAGGGGTGCGGTGAGAGCCCCAGGCATCACTGCGGTCTTTCGGAGATGCTGGAGAGAAGCCGCCAGGCCCTCTGCAGAGCCCCATCTTACGGCCCCTGGTCCCCCTCTCTCCTAGTCCTTGCGTTGGCCCTTTCACGGGAAGCCAGGACACTTCTCGCATCGTGCTGCAGGCACTCTAGCCTGATGGCTGAGAGCTATATCAGGATGTGTGGTGCACACGCGATTCGGTTACGAATTCACACGGGGACACTGGAATCCTACAGACCAAAATCCACTCGTCAGCAGGAATGGTGGCCCGGGGCCCAGCACTGGTGGTCTTCCGGGCTCGTCTGAGGGCCGCAGTGTCAGGCGGAGAGAGCCAGGCCAAGGGTCCAGGCTGCTTTAGTCCATCTGACCCCACTCGTTTGGGGACAGATGGTTTTTCTTTATTGTAAAATTGTGGACTTTTCAAACCTGTTGACTAAACAGTAATTAATTTATATTTGTGAAAAATGCCACTGTCCTAGTGATTTCTGATGTAAATAATGTTGTTTATATAGTATGTATTAAATTTTCCTACATTGTACAACTGCTGTACTTTTGATTCTTGTATATTAAACAGTGTTACTAAGGATTTTTAGAATTGGGCGGACACGTTGCATTGCGTTGCATCGGCGTGAAACGTGACCAGATCCGCGTCCAGCTCCCTTCCCCTGGCTGCCGGGTCATTTGACCTGTTCGACAGCTTGTGAAATGGAGCCTTTTGAAGTTGCAGTGTTCTTCCTACCAGCACCAGCGTGTTGCTGGGTCTAGGACCCTCACACACAGGTTCCGGAGGTTTTCCCTGCGTGGCCACTGCCAAGGGTAGTGGTCCCTGGCTGGGCAGCTCCCCGCATCTGACGGGATTACCCGGACCAGTGACAGTCCCTGGTGGAGCAGAGCGGCCCACCCTTTCCCACGTTGGTTGTGCCGGAGAAGGGGCCCTGGAGACCTGGAAGGTGCATTTTGAAGACCTGTGTCATCCAGACAGGGTCCTGTAGCTCCCCTTCCATCCAGAGGAAGTGAAAACACAGTGTCTGCCAGTCCACAGCAGTGAGGGTGATTTAACAGTTGGGTTATATATTCATGCAGAGGGAAAAAGGCATTTTATAATGGAAACACTGACACGAATGTTAACTCTAGCAATTTGGCACAGGGGCAGGCCCGGCTCCTACGAGGCCCAGACAGGAGGGGTGGCCCAGCCCTCGGGTGGAGATCCCGTCTGAGTAGGAGCTGGAGAAGGTTGCCAGACCCAAGGGGTTTTGCTAATGCTTAGGGGGATTTCAAAACCAAACTCCTAGTCTTCTCGAACCTCCTTATTCTTGATACCCAATAAACCCCTAACGTTCGCTCAGTTAACTCCCCGGTTGGGACTCTCAACCCGGGAGACCGGCCGCGGGGGCCCTCCCTCAGCCTGTCCTGTGCGGGAGGGAGAGGCTGGGATATTTGGTGCACAAGAGTTCTTGAGTCCAAGACTCAAAAGAAGAGTTGAGGGCTCCTCCTGCCGATAAACAACTCAACAATCGTGTTGCAACTCACAGCTCGGCTGGAACATCTTTGGGAAACTTTTAAGAACAAGCACTGCAATAATCAGCTCAGGATTTACAATAGCAACGCGGCTTCTACACCGACCGCTGCCAAGAAGCCTGCCTTTTACTGGAAGAAGCAGGCGCAAGGCCCCCTCCCTCCTCCCTGGCGGGGCCTCGAGTGTCTGGCATGAAGGCAAGCCCTCCTCAATTAGCACCGACTGAAAGGTCACTTACTGAAACACAAGGCCCCGCGGGCTGCCAGACCAGTCTGGACTCCGGATGCCGACCTGTGGCTCTTTAAAGGAGCAGGACCGGGTTTGCCACCAGAGGCTGTGCCTTCGCTGTGTCGGGGTCCCCCCAACCCCCTGCCCGTCACATTCTGAGGCTGGAATGCCACTCAGCCCGTCGCCTCCCAACCTGCCTCCGCTGTCTGTTCTGCTAGGTGATTTGGGAAAGGGACAGAGCCCGAGTGAATAAAAGCTCTTCATCCCGTAGCAACCTGGGCCCTCGTGGTGCATGGGGCACCCTGTCCCAGGCTTGACGTCTGGGAGTTTCCCGGTCGGTTCTGTGGCCATGTGATCTGGCCTTAGGTGGGAACATGGCACATCTGCCCTACAGGCAGCCTTCTCACCTCAGAAATAGGGTTATCTACTTCTTGGGGCCAGCTGCCTCATGGAGTGTTCGCACACGGTATCTTCCTAAATTTTGTGTGCGTGTGTGACCCCAAAGGGGGCTGTCCTTGCTGAAACTCAGTCCTTGCCGATCACGTGCACCATGGTGGCTTTGGCGGGGGGGAGAGGGGACCTCGATGGTCTAAAGGGGCTGGCAGGAAGGTCAGTGTGTTGTCTCCGTGGGGGCCCCGCCCTGTGTGCAGCTGGGCAGATGGCCTCCGCATCCACATCCTCATTTGCACACCAGGAAGGCAGCTTCTAGATGTGAGAAGCTCACACAGTGGAAAAGGTGAAGGTTTGTAAACCCTTAAAGCTGCCCAGAGGGACATAGTGCTCATCAGTCCCTGCTGGGAGGTGGGGGAAGATGGGGACACCGTGGAGGGCACTTGCTGGGCAGACCCAGCTTAGCGTTCTGCCCCAGCAGCCGTCAGCCCAGGACCAGCTCATCAGAGGGGCCCAGGAAGAGGCCTTGCTCTAGGGGGAGACTGGACCCCAATAGCAAGGCCCTGCAGGGAGCTCACAGTCCGATGGGGACGGGACAGTCACTAGAGAGAAAGTTTGTCCCTCGACCAAGATCTTGAGCATCTCCTGTGGGCCAGGCCCTGTTCTAAAAGGTGGGGACGCACGCAGAGTGAAGCAGGATGAGGGCCCCACCCTCTTCAACGGAGAGGTGGTGAGGCACACCTAGCCCAACAATAAGAGGACAAAATGTCACTTCAGTGCCGGGACATGGGAGCAGGAACAGGTGGTGGTAGAGGAGCCCAGAGGAGGCGGGGAAGGCGTGCGTGTAGGAAGTGGGCAGAGCTGGGTCTGAACCAACTGGCATTCTTGGGCTTACTCTCTAGCTCTCTGAGCCTCCCTGTTGGAGAATACCAGCCTGTGGGGGGGTGAGGGAGACGGCTTGGTGGCCATCATCAGTGTCGGAGGGCGGCCTTGGAACATCCTGAGGCTCCTCAGAGACCCCTCATGCCACCAGACCTGGGGCCCGAGTTGTATTTGGAAAGTGAGCGGTAGTTCCCCGTTCATTCCCTGACCGAGGGTCCTGAGTGAATGTGGTTCTAGAATCTTCCTGCAGGGGGCAGAAGATTTCCACAAACAGCCTGCCTCACTGCCAACACCTACATTTACAGAACCCCCCCCCCCCCCCCCCCCGGGGAGGCTTACCGTCGTTTCTCCGCCCTGGTGGGCCGCCTCCCTTGGCTGCGGAACCCACGCTGGAGCCAGAGACGTGGAGCCACCTCATCCCCGCAGGAAGCGTGACAGGGGATGGGGAAGAGGAGAGGCTGCAGGAAGAAGCCAGCCTCACCTGCTCCACAAGCAGGGGGCAGTGCTGGCCAGTGGCGCCAAGGCCTCTCAGCCAGCACGGGCGGGGGGGGGGGCTCTCTCCCCACCAGCCAGCCCCGAATGTACTGACATGTCCAGCGATTGTTCCGGGATACACAGGCTCCTTCCTGCCCCTTCCGGGTCCAGACTCTCTTCCCCCACCCCTCCGTGCAGCCGCCAGAGGGACGTCCTGAGCCGCAAGGCCCAGGCATCACTCTGCTGCTCCCTGTGTGTAACCTTCACCTTAGCCGCAAGCTCCCTGGCTTGGGTCCGAAGCCCTCTACGACCTGCCCTTGCTGGCCACTCGGAACGTCCCCGTCTCTTGGAGCCCCCTGCCTGCAGCCAGCCAAACCTTCAGGGAGCTGAATCTAAAAGGGTGATAGCCAGAGCGGGTAGTAAGGAGAGGAAGTTCACCAGCCACCGTGGTACTGTTTCAGTGGGGCAGGGTCTGGGATGGCTCCGCTGGGGCAGGGGGCTGGCTCCATGGCCCCAGCTGCCTTAGCCCAGGCCCTGGCCGGGGACTCTGTGCGGCAGGCAGAAGGGTGAGGAGGCAGGAAGGTGTGAAGGCGGCGGCAGCAGGAGCAAAGCCGAGTGGGCTCACACAAGAGGGACCTCAGTCCCAGCGAGGAGACCCAGGGCCCCGGCGGCAGCTGAGCTGAGAGCATGGGCTCCGGAGACACCGTCCACCTTCAAGTCAGGGTTCACCGCCCCCCGCTGTCGCGAGCTGGGCCAGGTGTTAACCTTCAGAGGGAATAGTTCCACCCAAACCTGATGGGGGAGCAGTGCCTGGCACGTGCTAAGGACAGTGCAAGGTGGACCATCATTACTGTGGCCAACTCCTCGAGGCTCGGGGTCCTCGGCGTGGCCCCGCCTAAGCCTGGTAACTTGTCCTGGGGTCAAGCCCACACCTTGGCCCTCCCTGCCTCCGAGAGCCTAGAGATGAAGCCTCTGTGGGCCTCCCTGGCTCCTCTTCCCACATTTCAGGGAGCCTCACCACAGAGCCTGTGGGCCTCCTCTGAGCCCCATCCCACACGTCACTGTGTCCCCACTGCCCCAGAGCGTTCTTTCCTTCCCTGAAATCCTCTCTGAGGCCTGCTCTGCCAGCGGGTACAAATAGTAATCAGATTAGCTAATTCCCTCTGGACTGCACACTGGCTTGGTGTTTCCCAAACTTGGGGCCTACAGACGTATGATGGGGCGGATCGTTCTTAGAGATACCTGGAAGAATTTAAAATTTTCCTGTTTTCCTTTTGATGAACATTTACAAAAAATACTTTGAGAGAGAGAGAGAGCTCAAACAGGGGGACGGGCCGAGAGAGAGAGAGAGAGAGAGAGAGAGGGCTCAGTGCAGAGCCGGATGTGGGGCTCGATCCCATGACCATGAGATCATGACCTGCTGAAATCAAGAGTCAACGCTTAACCAACTGAGCCACCCAGGTGCCCCTTGGTGAACATTTTAAAGAATTAATCTAAGCGAATCCTGGATGATCTGGAAGAATGGGGAGAAGAAAGGAACCCAGGACTCTGGTGTTACATTGGCACAAAGCGGTCAGTGCTACTTACCAGGTGGACAGGGGGACACAAGGCAACAAGTTCGACGGGGTCTGAAGAGTGAAAAGAAGGCGGGGTCCGGAGTCACTGCCTGGCAACAATGACAGGGGCCAGACAACCCCACCTTCGTCACACGAAGAGGGCCCACTCGGCGTCCGCAAAACAGTGTCATTCATCACTGCAATTTAATGCGATTTGTTTGCGTTTGGTTTGGGCTTGATTGGTAAGTGTGTCTGGATTTATAGTTGAAAGGAGCTATAATTACAGTTTATTACAATTAAGAATTTATACCTAGCCTCATGAATTATAAAAACTCCAGCCATGGGGGGACTGGAGAAACACTAGCTCCCGGAAGGGGTCTGCATGTCACATATGTTTGGGAACCTTGAGCTGTTTGTGACCTGAACTTAAGAGTAAATGAAGCAGCCCCATGGGATGTGCCTGTGAGAGCAAAAGCCACCGTCTGCAGATGGCTACTGGGTGTCAGGCTCCAGGCCCCTTTGCTTGATTGTATTTTTTTAATGTTTATTTATTTTTGAGAGAGAGAGAGAGAACATGAACGGGGAGGGGCAGAGAGAGAGGGGGACAGAGGATCCAAAGCCGGCTCTGTGCTGACAGCCGCGAGCCCCACGCGGGGCTCAAACTCACAAACCGTG
The DNA here is from genome assembly GCF_018350175.1 of Felis catus. Classification (NCBI taxonomy): domain Eukaryota; kingdom Metazoa; phylum Chordata; class Mammalia; order Carnivora; family Felidae; genus Felis; species Felis catus. The sequence continues at coordinate 11,988,454 of NC_058373.1, forward strand.
CGATCACAACCTGAGCCGAGAGTCAGATGCTTCACTGAGCCACCCGGCCGCCCCTGCTTTATTGTATTTTTAGAATCACATCCTCATGAAAATGCTAGGAGGCAGGATTTATCCCCATTTTCCAGTTGAGCATCACGAGGCCCCGAGACTTTAGAAAATGTGCCCAAGATCACACGTCTAGTGAGGGGTGGAGCTCAGACTGCACGCCAGCTCCCCCCACCTCTCAGGGCCACCTTGTCACTGCCTCCTTCAATGGCTTCCCCTACTGTCACCCAAGTACTGTCCCACTGGTGTCATCTTATTCCTGCAGGCCCCGGGACTCAGCCCTAACCTTCCCCCTGTTATCGATGAGCAGGCTCAGAAGCCATGTGTGACTGGCTCGGGGACAGAGGAGTAACAAGTGGGGAGAACCAGTGTATCATCCCCGTGGCCATTCTGCACTCCCTTCCCTGCTCTGCTCACAGCAAACTAACTCGTGCACTGTCTGCCTCTCTCTCAAGAAGTCGGTCCCGCTCGGGCAGGCACATTCATCTGCTGGGGTCAACTGCACTGCTCGATCCCCAACATGGAGCCTCGTGCCGACACCCCATAGGGCCTCAGTGATTATTATGTGGAATAAACAAATGGATCCCCCAAGCCCAGACCATGATGGGACACATAAGGGATGCTCCTAAAATGTTTGTGCAAGGAAGGGAGGGAGGGAGAGAAAGGAAGGCAGGAATGCCTTTGTGGCCATGTTAGACCTACAGAGTGGACACCCCAGAGGGACGAGGCTGGGGCCACTTGCCTTAGGGGTTCATCCCCGATCGTTAGCAAAGGAAAAGTTGTGTTAGGTCAACATGCAGTTGTCCTGCAGTGCCCAGGGGAGAGGGGCCCTGGCCCTGTACCTTGGCATTTGGTTTCTGGTGGTCAAGGCTGGGAGCCTGAAGGCTACTCGGGAGCCCTGCTCACCAAGGCTCTAGGATGGAGCCTGGGCTTCAAGCCACCTGAACTCCAGGAGGGAGGTGGCTAGAAGGGGGCTCCCTCATGATAAATCACTACTGGAATCAAACACTTGGCAGGGTGCCTGGCAGGTGGCAGGTGGCCAAAAAATGTAGCTGTCATGCTGGGGTGACTCCAGTCTCCATGCAAATGGGGGCGGGTCTGTACCAGCAGCTGGATCATGTCTGGGATTGCCGAGAAGGCTTGTCCCCCACCTGGGGAAGCTGATGACCACCCCTGGACTGTGGTGACTCAGCCAAGAACTCTCTGGAACCCTGGGGCCATCTCCTTCTTGGACTCTAAGCCTCTCAGTCTTCAGATCTGAGGGACCCTCTCTCCCATCCTCCTTCTCTTCAGGGTCCAGGTTTGAAGTCCCTCTACCCACCCAGCCTCCAGGCAGGGGTCTGGCCCCACTCCCTGCTCACCCAGGACCAGAACCCTGGGTTGACTCCACCGATGTGTGGGGGCTCTCGAACCCCTTCTCTGCCCTCAAGAGAAGAGCAGGTAGGTGGCATGGGTATGGGTGTTCATCTGGAAACTAGGCAATGGCAACCACCTTCCAGGGTGTCGTGAAAATTGTCAAGGCAATTGCAAGACTCAAGGTCAGGTTCATATGTAGGTATTTCATCTTTAGGAGGACCTCATGGTTGAGAGGGAGCTGAGGCTGAGAACAATGACATCTCACCCTTGTCACACGGTCAGTAGGTTTGACCACTGCTTTGGACAAAGCAAACTCATCTGGCCTGGGGAAGGTTCTGGCTCCTGCCAGAGGGAGGCATCAGGTGAGTCGGGATGGCTTCAAATGTGGAAGAATCCATGGGCCATCACAGCATTCCTCTGGGCAAGGATGAAATGAGGCCAGGTCATGTGCCCTCATTGGCCTCAGGATCTAGGCTGCCTGAGACTGTGTCCCCTGATCCTAGAAACCCCCACACTTCCACCACACCATGCCTTGTATATCCACCACTGCCATCTCTTAATTATGTCCACTCTGCTGGAACTTTCTGAGAATACTCCTTTCTGTTCCTCTCCTTCAGGGTACTAGGCACTTCCCCACGTCCTAGGCAGGAAATGATTAAATGGTCAAAGGTGCAGAAAGCCCAAAGTTAGCTAAGAGGAAGCTGTTGAAACAGGTGGTGGGGTTCTCAGCCTACACATTCAGGAGGTGGCAGTTTCCCAGGGCAACAAGCACCTCCATGGAATTAGAGGTCCTTGGACTCCTGATTAGGGCGTGCGGGGTTCCCACTGACCCCTGGCCAGAACACCAAGCTTCTCTGGCCCAAGTAGGAGCTGGATAAAGAGCTCTTCAATTCTTTCTTTCTTTCTTTCTTTCTTTCTCTTTCTTTCTTTCTTTCTTTCTTTCTTTCTTTCTTTCTTTCTTTCTTTCTTTCTCTCTTTCTTCCTTCCTTTCTTTCTTTCTTTCTTTCTTTCTTTCTTTCTTTCTTTCTTTCTTTCTTTCTTTCAGAGAGAGTGAGCAATCCAGGGAGGGGCAGAGAGAGAGAGAGAGAGAGAAAGAATCCCAAGCAGGGTCCATGCTGTCAGCACAGAGCCTGATGCAGGGCTTGAGCTCATGAACTGTGAGATCATGACTTAAGCCAAAACCCAGAGTTGGACGCTCAACCGACTGAGCCACCCAGGCGCCCTGCTCTTCAATTATTTCAGGAGTTGGACAGCTAAGGCTAATCAGACCAAAGAGATGTGATTTTAAGACCACACCTAAGAGACGAACACACGGAGCAGAGTAGGGTCCCCACCCACCTTTAGTGTCTGGTGGGAGACACAGAACGTGTGAGGCTACAGGCTGGGACTTTGCTTCAAGTGCCCTCTCTCCAGGTCTCAGTCAGCCTGGGGGCAGGCAGGACCAGGGGCTTCCCCCTGGATGCCAGCTCAGGCCGTGAACCCATGAAGGTGGTGTGACCCGTGGGATGGGAAGGGGAGGGAGTAAATGCTTGTCGGGGTCTATGGCTTGCTTGGGGAGAGCTCCCTATATTCTGTTATTCCTTGTACCGGTCTTCCCAGGTATCCCTGCGGGACGGCCACCACCTTCATAATGCAGACGAGGGGACTGAGGTTCCAGGTCACACAGCCAGCAAGTGGCAAGGCCAGGAGCAAGTGGCCTCCTTCTAGCCCACGGAGGCTACCAGCCAGGAGCCGCAGGGAGTTGATACCGCCCCTCCCAGGGGTCCTTGCTATTCTCTGAAGTTTCTGTTTTACAGTTTCAACACCGTGCTCCCCACCCGGATCAGAACTTCAGTCCGTGCACTGAAGTTGGTATTTGGGGTAAAGCCCCATCTCGGTCAGCCAGTTGTCCTTTCCCATGCACGTGGCCCAGGGTCACCCGGAGCCGCGGGGAGTGTGGCCTTGGGCCTAGCCACCAAGTGACAACCGGTAGACCCCCCCCCCCGCCCCCGCCAGTCTTACCAACCACAGCCCTGCCACCGGCTTGTTCAGCGACGGCATCTTCCCTTAGCTTTGCAAGTTTCTTCTACGAGGGCTGCACCCCTTAAACATTTGCTCCTGGGAAGTGTACGTCATTTAATTGAACAATTAAAGACAGTCCAGCTGCGTGTGGTTTCTGATGTGTCCCAAAGTACGATTTTTGTCCCCAAATAACGTGTCCCAAACCCGCTGCTCCCGTGGCTCAGTAAGCAGCGCCACAGTTTACCCAGGCGCTCAGCGCCCACACCTGGTTTTCCCACTCGGCCAACCGGCCGGCAGCACCTCCATATTCTATCCCAAAGCAGATCATTCCTGGCGCCTCCGGCACCACCCTGGCCATCCCACTTCCCGCTAGCTTTGCGCTGGCGTCCCCAGCCTCCTCTCTCTCCCCCACCTCACCATGGCCGAGACGATCCCTTTAAAACCCAAGTCGGACACATGCCGCCCCTGCTCGGAGCTGCAGATGGCTTCCTCGGACCCCTGGCACAAAACATCACGCCCCCCTCTCCGGTCCTCCAGTCTGCGGTGCTCCCTCCCTGGGCCCTGCAGCCTCACCAGGACCCCGGTCCGCCCGCTCACTGCATCCAGCCCCATTATATTCTGCTGCCCCTGAAACTCTGCCGCTGGCTGCCGGGCCAGGCTCCTTGCGCTCCCTGACCTCTCTGCACAGAAGGCTCTCCCCGGATCTTGGCCAGGCTCATTCCCCAAATCCACCCAGGTGATCTGGAAAAAGGTGCCCCACCCCCACCCCAGATGGAGGCTCCTCCCCGCCTGCCTGCAACCCGGGTGGGCCTCTTGCAGATGAACCTGCTTCCCTTTCCTTTGTGGTGATGGTCAGCGCGGGACATTCGACTGTGTCCCTGTGCTGTGTAGTGACTGGTCTCCCCAGCGACAACGTGTGGCCTCTGCCGAATGCCCTCAGTGCCGGCGATCATGAAAGAATTATCCAGTGAAGGGGCGCCTGGGTCGCTCAGTCGGTTAAGCGTCCGACTCTTGGTTTCTGCTCAGGTCATGATCTCCCAGTCCCGTGAGTTTGAGGCCCGCGTCAGGCTCTGTGCTGATAGCGTGGAGCCTGCTTGGGATCCTCTCTCTCTGCCCCTCCCTCACTCGTACTCTCCCTCTCTCAAAATAAATAAACTTACAAAGTTTTAAGAACTGTCAAATGGATAAAGGAGCACCTGCCCCTGCAGTGGGAGAGGACCTCCATTTCTGGCGGCCTCTCTGGGCTGCACTAGGGCCCAGGTGCGAGGCAATTTATGAGCATTAGCTCGTTGGATTTCGATAATGACCTTGGGAGGCAGGTACTCCTAATTCTGTTTTACAAATAAGGAATCTGAGGCTCCAAAAATCCGAGGGAGACCACACAGCTAGCGACAGGCAGAGCCAGTTTGGACGCCAAGTGGGCCCGCAGCCCAAGCCCGAGGGCCGCCTCCTGCTCCACGCCGCTGGCCGGCATCGCTGTGACGAGCCCCACTCGTGCCTGGCTCCGCTGCTGCCCTGCCCAAGGGTCCCGGGAACTCTCTTCATCCCAGAACCCGCCCCCTTCGTTATACAGGACCCTCCTTTCATTTGCTTCCCCCCTTCCTCTCTCCCCTGTCTTCTCTCCTTACAAATTCTAGTCCGCCGCCCAACGTCTCCGAGTTTCTGCCACACGTCGGAACGCCGGGACGCAGCGAGGTATCGCACCTCCGTCCACCAGCGCATTTCCCTCCAGGCCGGCTGGCCTCCGACCCACGGCCACAGAAGATGCAGCGCTCCGAACCCGGCCCGCGGTGCAAGACGAAGCCTCTTCTTGGGCGTCTTTTAGCTGAAGACTGTGTTCCATATTCATGATGAAATGCAAATTTCCATGTTCATGGGCAACTACCAGCATGGCACTGGGAAAGAATTCCAGCTGGTTAAATTTAGGGGCCTGTACAGATTCCAAACCAAGAATACTTTCTGGCAAGGGCCGTCGCATTTCCATCTGATGGCGAACGGGATTTTTTATTTTCAATCTTGGGCGCCCTGGCTTCTCAGTAATCGGTTCTTCTGCGCCGGCCCAGTGCCAGGGGCTCTGTTGGCCCCGTGTCGTTCCCTCCCGGCTGCTACTGACAGGCTGAGAGGCCTGTGGGTGCTGACAGTTCGGGCAACGGGGTCAGATGCATAGGTACGTTTGGTCTTGTTAGTCTGGTTCTTCCTCCCAAAGCCCAGGAGTCCCGCGTTCCTTCTGGGAGCCTGTGTGAGAGCTGGGTTCTAGAAAGTTTTCCCTTCCTGCCTTTGACCTTCCTCTCCCGTTTGGACGGGTTACATGCTCATTCAGTGGATTCCTTCCCTCGCTAGCTTTTCGGTTTGCTTCTCTCCCAAGGTTCCAAGGGCCTGTGTGGCCCTCCCCACTCTCCTCCCATTCAGTGCCTCACGCGACCCCTCCGGCTCTGGGGAAACAGCGATACCAGCACTGGACGCCCCCACGCACTTTGATAGGAATTAACCCTGTGTGATAGATACTCCCCACTTCACAGAGGCGGAAACAAAGGCTCAGAGAGGTGAAGGGACTTGCTCAAGGTCACAGGGCCAGGAAAATGGAGAGCCCAGGATGTGGCCTAGCTTAACAGTGCTGCTATCCTGCCTCATATTTGGCGTTAAGAGCAGACACAGGGCAAAACGGACCTAGGTGTATACGTCCTGGCCCTGCCCTCGCTAAGGACCCTAGGCAAGTCGATCCATTTCTCTGGAGTCTCTGTTTCTTTGTCTGTAACATGGGCATGAATTTGTTCCTGATTCATTGGGTAGTTTTAAGAGATGAAATGTGATGACAGCCAGCGGTGAACCTGGTCCCCCAAGCAAGCCTCGGTCCCCTCTGTGGAGCCATCACTGCGTACCTGGGCTATGTGAGTAGGGGACCTGCAGGAAGGGTGGCAGCTGAGAGGGCGTCACCCTGGATCTGAGGCCAGCCAACCTTGCGCCCCCCACCCCCTTCATGTTCCTCTGCCACGTGGCCATCTGTCTCCAACACTGTTCCAGCCTTACCAGGGCAAGAAAACTTGGGACGCCTCATGTCCCGTAAGAAGAAAAAGTAATTTTAGAGAAGTAGGGATCCTGTGTTAAACTGTTCTCCCCTCCACAAGCATGCACGACTGCCGCGTAAGCGCATGCGCACATACGCGCTAAGCCCCACCCAAATGTCCGCACGGTGAGGGGACGCCCAGCAGGGTGCCCCACTCTCCACCCCTGCAAAGGATCCAGTCTAGTCAGAAAGCAAACTCCAATACGCAGTCCAAAAGGAAATAACAAAACAAAAAAAACCCAAACTTTACTTGCATTTAGCCGTTAATAAATAATTTACAATATGTACATGCGGTGACACTCTACACAGGTCGCAGACACAAGGACGCAGTGAGGGGTCCCCACTTCCAAGCAGAACGCGATCAAACACAACCAAAATAAAGTGCTTCACTTTTTACTTCCGACATAGGGACCATCTAAAGACCAGCAGGGCGGGCCGGGCCGTGCCTCCCACCCGCCTGCCCTGCCCGGGGTTGGGCAGAGAGAGGGGACCTCTTGGGGAGGAGGCGGGGAGCCTCCCGGGCCAGTGTATGAGAGGTCCCTGGGGAACAGCAGAGGAGCCGGACAGTGCGGGGCTGCGGGAACCGCCCGCCGCGGGCACCGTACCCTCGGGCGTGGAGCCCAGCCCGGTGTCGGTCCCTGGGTTCTCCGGAACAGCAGCAGAGGCGGGACCGGTTCGGGGCTCCTCGGATCGGCGGCCTGGGCTGACAGGAGGTGGGCGCCGGGGCTCTCGGAGGCAAGCCTCTCCTGGTTTGTGTGGCCATGGGCTTAAGGGAGGGGACTAGAGGGACGAGACCGTCCAGGGACGCTCGGGGCAGGGAGCGTCTGACCCTGACCGGCAGACCCCGCTCCTCTCCCCAGCACGCAGACCTGGGTGGACGGGCGGGGAGCAGGGCTCCGGGGGAGCAGATGAGGAGGACGAAGAGAATCAGGGCAGGCCAGCTGGCCCCGTCCACTGCGCCTCCTGCCCACGCCCTGCAGCCCACGCTCCCCCACCCAGGAGGCTCTTGCCACCTGCTGGAGAGGAGGGAACAGAAATCGAGGTGGGGGCGGGGAGAGTTCTGTTTAGACATTTAGAAATGAGGACGAGACCTCCTAAGCACGGTGGAGAATGGCGGACGGGGAGGGAAGGAACCAGAGGAGGGCACCTGAGCCCACGAGTCGCGTCAGCTACAGGCTGTCAGGCAGGGGGCCTGGGAACCAAAGCAGGGGCACAGCGGCCACACTGCACACGGTCTCCTCGGCTCACAGGGAGGCCACGGGTGGGCAGGAAGGCACCAGGCGGGCACAACCTCTCAGTCAAAGGGTCACGATTCCCGGGGGTCGTCCTAAGGCCCAGGGGGAAAGGAGGCCCTGCCTGGGGAGGGGGTCCAGCCTCTCAGATGCCTCAGCCCCTCAGCTTAGTGTGCGCGAGTGTGCTCGTGTGTGTGTGCGTGTGGCGGGCGTGGGCAGCAGTCAGCTGGGCCTGTTTCAGTGCATTGCGGGGTGGGGGGGGTGGAGGAGCTCGACTCTGATCAATCCCAGTGTCTCTGGCGGGGCGGGGTGGGGGGCTTCGGCCCGAGGGGCTCTGTTTTGCACATTCACACTGCGGGGCGGTGGAGGGGAGCGGCTCCCCCTCTCACACAGCTCTATTGTCACAAACATCACAGCACCGGTCACCACAACCTCTCGCGGCCTCCCCACCGACGACAATGACGAGTTGGGGGCAGAGTGGGGGGGGAGGCCGCCCCCCCGCCCCAGCCCTCGCCGGCAGACGGCCCAGGGCAGCTGTGAGGTAACCGTCCACAGTCCACTGGCCAGCGGCCGCCTCGGCTCCTGACCCCTTCCCCCCCGGGAGGATGCCCTCCCTCCCCCCGACGGCCCCGGTCTCCCTGCAGCCGCTCCCCCCACCCCCACCCCCCCCCCGGCTCAGGGATAGGCAGCGCCCGCCTCTCTGCCCTACGCGGCGACAGCCTCCAGGACGGCGGGGAGCAGCGTGAGGAGCAGGAGGCTGCCCAGGAGCTGCCGGGGGGCGGGGGGCATCCCCACCGCGGCGGCCCGGCCCGGCGGCTCCCGAGTCCTCTCGTACAGGTGGAGCCTGTCTTTGTTGGAGTGCAGCATCTTGACGTCCTCCAGGGCGTAGTAGGCGGCCAGCGTGAAGTTCACGTCGCCCGTGGTGAGCAGGTCGAAGACGCAGGCCTGGTAGTAGAGGTCCTCCACGGGCAGCTTCTCCTTGCACTTGGCCACAGCCGTCTCGTACGGGAAGGTGTCGGGGGCCGCGGGCGCGGGGCTGGCGGCGGCCGGCCTGCGGGTGCCGGGGCCCTCGGCGTTGGCGCGGAAGGCCTGGAAGTCGATCTGCTGGTTGAGGGGGCAGCCGCGCAGGCAGAGGTAGAGGCCCTGGCTGTCCCGGTCCTCCACGGCGTTGACCACCTCCTCCGGCATGCGGACGGCGAAAGTCAGGTATCGGCCCACCTGGCGGACCACGATGGTGGTGCCGATGTACTTGGCCTGGATCTCCACGTGCTGGCCCGACACCTTCTCCGTGATCTTCAGGCTGTTGGCTCCGTGCTTGTCCCCGCCGTTCTTGGAGCCGTCGGCGAAGGCGGCCGGGAGTTCGTCCATCTCAGCCTGGTACACCTTCTGGTCCACGCACTCCTGGAAGTTCTTGAAGATGATGGTGAGCTGGGGGGGAGGGGGGGCAGGAAAGGGGTGGAGAGAGGGCGTTAGGCGGTGCTGAGATGGTGGCGGCGGGGGGGTCAGAGGGGAAGGCCCAGCCCCATGCTGGCGATGCTGGGGACAGGAGGAGCCCCCAAGATGCCCCGATTGCCCATTTTGGTCACCTTTCGGTGCCACCTGCATTATTATGCACTTAGCACTTTTCCTTAAAACAACTAGTTTTACTGTGAGACAAAGGGGGGACAAAAGGAGAGAGGGAAACCAAGAAACAGAGTCTTACTAGGGAACAAACTGATGGTTACTAGAGGGGAGGTGGGTGGGGGGATGGGGGAAATAGGTGACAGGGATTAAGAGGACACTTAATAGGGCATCTGGGTGGCTTAGTCGGTTAAACGCGCAACTCTTGGTTTTGGCTCAGGTTACAGTCTCATGGTTGGTGGGTTCAAGCCCCACGTTGGGCTCTGTGCTGATGGTGTGGGGCCTGCTTGGGATTCTCTCTCTCTCTCTCTCTCTCTCTCTCTCTCTCTCAAAATAAATAAACTTAAAACATTTTAAAAAAAACTTAAAAAGAATACACTTATCATGATGAGCACTGATTATAGAATTCTTGAATCACTACATTGTACAGCTGAAACTAATGTAACACTGTATGTTAACTACACTGGAATAAAAATGAAAAACTTTGGGGTGCCTGGGTGGCTCAGTCGGTTAGGCATCCGACTTCGGCTCAGTCGTGATCTTACAGTTTGTGAGTTTGAGCCCCGCATCGGGCTCTGTGCTGACAGCTCGGAGCCTGGAGCCTGCTTCGGATTCTGTGTCTCCCTCTCTCTCTGCCCCCCGACCCCCGACTCATACTCTGTCCCTCTCTTTCAAAAATAAATAAACATTAAAAAAATTAAAGTTAAAAACGGAGTAAAGAAAAAAAACCCACACTTGTTTTACTTAAAAAAAACAAAACAACTGACTTAGAAGGGGAACTTTAGATCACTACCCTAAATAGGACACCAGATCATTTACTACATAGAGAGATGAACCATAAAAAGAAAAGCATAGCTAATTAAAAATAAAAGTTCATTAAATTTTTTTTTAACATTTATTTATTTTTGAGACAGAGAGAGACAGAGCATGAACGGGGGAGGGTCAGAGAGAGAGGGAGACACAGAATCTGAGGCAGGCTCCAGGCTCTGAGCTGTCAGCACAGAACCCGACGCGGGGCTCGAACTCACATACCGCGAGATCGTGACCTGAGCCGAAGTCGGATGCTTAACTGACTGAGCCACCCAGGCGCCCCTAAAAGTTCATTATCTACTATAGTAGGCTGAGTAATGACCCCCAGGATATCAGGCCCTAATCCCCGCAACTGTGAATGTTACCTTATATGCAAAAGGGACTTTGCAGATGTGATTATGTTAAGGATACCGAGATGGAGAGGTCATCCTGGATTATCTGGGTGGGCCCTAAATATAATCACACGTATCCTCCTAAGAGGGAGGCAGGGGGAGATCTGACCACAGAAAAGGTGAGGGCTCTCTCCACGGAGGCGGAGACGGGAGGGATGGGACCACAGCCCAGGGGTGCCGGCAGCCACCAGAGGCTGGAAGAGGCACTGAACAGATTCGCCTGGGAGCCTCTAGAAGGACTGGCCCTCCTAACACCCTCATGTTAGCCCTGAAAGACTCATTTCAGGTTTCTCGCCTCCAGAGCTACGAGAGATAAATCTCTGCTTGTTTGAAACACTGAGTTTGTGGTATTCGTTACAGCGGCCGCAGGAAACGAATACGGTCCACAATCATCTAGCACAATCTTTCAAGCCGCCGGCGGACCTGCAGCCAAATTCCTTCGAGAGGACTGTGAGCCACTGGCTGAACATAACCGAGAAAGAATGAGCAGGCAGAGGCCAGCAGAGGCTACTGTGGCAGGGCTGCCCCGAGGGCCACCTAGCTGGGCCTTGGAGGTGAGCAGGAGGAAGAGGAAGTGGAGGAAGGAAGACGGGGGTGGGGTTCCATGCTGAGCATGCGGCCCTGGCCAGGGCCGGAGGAGGAAGGCCCATTTCTGCTGGTGCCTGCAGCTGGGGGGTGAGGGGCAGCTGCTGGGGGAGAAGCAAGCGTCTGGGTGGCTGTGTGGCTCCACCAGTAACTGTCCTCCTGGGAACCACAGACATGGGCACTGCCGCTGGCTGCATCTGCCGTGCCGGGCCCTGTGTGTACTGCTTCTAGCCCTGTGTGTCACTGCCAGGGACAAGGGCAGGACCTCCCATTTACGGTGAGGGAAATTCAGGCTCAGAGAGGTACAATGGCTCACACAGGCAGCAAAAGGCAGAGCCGGGTTTAGTCTCTTGGTTTCCAGCCCCTGGGCTCTTTTCAGCCACAAGCCCGCGGGGCGGGAGGCCTGGGAGAAGGAGGAGAGACAAACGGACGAGGGAGTGAGTGCTTTCCCCGCGTTGTCCTGGGTGAGGCGCTCCCTTCCCTGCTCCTTCCTGCAGGATCCCAACCGGGAAGACGGCATGGGCTGGAGACATGAGTCAAATCTGGGAGAGCAACCACCACCCCTCCTTCATTCCTGTTCCCAGGTGCCAGCTTTTAACCACTGGTGGCTCCAGGTGCCTCTAAGGCCACTGCCCCCTGAGCCGAGGGCAGCTGGAACCCGGACTCCAGACCAAACCCAGGGAGGCAGGTGGGGTCATGGGGCAAGATGGCACCCAAGGCCTTTTGGGGCTCCCTGCTTATCCCCACCCCTAATCCCTGCCCTACCCCTGGCCACTATTCCTAGAACTTGTCCCTCCCTTCTCCCCTCCCCAGCCACCAAGCCCCAACCTCCTGCCCCTCAGGAGCTGCCCTCCTCGCCAGCTGAGGGGGTAACACACCTCAGAGGGGCCGCAGGTCCAGGGGGCCCTGGTAAGAGGCAGGCCGCTGCTGACAGCACGGACGCCCTGGCTGTGGCTGAATTCTGTGCCTGGCACCCTGGTCGATGTGGCAGCGGATGACTGCCTAGGGGGGCCCTCGGGGTAGAGGGTGGGTGACGCTGTGAAGCGCCATGGGAGTTTCTGGTCAAACAGTCCCAGGCACGTAGAAACCGCAAGCAGGTCCTACCGGCAGGGGGAGGCAGGACGGCTGTGAAGGACCTCAGCTCAGGCTGAGGGGCGGGAAAGGCCAGGGCTGAGGGTGGGGTCTGGAGCAGGCCCCAGGCCAGACGGTGCGGCTGCAATTCCGGGGGTGCGGGCGTGGCCCTGGGGCACAGACAGGAGGCTGAGGGGGACGCGGCAGAGAGCCATCAGCCTGGGGCCTCAGGAGCAGAGCTAGGGGAACAGACTAAGGACTGGACGGGGTGGCCCAGGGGCCACAGAAAGTTCTAGGCCGGGCAAACCAACACGGTAGCCAGGGCCCAGCTGGAGGTGTCCAGGGCGGTCTCATCACTGCTCTGTGGGCACCCCCACACTGTAAAGCGTAGGGGTGACCAGGCTGGGAGAGCAGGAGGGCCTGGGCCTTCAGAGAGAAACTCCCCCTTGTCACCCCAGTACTCAGAAAGGTGAGGAGGAGAGATGGACAGTTGCACTTTTGGGGGCTCCAGGCTCTTGGGCCTTTGTGGGCCCCTTCCTCCCTCCAAAATACTAAAACTACATTTTGTGACTGCATTGGGATCCAGGCCAAGACAGTCTCGGTTGGCTTATGCTGATTTTTTCCTTCCAACTTTAAAACAAATGAAAGCTTTCTCGCGGGTCCCCGGCAGTCTTGGGGCCCTCGGTGCTGTGCCTGTGGGGCCCGGGGAACGGTCAGGACGGAGGGGCGGGGGGGCACATTCTGCTGTCCACACGGGACACGAGGAGGGGCTGGCGCTCCCAGGCTGGAGGCTGGGGACCCGGCCAGAGTCCGTAGAGCGCCGCACCAGAGGCCCGGCTGTGCACAGCCCATCGGGCACTAGCCCCCAGTTCCCCAACCCTCCCTCTGAGGTCACCGCCTGGTCCCGGGAAGCAGCGCACTTCTGGTTTGCTGTGGGATGTCAAAGGTGGCCATGGCTTCTCCATCCTGCTTTGAGCCCTCCTCTCTGAGCCCCGGGGGGGCCTCGGCCACTGCCATCTGCCCTCGCCGGCCTACCAAAATGGCGACCTCACAGTTCCACCTCCTGCCTCTACCTCCTGCTGTTTCCTTCTCTCCAACCCGCGGCTCCCGCCCTGATGTGGAGGCTGCCTGTGGGGGGCCGGGAGGTGCAGCCAGGGTGGTCTGGACAGTGGGTGGTCCTGCCATTGGGAAGGGGGTGAGGGACGAGGGGCTCTGGTGTCCCTGCCTGGTGTGCTGGGGGGGGTGGGGTGGGGAGGGGGGTGCTGCTGCTTTCCAAGTGCCATCAGCCTCCTGGAACAGGAAAGGCTGGTTTCCCTCTAACCGTCATCTCTCGTGGAGACAGACTCCTGGAAGGCTGACAGGCTGCTAGACTCTTCTTGGTACCAGTGCCAGGGACTCAACCACAAGTAACAGCATGAAGGGGCCTGTCGAAAGCCGGGCGGCTCGCTGCCAGCATGGCCACGGGTGCGGCTGCCACTCCTGTCTTTGCTGCCCCCCTGCCCAGAGGGGTCTGAGCACCCCCCGCCCCCCTCCCCCCCACCAGGCCTGGCACTGGGAGCTGTATCCACGTGAGGGGGCCGAATAGTCCAAGACCCTTGTCCTCAAGGAGCTCACACTCTAGAGGTGACACATCAAATAGATGAGTGAGGCAGTGGGACACATGGTAAGTTCTAGAGGGGAGGGGGAGGGCAGAGCAGAGACCCCAGTTCCTCTCCTCCCTGAGCCTCAGTTTTCACATCTGTGCAATGGGGTGCTACCAGCACAGTGAAGCTGGGGGCAGGGCACAGAAGGAAGCCGGGGGAAGTGGGGGCGGGAAGCTGGTTAAAATGTCGGCTTGGGCTGGAAAACCCTACATCTTGATCACCTACGAGAACACGGGGCCGGGCTGGATGATGCTTGTATCACAGGAAACGAGCCAAGGCCCTCTGGGTGAGGGGCGGGCCGAGAACAGCGGGTTCAAGTGGGCAGAAGAGACAGGCAGAAGGCTCTCGTGGGGAGGCACGAAGGCCCCTCAGAGATAACAGCCTCTTGGCTTCCGCTGCCTCCCCCGAGGCTCCAGGCTGCCCTCCCATCTCTCCCCCAGGCTTCTGCTCCCGTCCCTCCATGCCAGGCTCCACAGAAGGACGTGGAGGAGGCCCCGCCCAGTGCTCTGGGCAGAGCCAGGGGCACCCAAGGGCCTCGGCATCCTGCACCCACCTCAGGCACCCCTCGGCCAGCTTTGTTCTCCATCCTCGGCCTGGGAGGTGCCAGGAGGGGAGGAGGCACCTAGCACCGAGGCTGCCGCAAAAGGGGTGTTTCGTCAACGTTTGCCGAATCAATGAATGAACAAAACCAACACACCTGCGTGGTGGAGAACTAAAAAAACAGGCGCGGGCAGGCCCAGGGCGCTGGAAACCGGCCACCGATGTTTCTCAGCCGGGTACCCTGTCTGCCCCGAGGCCCGAGACAGACTGAGCCCGTCACAGCCGGGTGTCCGGCCAGGCCTCCTGCTGCCTCCTGGCTGATGAGGGCGTAACAGAAGGTGGCTGGGCTCTCAGCCTGCCGGATGACCGAGGTGACCCTAGGTCACAGAAGAAGGGGGCTGGGTCAGTCGAGCTCTGCTGCAGAGCTCCCTACTTCCTAGAACTTCCATGCCCGGACAGGGCGAGAGGTGCTCCCATCCCTGTCCGGGCACCTCTCCCGGCCACAGGGCCCAGCGGGCATCTGGAGCACGGCGGGCGTCTGAATAGATAGCACACAAGAACGAACGGGCGACTGATCCACTTGGTCTGGGAACAGCATCGCTGGGCTCGGGGTCCCAGCGTGTGCCAGTGAAGAACGGGGGGTGGCATCCAGGGGTTCTAAGCCCAGGCACGTCACCCCAGCCTGTACGACCCAACGGGAAGTGGCCTAAAGGCTCTCGCTCCAGCCTGTCACGCCCCCTCCCCCACCCCCACGGGGCAGTGGGGAGCAGAGGCCCACGATTCCTCCCACAATTCTTCCCAGGTCTGTGCTTGGCTCTGTTATCACATTTGGTGCTCACGCTGCTCTGGGTTAGGAGGGGCAGGGCTTCCAAGGCCCGCATCGCTCTCACACCCTCAGACTCCCCTGTGTGGCCCTGCCAGGACGGGACAGGGAGGCGAGGTCCCCTCCCGCGGGATGTTTGCTGCTGGATTTAGAAGCTGCAGCCTCAGGCTCCTGGCGTTCATTTATCTTGGCTCTAGGGAAGGAGGGAGGTGGGTAGGTGCAGGGGCCGCAGGGAAGGCGGCTGGGTCCTTGACGTGGGCCCTACTGTCCGTGGAGGGCTGAGAGGGCGGACGGGGTGGAGAGGGCGCTGGCCACAACCCTGCCGCCCACTAGGCTTCACGGCCTGGTGCCAGGACCCTCCTAGGGCAGCCACGGGGCAAAGACCCCCTTGTTGCCGCCCCTGCAGATGGGCCCCGGGAAGAGACCCTCTGGAGGCAGCAAGGGCCACCGGAGCAGGGGGAGATGGCGGGAATTTTCCTGGCTGCCAGGTCACCTCACTGTCCTCCTCTTGGGCGTGGAGGGACAGGAAGGAACAGAAACGCCCTTGTGGACCAGCCTGGCATTGCCCAACGTGCCGCCTTGCAACGTGCTCTTCCTAGGAAAACAGACTCACTGCCAACCCGGAAAGCCCTGGGGGCTGCGGTGGGCCAGGCCCTGACCCTGAGGAGGCACACGTATCCCCGTCCCCTGAGCTCCCAGAGCCCACCAGCCTCCTGGCCTTGAGGCTGCGCCCTCTGGCCCAGTCTCAGGAGGAGGCCACGGGAGACTCTCTTGGAAGTGGGGAGGGGAGGGAGGGTCCGTGGAGGATGGGGATGTCCAAAGGCCTGGGCCACAGGCCACATTTGTGGCTGCTTCTGGCTGTGGCCCTGTGAGCAGGACTTGAATCTCGCCACCCAGACACTGAGGCCTCCTTGGGTCAGAAGACGACCGGCTCTCAGCGGCCTCTGGGGCTCCAGATGGTTCGGAAACGCCTCTCATGGCAACGAGAATGTGGCCGACTTCTAGAGCCACCCGGCCCAGGTCAACGCTAGCTCGCTGTTCCCAGCCGACTGCACTCTGGGTGGAGAGGCGCATCCCGTTTGGGGGCTGGCCCGAGGGGGGAGAGGAAAGCTGTGTGGGTGGCCCCTGGGGTGCTCTGTGAGCTGCTTCTCTGTCCTCACCTGTTCCACCTCCCCCTGTTCCCAGACCCCACCGCCCTCTCTGCTCTGGGGCTGCGGCCTCTGCATATAGGCGTGGGGCAAAGAGAGGGCAGGACGGTACCCCACAGCCCTGCTGACCCCGTCAGCATCCTATAGCCCTGGCCCCCAACCCGGCGTCCCTCACCTGCTCCACGAGCCAACACTGGGGGCTTTAAAAAAAGAACACGTGCCTGACCCAAACTCAGAGATCTGGTGTCACACAGGCCTGGAGGGGGTGGGGGTGGGGCCAGAATCACCATCTTCTAAAATCTGTTCACGCTGCAACAGTGCAGCCACGTGAGACGCCCCGGGCAGGACCGTCACCTCCAGGGGCTGGTCGGGGACACTTGTCCAGGGCGGACAGGAGTTCGCCCTCCTTGAGAGTGATGATGGAAACATACCTGTAGAGAGGCTCCTCTTTCATTGGGTTTTAATACTGGAATTCTACCACCATACAGTCTGGGGGCAAGAAAGGAATATCCCAAAAGTCCGAAACCGAGTACCCTGGCGAGTGTTTCTAAAATTTGTGGACAAGTGGCAGAGTGGATGGGGGTGCCACCTGCTTCCGCTCAGGTCATGATCTCGTGCTTCGAGGGTTCCAGCCCCGCATCGGGCTCTGTGCTGACAGCTCGGAGCCCGGGGCCTGCTTTGGATTCTGTGTCTCCCTCTCTCTCTGCCCCTCCCCTGTTCACGCTCTGTCTCTCTCTCTCAAAAATAAATAAACACATAAATAAAAGTTGTGGACAATAACCCCAGTAAGAAATCCATGTTAACAGCCGGACCCAGCATTTGCACTGACATGCATACATGCGTGCACACATACTGAGCTTCCTGAAACGTGTCCCCTTACCACGTACAATGCATTCACAGCCTGCCTTTTCTATCGGGGTTGGGTTATGCCATCTTGTTCTACCCTGCCCAATTAAAAAAAAAAAAAAAAAGGTGACATTTGTATGCTGGTTCCTGACCCCAGAAAACTGATGTCACAAACCCCTGGTGGGCAGTATCCGGCAGTTTGAGAAATACCAGACTCCAGGCGGCATGAAGAGGGGGTTCCTGGTTGGTTTATCTCAGGACAAAGATCCTCTGGACATTCCTAAGTCATCAGCCCATTTACTGAAAGTAAGAACACTGGGAGGGTGCAGGAGGTGTCTGGTCTGGGCCCTGGTCACAGCAGGGACGCCCACGCCTCAGCCTCAGCTTACCTTGCTGGTGGCGGTGGCGGCCGAGCCGGGCAGCACGGGCGTGTTGGTGACCTGTACGTTCAGGTAGTTGTTGTCGATGAGCGGCCAGGCGCCCTGCACCTTGCAGGTCTGGAAGCGGTCAGTGAAAGTCCTGAGGTGCGGGTCCCCGAAGAGGCCGCAGTGCGTGTAGTTGGGGGCCGCCGCATGCTTGTGGAAGCTCTTCTCGTAGTGGCAGATCTCGGGGCTGTCGGAGCGCTCCTGGCTGTCGCCCGGCGGCGGGAGGGTGCGCAGGCGCGGCTGCGACGTGGGGCCATCCTTGGAGCAGTTGTACTGGCTCATGAGGTCCTCTATGCCATGGACGGCCGAGTGGTAGGCCAGGTCGCCCCGGCAGGTGCGGGCCGTGCGCCGCGTGCACAGGGCGTAGGTGCGCAGCGCCGCGCAGAACTCGGGGGCGTCGTCCGAGGTGGGGGAGTGGCTGCCCGCCGTGGCGCTCCAGAACTCAGAGTTGCACTTGAGGATCTTGCACGGGGACGTGGCTGTGGGGAAAGGAAGGGACACGCCGTCAAGATCCCTGGGCGAGCTGCGCCCCCTCACCCCTGGGGGCCAGCGCCGCAGGCACACGCACGAGGACATCCCTTCCCAGGGGGCGCCACCTGCGCCGCACGTTTGCACGCAGAAGGCAAAGAGTCCCCGCAGGTGGCAGTGCAGTGCGCAACCTGCCCTTCCCAGCCTTCCGCCCAGAATGACCCCAAGTGGCCAGGCGTGCAGACCAGCCTGCCACCAGGGCCGGTGGAGGCCCCTCCCACTGCCCCCAGCCTGTAAAGAGGAGTGGTCAGTGTTTCTGGGCAGCAAGACTTTGCGAGCTCACAAAGCCACCCTGCCGCCTTGGACATCTGCTGATGCTTTCACAGCAATCCGCAAGCATTTTGGCAAAAGCAACAGAAATTTGGCTGGGAATTAAGCCCCACTATTCAGTATGTGGCCTGGCCTCTGCTACTGTGTGACCTCGGACAAATCACTGGACGTCTCTGTGCCTCATTATACTTCCGTAGAAAACGGGATGATGGTAGCATGTACCTTATGAGGCCGCTCAGAGTGTTACGGCACTAAGGAGGGCACTGATGTAGATCAGAAGCTCCATGAATGTTGGCTAGTTGACGGTGAGCTTTGGTCACAGAAGACCCGGTTACCGTCACCCTGTCTGCAAAGCAAGAGTAGCTTCCCTGTTGGTCGCCACAGTTCCATCCCTCCTTTATCCTGCTTGGGAGGGGACGCTGGGAAGCAACCGACAGTAATAACCTTGGATCTGCCTTAAGTTGTGTTTTTAAAAAAGTCACTGACAAGCTTTGAGACCTTAGTGATAATCAGCTACAAAAGACCGCGCCTGAAAAACTGGGGCTTTGACACACCTGCATCTTGTACCTGGACACGTAGAACCTGCCCTTTCCCGGCCTCCCAGATTCTTTTGCACAGTCTGTAGTGACTTCAGTGGCCAGGCATGCAGCCCAGCAGCAGGAGAGAACATTCTACGCAGCCTCTAGCAGTGAAAGGGGCTGGCGGACCAGCGGAGGTGGGGGGGAGCGGGGGAGGGGGCAGCTGCAGCCCAGGGCTGGAGCGATCAGCAGGAGAACAGGGCTGTTGCTTCAGCCAGTCCTGCCCAGGCCACTAGCCTGGCTCATGAACCCTTGGAACACTCAGTTTGCTTCTCTGGTGCTGGCTTCTGACCTACAAAATCAAGTTGCAAATAAAACCTGGGACAGAAATACGTGGGGGGAGGCACCTGAACAGCTGCCCTGTGCGTGGGCACCTGGATGGCCCATCTCTGGGAGATCTGCCACCTCCATAGGCACCTGTCTGGAGCTGAGGCTGACCTGGTCAGGTCACACACCTGGGTACGGGCAGGGCAGCCAGCGCTTGTCCCGAAATTCAGGCCCCTCCCCTAACTTCTGTGTTTGTCACACTGCCGGCCAATTCGGTTGTTTCAGGTGGAATCTGGGTGGGCGTTTTTTTTTCTTTTGAGAAGTCACATATTTACTTCAACGTGTATGAGGACAGATAAAACCAACAGAATAGAAGAGCCGCGGATTTTCCATTTTAATAGCTTTCAAGTTGAAGAAGTGTGCTGACTTCAGCAGACTTGGCTAACAACAGGGCATCTGGGGGAACACGGGAAACGCTCTGGGTGAGACAGCCACCCCACCCCCCACCCTGCATGGTCTCCCTCCCACAGAAACCTGCTCCTGGGGGCAGGTGTCCTTTGAAAGGCAGCTGGAAGAGTCTCCAGCCATGCTGTCTTCCTATTTCTTTTTTTTCCCAAGTTTTTTCTTAATGTTTAGTACTTTTGAGAGAGAGAGAGAGAGAGAGAGAGAGAGAGAGAGAGAACCAGTGGGGGAGGGGCAGAGAGAGAGGGAGACACAGAATCCGAAGCGGGCTCCAGGCTCCGAGCTGTCAGCACAGAGCCCAACGTGGGGCTTGAACTCATGACCTGAGCCGAAGTCGGAGGCTTAACTGACTGAGCCACCCAGGCGCTCCTGCTGTCTTCGTGTTTCGCCAACCTACAGAAGACACCCAAGACCCAACCTACCCCAAATGCTAACGTGGCCTACGTGGGGGAAGGTAGAGGAGCCCCTCGTGGTGGAGGGGGGGGGAGGAGGGGGTGCTCCGCAGCGCCCGCTCAGGCAGCCTCACCCATTCCGGGTGTGCGGACCCGAGACGCTGCTTTCTCAGAATCCTGGAGACACGGCATCAAAGACAACTGTCTGAATGGGGCACAGGCCGCTGCTGAGTGGCAGTCGCCTGGGCTACGCCCACCGCTCGCCCACCAGCCTCGGGAGCCCGGCCCGCAGCCGGGTGTGGGTGCCCCTCCGGCCCTCACCGTGCCCAAAGCGGAGAGAGGAGACCCCTAGCCCCTTTATAACCAGACCACTGCAGCCCGAGCACGACTTGCACCGGCCTCAGCTCCCGCCGAAGCTGACCCGGGACGGCAGAGGGTGAAGTCACAGCTACTCAGTCTCGGGCCAGGGCCTCACCCCAGCCAGCCCTCCCGGCAGCCCCGAGGCCAAAGCCAGGCTCAGCACGGCTGCTTCTCTGGCCCAAGGCCTCCCTGAAGAAGCTGAAGCAGGACTTGAATCTGGCCTGTTGGGCCTAAGAGCCCATGCAGTGGACAGTTCCAAAAGTCATCACATAGTTAGCATGTTCACGACTTCCCCTGCCAGCCACCAAGTGGGTCAGGGGCACGCTTTGCTGCAAAGCGACCCTCAGCCTCTCCCCGAGGACCCCACCAGCTGGCAGGCCCGTGGTCCGCAGGCTCTCCGTGGCCTTGCCCCCAGTTCCCAGAGGCCACAGCTCAGGGTCCAGCCCACAGGCTGGGTAGGGGCTGGAAGGCAGGGGTCAGGAATGGGGCCTAGGGCAGGACCAGCCCGCACACAGACAATGTGGGATAGGCAAGGTGTCTCACTCCTGACTGCCACTGGTGGCTCTAACCCCACAAATGGGGGACACCCCCCCCTCCCCGCCGCCAGGGGTGATGAGAGTCTGGTATCTTCACAGCCTTGAAAATGGCCCCGAGCAGGGTCCCGGCTGCAGAGCTCTCCAGTGTGTCTGGAGTTCATGCCTGAAGTCCTACCGAGGTGCCCCGAAAGGGGGTCCCTTGCATGTTCTGGGGTCACCACAGATGTGGCCCTTACTACTCTGTTCAGAGCAGCGTTCCTGGGATGACGCCTTGCACCCCAACGGCCTGGGCTGGGGCAGCAGGGCCTCTGCGGGCCCGACGTGTCTGCCAGAGGCCCAAGGGAGGCCCGTGCTGCTCGTCCGCAGGCCACACTTTACTTTAGAGTTGGGCCATTTTCTTTTCAAACGGTCACAGAAGGGCCAAGCTGGAACCCCGCTGGAGACCAGCCAGTCTGGAGTGTGTGAATGGGGCATTTCCTTCGGGTGGGAGGGGGTTGCAGAGGGGGGCAAAGAGAAGAGACAGCTCTCCCAAGGAGCAAACCCTAAGCAGCCCGGGACGACCCCAGGCCCCCAGCCCTCGGAGACCAGGCCTTTCACCTCTCAGTTCAAACTCCGCGGGGCTCCTTCACCTGCTCCCCCCCCCCCTCCCAGAGCCGCAGGGGAACAGGGCCACCCCACCTCCGCCTCTGAAGAGCCAGCTCCGCCCACCACCCGCAGGGGGCGACCCTGAGGTCACTCTTGGGCTGCCCTTGCACCCAGGAGCTAGGCCTTCCATCTGAGGCAGGGTCCACACAGAGGTGACCTGGGACTCTTCCAACCCCTCCCTCCCCGTAAGTGCTGCCCATCCCAATTCTCAGCCATCTGCAGAATGTTCCCGATGCTATCACCCGGGACTAGGACAGAAATGCAAAGGTGTGAGGGTGACAATGGCCAGATAGGGTGGTGGGCAGTGGGCACTGGAGGGAGAGTGTCTGGTTCAAAGTCCCGCTCTGTCCCCTGCCAGTAGTTGTGGGAAATCGGCTCTACCTCTGTGTCCTTATCCGTGAATCGGGGGTAGCAACCGCCTTAGAGAGCTGCTGAGGGTTAAACAGGGTGCACGGAATCTGCCTGGGACCCAGTGGCCCTGACAAAGGTCCCAGAGGGAGATAAACACCGCCCCCGCCCCACCGTGAGGTAAGAGGTTAGAAGTCACAGGTGGGGACAGGAAAGGGACAGGAAGGGCGCTGGAGCATCCCTCCCTCTACCCCTCCCTGGCCACCACACTTCCCAAGGGGGGCACGCAGGCTAACTTCACTGCCACCTTGCTCACCACCTTTCACCAGCGAGGGTGCTGTGGACTGAATGTGTTTGCCCCAAATTCCTTCGCTGAAGCCGCAACCCCAGTGTGACGGCACTTGGATGGGGGGTGATGGGCCTCTGGGGGATGATTAGGGTCAGATGAGGTCGTGAAGTGCAGCCTCCATGATGGGATTAGGGTCCTTCTAGGAAGAGACACAGGGGCACAGGCACACACTGTCACGTGAGGACACGGCGAGTAGGCGGCCGTCTGCAAGCCAGGAAGAGAGCTCTCACCAGAACCTGACCACGCTGGCACCCCGACTTGCAGCCTCCAGAACTGCAAGCCTTGCCCCCCATCTCTCCTCCCCTTCCTGGGCCCTCCCGCATCCCTCCTGCAGAAGCCAGGATCACTGGAGACGTTCGCGTGGCCAGGGGCCAAAAAATCAGGTGGGTTCCACTTCACCTATTCCATTGTCCCTTCTCTTCGCAAGGACTTGTGGTCGCAGGGGTGACCCAGGCTGGGACAACTCTCCTGGCTCTTGAAGGCGGAGAGGGCAGCCAGGAGGAAGAGACGAACCGAGCCCTCATCTCCTGCTGGCGTCCCTCTGTCCTGCCAGCCTCTGTGACCCAGTCTCCACGTGTGGCCCTTCCTCCTGCCACAGTCCCTTCCCCCCTGTTGCCAAGGCGCCCACAATCCCTCTTCCACCCATTTCCTGGGAGATGGCGCAATCAGAAACTTTGGGTCCCGAAGCACAATTTCTACAAGTTCGCCTTTACTCTTGTTAACGAACAAACGCACAGACCTCGGGTTCTGTGAGACACAGAAGAACGAAGGCCCTGGCAATTTCGCCATCCAGAGACCAGACCGGGGTCAAGTCAGTGTCAACAAGCTGCCTGTGATAGATTTTGTGTCACTGGGCACTGCCGAGTTGGAAACGGGGGCCCTCGCTTTGGGAGGCAGTAGTGATGGGGAGGGCTTCAGGGGATGTGCCCTGGGGGCAGATGATCGTGGTCGAGTCGTGCAGTTGTGCAGCTCCGTGGCTGTGTGGCCACGGGCCACACGGCGCTGCTCTCTGTGCTACCGACGTGCATCAGTGCCTCGATCAGTATATACTTCAGGGACCAGAGGAGCTGACGGCAGCAAACCCTGAGAACACTGGAAGGAAGCTCGGTGGAAGGCAGCTTTGTGTTAACTTTGGTTAAATGAGAATTTGTGGGGGAGGCTAACGTCTCCCTAACAGCTAATGTGTACTGAGCACTTACTAGGTACAACGCATTGCACACGTACCTCCATTCACCTATGACAGCCCTAGGACGATCTGTTATCCCCATTCCACAGACAGGCAAACTGAGTCCTAGAGGCATTAAATAGCCCCCTCCTCCCAGGTGCTCTGACAGAGCCCCCCAGCTGCTTCCCCCTCCTCTTTCACCTTCTGTAAATGCGCGCGCGCGCATACACACACACACATACACACACACACACACACACACACACCAGGCTGAGCCCATTTGCTGTGAGGCCACAAAGACAATAAAGAGGAGCTTCTGCCCTGCGGGGGGTTGAGCGCGCAAGGGCGGTGCACCCGTGGGTACAGCTAGGGGTGGACACACAGGCGGAGCCTCACCTCCAAGAAAGAAATAATGGTAATAACGCCCGGACTTCCTGAACCCGTGCAGACTACAAATTGCTTGAAGGCCAGGCCCTCACTGCTATTCTGAATCAACGGGCAGGAATTTTATCCTCATTTGATAGATGCACATACATGTGGCTCACACTGCCACAGGCTTTGGGGCTCTTTCTATGCCTTTCTTTCTTTCTTAAAATTTTTTTTAATGTTTGTTTACCTAAGAGAGAGAGAGAGAGAGAGAATGTGAATAGGCAAGGGGCAGAGAGAGAGGGAGACACGGAATCTGAAGCAGGCTCCAGGCTCTGAGCTGTCAGCACAAAGCTGGATGCGGGGCTTGAACCTACAAACTGTGAGATCATGACCTGAGCCAAAGTTGGATGCTTAAACGACCGAACCACCCAGGCGCCCCTCCTTCTATGCTTTTCAAAGTGTGTTTGCCATACCTTTCTTGGGACACCAGCCAAGAATGATCCAGGTCCTGAAATCCCCAAAAGCAAGATGTGTTTTCTTTGACCACGCCCAGTTCCTGACACACAGTCATCGCTACCTGTCTGTTCCCAGGGCAGTGACCACCCTCCAAGTGGATGGCAAGCCTTCCCTGCAGAAAGCCCTGCATGGAGATACCAGGAGCAAGTCCTCATGCAAAATGATCCCCCTGCCAATTGCTGGGTTTCCTTGGCTGCCCCAAACCCTTGGGGGACTCTGAGCCAGCCTTTCACACCTTCCTGATAGTTTAAGGGCAAGTCCAAGTACCTCCCACCATAGATGGAGGAGCTATAGCTCAGGGTTGGGGGGTCAGTGACTGCCCGGGACCAGAGTCGGGGGCTCCCGTGCCCCTCTGCCTTCTCTCCAGGCGGTAACCCAGCTCTCCTGGGCCTGTCTGCCTCAAGTGGTCATGCATGAGCTGTCATTTCCTGGGGGTCACAGAAGGGCTTTAGGCATGCCAGAGCTGGACGGTCCCCACGGGTGGCGAGCTGAGGGGCCCTTGACCCCTTGCTGGAGTCATCCTGCCGCCCCGTATCCACTCCACTAAATCACGGGCTGAAGGCCACCCCAGGTCAGGGACCTGGATGTAATCTGGCCCGGCATCAAAAGGAAAAGCTTGTAGCCACAGTGTCACCTGCCAAAGAAACCACAGAGGGACTGATTTTTATGTACCGTATCTTAAAAAAAAAAAAAAAAAAAGAAAAGAAAAAAGCAGGAGACTGCGTTCCAGGCAGGAAACCTTGGACTTGTTTCTGCTCTGAACATCCAAGGAAGGAAGCAAGGAGAGGAAAGTGTGTTTGCAAGTCACACAGGCAGAAGGGGAGGCCAGCTCTGCAGGGAGAGCCACCCCTTGCCGCTTTTGGGGTGACGAGAAGGCCCCGGCTGCCCCCTCCCTGCCTGGTTCCTGCAGGCGGCAGAGCGGACCCTTCTGGCCCTTTTGGCTACCCCTGGGTGGACCCAAGACAGCCAATATGCACAGAGCCAGGGGAGGAAGAACCTGATGGGAAGTAAGAATTTCTCGTGAATTTCATTTCTATCTTAGCCACTCTAGTCCTCGGGCAAGGCTCCTCTGGGACCTGGGGCTCCACCTCAGACCCCCAGGGAAATGCAAAGGTGCCGCACAGAAGAACTTTATGCTCCTTAGAAGCACAATCTGCGTGTCTGGGTCTGACCCAGGCCTCGGGAGACTGAGAACTTCAGGATGAGCTAGCGGAGGACAAACTGAGGGGAATGCAGAGGCGAAGACAGTGGCTGGCTGGGACTCATGACAGGAAGCCCCTGAACTCCCTCCAGTGCCCCTGAGGTGGGCGTGTTGGCTTTAAGGGTGGGGTGTAGGCAAAGCCTAGAGGGTGGGCGGCCCCTTGGGTCTCAGACGGCCACCCTGGCAAGCATCAGACCCATCTGCTTCCAACTGCAGTTGGGGCTGGAATCCCTTGCCTCTTTGTGCAACCTACTTAATCAAGATCACTTTATCTACTCAACACTTGGTGACCAAACTATGTTGGCTTCTCAAGGTGCCCCACGGAGTTTTAGAGCCTGGGGCCTGAGGCTACCAAGTGTCCCTGGTCACTGGTTTCCACCTCCAGGCAGCTTCCACGGCAGAAGCATGGAATCTCCCTCCCGGTAACATCCCTCCCCGGTGGGCATCCGGCCTCCGCCACCACCAGAGATCCGCCAGGGCAGGGCTGGCCCCTCCTGTGCTAGACAGCTCCAGCTGTGGACCCGCATCTGCCTCCAGGGATGGCCGAGAGGTCTCAGCTCTCCTCTAGAGCCACACAGAAAAGCCTCAAGTGTTAACCACCTTGCAAATTTTGCAGATGGCCCCTCAGCTCCCCCTGGGTGTCCCCTGGCTGCTGTGGGCCTCACTGAACAGTCTATGTCATCCATGGAGGGCCCAGCTGAGGTGTCCCCCTCCTGCCCGCAGACCCCGCGAGTAGGGGTCCCTCATTTTCCACACCCTACTCTCAAAACATCTTGGGAGATTTGATGCCTTTTTATTTATTTTTTAAGTTTATTCCCTTTTGAAAGAGATAGACAGTGAGCGAGCAGGGGACGGGCAGACACAGGAGACACAGAATCCGAAGCAGGCTCCAGGCCCCGAGCTGTCAGCACGGAGCGCTCCATGCGGGGCTCGAGCCTACAAACCCTGAGATCATGATGTGTGTCGAAGTCAGATGCTTAACTGACTGAGCCACCCAGGCGCTCGACTGGATGCCTTTTTAAAGCCCCAACCCAGTGCTCTGCTAGGTCTGCGGGGGAGGCTGGCGGCTTCCACGTGCCCCGACACCCCACATATGTAACATCTCACTTGTTGGGGAGGTCGGCTCCGGACCTCCTCCTTCGTGCACGGAGACGTGCCAGCGAGAGAAATCACAGCCTCACAGCCTGCGCGACTGAATTCCTTTCCTTTAACTAGCGGCCCAGTGCCTCTCGGAAACAGACGGGGGCTGGGAGCTCGGAGTATCAGCTGCACTTACCCGGGCGGGAGGGAAATATTTATGCACCAGTGCGGCATTAGCTGCTTTCAGAGACCTCCTTTGAACTGTTAATCAAGCCCAATCTTTCAGAAGAATAGCCTGATTATTACCGCCCTGTTTGCATAACAAAGAAGCCCAATAAAACTTATTTCACTGTGCACCGAGGGGGTGTGAAGGATCGCCCTGAGAAGCGAGTCTCAGGAATGCGGCGAGCCGCTCCGCGGCCCGAACCCAGGAATAAAGACAATGCAATTTGCCACCAAGAAAAGCCCAATAGACCAATAAATTACCCGCGTGCAAAGGGATTAGATCAGGTTTCAGTTGCTGTGCAGGAGGAGGGGCGGGGTGAGCCGGGAAAGGGGGAAACCTGCCTCCTCTTAAAGGGGTAAGGCTCGTTTTGAACACACGCCCCACGGTCAAGTTGGTTCTGTCCCACTCGGTGGCTGGCATGGCACCTGCCTGCCTGGAGTCATTTACTTGCTGGAAGTTCTAGACCCTACCCTGGGCTTCACGCTGTTCCTGCAACAAGCCTCAGGTGGTTTCTCTGCTCGGGTGGAGACGGCTAACAAACTTCTGGAATGCGGAGCCAACACGTTGCATCTGAATATTGAGTCACAAGGAAGATGTAAGGGTGGAGGCACGAGAGGGGACCAGGGGCAGTTCAGCCAGGTCTCGGAGGGCCGGTGGGATTTGCCAGCTGAGGTGAGACAGAGATGCGGAAGCACAGGGGCCTCCGAAACGGCTGAGGTTGGCTGGAGGGGACACGCTGCTTGCATGCTGGTAGCCAATGTCGCTCAGCTCCAAAGTGCTTTCCTCCGCTGTGGGGAGGTGGGGGGAGGACGGGAGGGACTTCAAACCCCTTTCCTCTAGTCCCCCAGCTCTGTTAGACTCCACCACAAGGGGGCGCTGTCCCCAGGCTGTTTCCATCACTGTGCTTTCAAAGTACCCTCCTCTAGAGACCTGGCCCTCAGCTTCTCTCTTCCTTTTGCCTCCCAAGCGAAGCCGCTTCCTACAATGCGTGTGTCCCTCTGTGGTCCCCGGTGGCCTTTCCGGTGCTCCCACAAACGCCCAACAATCCCCTACATGAAGGTCCCTCCGTGGAAATACCCCATGCGGTTTTGTTGTCCTGACTGGACCCTGACCTACCAGCCTAAGGATTTCAGACTAGATGCCGTTGATGGTAGGGAGCCCCGCGATAATTTCCAGGAAGTGCATGGCATGATCACAATACTATTTTAGGAGGTGGTGGCTTTAGTCCGGGTAGAAGCAGGCAGAGCACAGAGCAAAGCAGAAGCAGAATGAGCAGTCACTGATCAACCTCTGTGCCAAGGTCAGCACTGAAGCCCGAGACCTCCTGTTCCTGTCCCCACGGCCTGTCTCACATCCATCCTGGACAGCAGAGGCCCTGGGGCTCCCCTCTCTTGTCATCAAGCTGTGACAGGGGGTCCTGAAGGAGGAGGGGAGGGCAGCACCAAACCAGGAGCGCCAGCCTGCCTGCACTCAGCATGGGGACAGTTGGCCACTCCCCACCCACTTGGGGGAATCAAGGAGGGGGACGCGATCAGATCTAGTGCCAACATGTGGCAAACTCTGGCCTGCGCGGTATTCTGGAGTCTTCCTGAGTTAAGAGATGCCTAAAGCTGGGCAGCTGGGTGGCTCGGTGGGTCAATCGAGTGTCCGAGTTCCGCTCAGGGCATGATCTTGCAGTTTGCGAGTCTGAGTCCTACATCAGCTTTGGTTCCTCTGTCTTCCTCTCTCTGCCCCTCCCCCACAGGCGCTCTCCCAAACATAAATAAATGTTTTACTTTGTTTTTTTAAAGAGAGAGATGTCTAACGCTGCCTGTTCATGTCACTCCTGCAGGAAGTGCTCCTGGTGCCAGGTGTTTGACATCAGATTCCTACAGGAACACAGCCAGGTGACAGACTGAAGATTTTGTCAGCTACAGCAGAATTCACCTCACTTAACCTGCACGACGTCAGAAGTGATCATCCTTCCTAAAAAAGCATTCCTCCCTATGCAGCCCAAGGTGGTCTGGGGGGAACCGGCCTAGCCTGTGAGTCCCTCAAAGGTGCTGGGACTTTTCCGGAAACCCCGTTGTCCGGGAACTGGCCTACAGGATAAAGAACCAGGTAAGAGGGAGGTTCTCAGAGAGTCTGGACTGCTCTAGGAAGGGGAGGTGGGGAGGCCAGGGAGCTGGGGGTTAACTCACTGTCCAGTGTGGGATGAGGTGGCCGAATGCCACCTACTGAGCTGAGGCAGGAGGCACTGCCCCTCGTCACACTTGTCACACTCTGCCAGGGCTGCTCTGCCCCAGCCATCACACACGCCAAGTTGCTACAAGAAACCACACCGAGTGCCAAGGAAAAGGGCACACTGCAGCTTTCCAAACTGGGCACCCTCCCCTGACTCCCACTGGGGCCACATGGAACCAGATCAATGGCAGACAGGACATTCAGAAGCACCTGTGTTCACTAAGGCCACAAGCAGGCCTGTCAAATCAGGTGGCTGAGGGCTTCTGGGTAAAAGGGAGCCCTGATGGGGGCGCCTGGGTGGCTCAGTTGGTTAAGCGTCTGATTCTTGATTACGGCTCAGGTTCGTGGGTATCTCATGGTTCGTGGGTTCGAGCCCCACCTGGGGCTTGGCACTGGCATCGTGGGGCCTGCTTGGGATCGTCTGTCTCCTTCTTTCTCTCTCAAAATAAACAACAATGACAACAAAAACTTAGAAGAGGGACCCATGATGACCGAGGGCTGAGCCGGGCGCAAGATTCCAGGCCAATACCATCTTGTCTTAGGGCACAGGACGAAGCTACTCCAGGTTCCACAAGCAGAGCGGTTACGGGCAAAGACATCACTTTCCAGATATCAATGAAGCTTTCAGGTGAGCAATGTGTTCTTCCCGCTTGGAGGCATAACCCCTTTTCCCGAGTCCAGGGCTGGCTCTAGAAATGATAATTTTCCATCCTGGCTCTGCCTCCAGCAACCCTCGGCTCATCTGCTTGGCCGCTCCACGTCTAGATTCATTTGAAGTGGCTTTTTCTCCCTCACCGCCATCCGCAGGCGGGCCTCCCTCCTCCACCTTCCTCATGCCGTGGGAGGGCAAATGCATGCCAGCTGGGCACACGCCCGGCTGGCACACACGTGTGTGAGCCTGTGTTCATGGGACATTCCTTAGCATGCGAACCAATAATGGGCTCCTTTCTGCGGGGACCTGGGTGCAGACGGATCACTTTAATAGGCGTCTCGGTATTTCGACTGCTTGGGTGAAATGGTGCATGAAATGAATAAATAAGCAAAACCCAAAAGACATAAATCTGACTTGGGAAAATTTGCACAATGACAGCCCTTGCCAACTTCTTTGCCTGACCTATGGCTGGGTGGCATCTTCTTTGAAATGTTAGGCCAGGGACAGACAGAGAGCAGAGAGGGCCTTTGGGAGGAGACAAAAAAAAAAAAAAAACCATCCCAAAAAACCACTAGGTCCACAGAATCTGTGGTCAGCTTTTCACTCTGCTATCTAATACCTCCAAATTTGGGGTCTTATTTCCCCCCACCACCTTGAAGCCTTATATGCTGCACAGCACAAACTCGAATATGCTCCGAAGCAAATCTAAGGAGTATGTTTATTCACAATATGGGACACGGAAAAGTGTCGGGGCTCTGTTTTCTACTCCCGGCTTGGTCACCGGCTAGCTGTGTAATGTCAGGCAACCTCTGTGACCCTCTGTTTCCTCTTCAGTACTTTCTCTTCCGTGAGGAAGGTGTGGTGATCTCGCGAGGTGTTGTACTCAAAGCGTTTGGCCCAGTGCCCAGGATACTGTGGCCGCTCAATAAACGAGGAGAGCTTTAAAAATGATTGTCCTCCTTCAAACGATCATACTTTGGAGAGAACAGTAGAAGGTATTACGTCTCAAAGTATGTTCATAATCTTAAGTAGTGATGTGATAGGTTGTCTGTGGGAGGTCGGCATTTGGGTTATTCTCACGTACTTACTTGCCCTTCATGGTTTTTAGCTTTGAAAATGAGTATTGCTTTTATAACCCCGAAAAAATTATTTTAGAAAAAAGGTTGGGGAATCTGGGGGAAAAAAAGCCTGTGGTCTCTGTCTCTTGAGAAAACACGTAACAGAAATGCAAAAAGACCCAAGGGCCCTCCAATTCCCAGGATGCTGCTGGGTGTGGTCAGTGTGTCCAGAAAGGAGAAGGGGATAAAGGAACAGAAAATGCGGTTCTGCCCTTATAGACAGAACTGGTGATTTAGAAAAGAGCAAAACCCCAAGACCTGTGAAGCAGCGAAACTGGGAGGAAGCACAGGTGTCTGCAGCCAAAGGGATAGGTGTCTAGGTCACTGGAGGGATGGCCCTGGACCCCAACAGACAGCACTGAACTTGGGCCTTGATTAGGTGGGCAGTGGCATTGGGCAAGGAAGGTGGGTGGGTGGTGGTGGAGTAGGGGGGCAGGCAGGGGTGACCTGGAGCCTGGGGATGTTCCAGAAGCCATGCAAATGAGGCCCGGGAAAAGTGTGGGGCCAGAAATCAGAGGGTCCTCCCTTTTGGATGCTTCAGAGGGCTACGAGGAGGGATGAGTTCCTGAGCAGGACTTTTGTTCTAAAAGGGGGGCTTGGGGGGGTTGCCCAGAGGAAGGTCCTAGGGCTGGTCAGCTGTTTGTAGCAAGGTGACAACGGTAACAGGCAGGAAAAGGTGGAGGAAGGAGGCCCAGCCCCAAGCAACTGCATTGAATGGAGAGGCCCATCGGACATTCAGGACTTCACTGTTCTGGGCAGCGGGCTCCTTAACGGACTCAAACCAGGCACTAGTCCCGGGGGGCAGGTGGGGGGAGGAGTGGAGGGTGACCAAGCATCTTGGTGTGCCTAGGACTGAGAGGGTTGCTAAGGACTCGGGACTTTCAGCTTTAAACCTGTAAGAGTCCAGGGGGAGATACTAGATGAGCTGGTCGCCCTAGAAGAAACAGCGCCTGCAGTTTTAGGCAGGTTGAATTCAGCCAAGCAGGAAAACAGCACGGTAGCTAACCACTCGACCAGAGCACAAAGCTGGGGTTCTCAGCCCAGTTCTGTCCAGGGCCTTGCACATTTCACTCAAGAGAGGGTTTGGCACAGGAACCACACGTCGCCCCCAACACATAAACTGGCCCCACCCCATCCTCTTACCTCCACAGGGTCCTGGGGCCCCGTCTTCCCCACCTCCCGGAGCATCCTTATCTGAGCCTGTCCCCACCTGTCCTCAGAGATGGGGGTGACCGCTAGCAATGACTGGAACCCTGCAGGCAGGCTTCCCTTCTTCAACCACAAGACCACCTCCTCACCTCAGGGGTTAGGGGGCAAATGGTCCATAGGACTCTCCGTCTCACTCTGCCTGGAAGCCAATGCTCATCCCTGCAGACCTCTTAGCTGCTAGCTGGCTCAGCTGTCATCTGGCTCTTGCAACCAGACATCACTTCATTCTCTGCCTCTGGGACACGAAGTCCCACTGGGAAGACAAAAATGTGGTACGCAAATTGACTTGCTTGCACATTTCTGAACAGCAGCTCTGGCGGAACTATTGTCATCTCTATAATGACAGAGATGCACTTGGACATAGCAGAGAGCCTTGGTCTCCCCAAGCTGGAGTTTCTCCCCTGAGGATTAACATTTCTGGGACAAGTGCAATTGAAAAGTAAAGGGAAAGCAACGAGGGAAAGAGAAAGGCCGCGGGGCAATAATTCTTACAACAGCAGCCCTCACACCTGAGTGTGCATCAGAAAACCCCCCTAGCGGGCCTGGTGAAGTACAGAACCAGGGTCCCACCCCCGGAGCATGGCTTCAGTGAGTCTGGGGAGGAGGAGCCTCCCAGGGGAGGCTGATGCTGCTGGAGGAGGAACCACACTTTAGGAACCACTGTGCTCGGAGTACAGCATCCACGTAAAATTAACGGGAAGCATGCCAGCGTATCTACAACATAGGTCTTTGATGGGTTTCTCTTGGAAATCTGACGGGCGCCTGGGTGGCTCAGAGGGTTAAGCGTCCGACTGCGGCTCAGGTCATGATCTAGTGTTCCTGGGTTCGAGCCCTGTGTTAGGCTCTGTGCTGACCACTCTGGAGCCTGCTTTGGATTCTGTGTCTCCCTCTCTTTCTGCCCCTCCCCTGCTTGTGTGTGCTCTCTCTCTCTCTCAAAAATTAACATTCAAAAATTAAAAAAAAATCTGTTGTATTAAGTCACAAAGCTTTCAACGTCTAAGAATAAGAAGGATCTATTAATTGGGTCTTGAACAAGCTGTTATTTGTGGAAGATTCCTCCCGAGAAGCCTTTTTTTGGGCCTCCTCCTTCCCGCCCCACTCCTTGCCCCAGCTAGACGAGGCCACCGGTCCATCCACTGTGGGCACGGCATCGTCCAAGCGCATGCCCTTAGCGCCCAAGGGACACTGCAGACCCCTCACCCTTTAGGAGTTGGGGGTTCTGCCGGCCCTGCATGGAGGAGGGCCCCGACTGCCGTCACTGAGTCTGGGACACAGCAGGTATGTCACACCCACTGGGTAAGTCCACGTGAACACTCTCAAAAGACACAAACCCTCTCAGTCCACGGAGGTGAAGGCATCTTTCTCCACATAACTACGTCCAATTTGAGTTGCACTCCTATGGGTTTACTCCTGGCAGTCATTCAAGTTCACCAGCCCTGAACAAGCCTATGCTTTCACGTGGCTGCTGGAGCTGGATTCCACCTGCCTTCAGTGGGCAGCACGCAGGGCCCCTGGGGGTCTCTGTGCCTGCACTGGCCAAGGCTTTGTGTTTTCCCCAGCACCCACCAGGCCCTCCCTGCCCTGACCTCTGCCACACCTGCAGTGTCTCTGACTTTCTTCCAAAGCAGTCCCTCTGTCCTTGGGTCAAAGACTAGGACAGTCCATCTCTTCGTTGCGAAAATGACCCATTTGATCTCTTACTTAGGAAACGGTCTTCTGACCCAGGTTTCTTGAGCATACAAGTTTTTGGAGCCCCCGCTGCATTTGGTTTGGGGAGGCCTGGAAGCTGTTTTCAGTAAGGTGGGCAATTTTGACTAAAGGCAGCTGTCAAGTCCTCAAATTAGAAGAAACGGGAGCCAGCTGGCATGACAGGGCAACAGCTATCTGTTCTATCTGCCAGGTTTTAGTTACCAGCCTTGAAGCCAAAAAAGAAATGGGCTTCTAGGAAACAAAAGTGATGGAATTCGCATTCTGAATTCTATAACCCACCAGCTTTGCTCTGACTGGGGGCGGCGGGGGGGGGGGGGGGGGGAGGGGATACTTTAAAATAAAGGTTTTGAGCTGGAGATGTGAAAGCAGCAACAAAAACACCACCACCGGGGTGCTGGCAGCCGCCGGACTCCTGAGTACCTCCCACCAGCCCTCCCTTTCCTCTCCCCAATTCAAGAAGTTAACAAGTGCTGCCCCTTTAAGAGCGGGAAGGTGTTGTTTTAAGGGCCTCTAAGCCCCCCTTCTCAATTTCAGCTCGGAGCTGAGATCACATCCCCCAAGGCAGCCAAGGGACAAAAGCTATTTATCAACCCATCTGATAAAACTTCCAACGGGCTGGATCTTTATCTGGACCAAACCGAGATGCACACGCATTGCAAAGTCCTGCTTCTCCAGAAGGTGGATTTCTTTTTAAAGATGACGGTCCTATTTATTTATTTATTTGTTTATTTATTTATTTATTTATTCAGTTTTGGTAAGGGAACCAAATCAGCCTTTCAGCCAAGCCTTTCTGTGCATGGGGAAACTGCCTTTTAAAAGGTGTGTGTGTGTGAAGAAGGAGTAGGCCACCCGGCTGCTGGACTCACTACAGAGGTGTCAACATACCGGGGCGGGGGGGGCCCCTTGGGGCAACTGACACCCCCCATCTTGTCCTCAGCCGGGGCCTCCCCGGTGGAATCCACAGCTGGGGGCAGGTTGAGGCTGTCCGGGACGCCCTTGGGGCGCGGGCAGCTGCTGAGTGAGCTGGGCGCGCTGGACTGGGTTGGCGCGGGAGGCCCCGAAGCGGGGCTGGGGCGAGAAGGTAAACTGATCCTTTGGCCCTTACCGCTGCCAGCACGGTCCGCCCGCCTGCCCGCCCGCGCGCCCGCAGCCCCAACTTACAGCCAGGCCGAGCCCGGACTGCCCAGTTCCGCCAGTTCCTGAAACCCAGTTGGCTGGGAAGCAAAACAAAACAACCCAATCCCAGGCTAACTGAAATCCTTTCTTGCAAAGAGCTCGGTGGTGCGCGGGGGCTGCGGGTCCGCGTCGGGGCCGAAAAGACACCTCCGCGCCCCGCAACACGATGGACGCGGCCGGCAGATCCCGCCTTGCAAAAGGGGGCCATTTGGCCCGTGACACTGGGTTTATTTGTATTTTTAGCAAGAGAAAAGTGGGTATAAAGGGTTTAACTGGCGTTTCCAGGCTGTGAGTAGCATATGGCCAAAATGAAATAAAGTTTTATGAAACATTATAAAGAAAACAGACCGGGGATTTAAGTTTCGTGCCTTCCCCCTCCCCCCGAAAGGGGGGGGGGGAGGGAAAAAAAGTAAAGAAACTGGAGCGTTTGGGAAGGAACAAATGCTTCTCTGTGGAGTTGGTCTCCCTTCCCCCAACAAAAACAAGAGGTCCGGGCTCGGAGGAATTTGAAAGCAGCGATCTGCCAAAAACATTGTGAAAAACTATGGGGGATTCATTGGAAACAGATGGCTTTTTCAGCTTTAATTCTGAAATTCTCTCCCTTTCTGACACAATAAAAACAAACAGGGGGCGACGCGGAATGTTATCAAACAGGATCCCGGGCTCGCGGGAGCCCAGGCCGTGGGCATCCCCGCGTGGGCCGGCGCGTGGGGGCGGGACGGCGTCCCGGAGGAGGGGGCGGCCGGGGACTCGCCTGGGACCTCCGGGGCGGCCCCGGCTCCACCCCTGGGCACACGGCAGGTCTGCACACTGGTGGGCGAGCAGCGGGAGAAAGTGCCCCCTGCTGCGAGTCGGTGCTCCCCAGCCCACCCCACCCCTCCTTCGGGGCCCCTAAGGGGCGCGTCCCCGGCACCCCCTCTCCCGCAAGGAGGGAGGCGCCCCCGGCCTCTGCGACCTCCCGGCTCCCTCTCACTGCAGCCGGGGCGGGGGCCTGCCACCTCCCCGGTCCCCTCGGGGGTGCATCGCGCCCTCGGCGGGGCGCGGAGGAAACAAAGACCAGTGGAGACGGGAGGCGGGGGTCCCGGGGGCGCCGGCGGATTTCAGCTCCGGCTGGCTCCCGGACGCGGGGCCGAGCGCAGCGACGAGGCCCGGGGAGCGGGCCCGGCCGGCCATCCTCGCGCCGGGGGCAGTGCCTTACCTGCGGGGAAGCTGCAGAGAAGGAAGGCGAGGGTCGGCCAGAATCCCAGGGCTGAACGTCCTGCCCCTCTCCCCATACCCATCCATCCAGCTCGGCCTGTTACCACTAGCCTCTCCCTGGAAGAAGAGTTTAGAAGAAAAGAAGAGGAAAATCAATCACGCTGCGGAGAAAGGGCAGCCTCGCTCCGCCGGCGGGAGCAGCGAGCCGGGAGGCTCGGTCCCCCTCGGCCGCGGGCGCCCGGCGCGCCCCCCCCTCCCCGCGCGCCCCTCCCTCGCCCTCCCTTCCCCCGGGTCCCCTCCAATGTCGGCGCGGCCCCGCCGCCCCAGCCGCCGCGCGGCCCGCCCCCTCGAGCTCGGGTTTCAGCGCGGCGCGTGAGGGGTGGGGTGGGGGGCAGGCTGGGCGGGGACCGAGGCGGCGGGGCTCCGACGCTGGTCGCGGGGAGCTCGGGAACCCGGGCCCGGGGGCGCAGGGCGCGCCCCGGCTCCCCGACCCCAGCGGCAGCCCAGGCCGAAGAGGCCCAGCCTCCGGACCGCCTGCCGAGAGCCCCCCTCCCCCATCCAACCTGTAAATATCCAACTCGGGTAGACACTGCGCTTGCAGCCAAACCCCAGGACCCCGTTTCCAACCAGACTGCGTCCAGAAGCCGCCACTGACACCCCCTGGTTCATTGTTCTACTCAGATGGGTCCCCCATGCAGGGGGCCGAAAAATCCGAGGGTGTCCGGGCTGGCCCGCTGGGTCTCAGCCACTAACGCACCTCGCGGCTCCCTCCCAGATCCCGCCGGGCCACCCACCCGGCCTGGGCTCAGGGCCTCCGGCATCCCCTTCTAGCACCTCGCTGCCTCGCCAGTACTTGCCCTGGCTGCACTCCAGAGTTGGGGGCCTTCGAGCCTGACGGAGGCGGCAGGACGGCTGCCACCCCGGAGGAGGTGTGGATGCTGCCGTCCCCGCGGTGCACAGGGCCCAGCCGCCTGGGGTTGCCAGGGCAAGGCCACCAAGGCCGCTCCTGGGAGGGCATCAGGGTGGTGACTTCCCTTAACTTGGTCGCTTATTTTTCCAGGAGAAATATGTCTCCTCCCCAAGGTTCCCTAGGACCTGAGGCTCTTCTGCCTCTGGTTGGGATATTTAAGCGACTGGCAACCTTCCCTGGGAAACATCTTTTGGACGGAACACAAATAGGCCAGAGCAAGTGTTTTGAGTCGAACCAGTTCCTCCCGTGGCCCCCCCTCACCTCTCCTCCAAGCCTACTCATCTGGTTCTTTGAGGGGAAAAAAAAAAATCTGAATTTTTATCCAATTCTGATGTTTCCCTTAAGCACTATCGCAGTCCTCACTCGCAGAAGGCCACACAGGCTGCAGGGCTGCTTGGGGCGCTGCCTGCTAGGAGGGCAGTTCTGGAGGAGCAAGCTCTGGGCAAGGGGAAGAAAGCCCTAAGTCCCTGAGGTCCCACGCCAAGCAGAAGTGCTTCTGGATCTGGCATCTGCAGACCAGGTAAGAAAGGGGACTGATGTCTCTCAGCCAGGTATGTCATGGGGCACAAGGAAGCTGTCTTTCCTTGGCATTTCCAAATGCCACGAAGGTACTGCTCACCTTTAACGTGATAGTGCCGCGGCTTTTCCCCCAAATAGTTAGCTCTCAGCCCAACAGGCTCCAATTATCCATCGCTCCCCCAAACCGGGGTCCCCTTTAAGCCCTGATTTGCAAAACTACGGCAGTTTTGCCCGGTGAGAGCCCAGCACCTCACGATCCAGGGCTCTGATGGCATTCCTCTCCAGCGGGGCCTGTCCTTGGGCCAGACCTAAGGATTCAGTCCACAGAATGGCAGGATAACATTGGCACACGGGGGCAGGCACGGAGCCAGACGGCACAGAGGCACCTTTGGGGTCCATCAATGAACACCGTTTGCTGGATTGTGCCTTTCACGGTTAGTTCTAAAGCTTCTCACTAATGAGAGAGAAGGGATCCGTCAGCCATCCCCAGCAGTGAATTCATCGCAGCTGCTGAGGCAACATCTCCAGTGGCAGATAGGCTGTGCAGCCTTCAGAAGACCTCAACGCAGGCCTTTCCAACACGGTCCTGGCCTGGGGGTAGACCTTTGGAAGCAGGACTTGGAGCCTCTACACCTCAATTTCTTTGTCTGTAAGGGGCAGGCTGATAATATTGTCACCCAGCGGCTGCAACTGAAGACAGTCTGGGAGAAGCACTGGGAACTCCCCACAGTTCCTGCTCCAAGACTGGCCGCCATTTTGTGAGGAGATCCAATTCTTATGACGTACGCAAATAATCTGGGAAAGGGACGCAAAGGACTTCTTTTCCCCCTCACGAGGAGAGATGTGTGAGGCTGATTTTGGACATCACCGAAGTGGAGATTTGGCTTTTACATAGTTTAGACTATCCAGAGAAATCCAGCCCCCAGTAGAGCAGTATGGGGTTTTGCTGACCTGGAACAATCTGTCTGTACTGGCCAAACCAACCAGCTTATTGACAACTCCCCAGGTCTTTGCAACAAGAAATCCCTGAACCACTGGGTTATGGAACTCAGCACTTCATTCGCCACAGAAACTGACTTAACTCAAAGTGTAGCTGACTTCATACAGACAGTTCCCATTATAGAGTCTGACCACTTATGGGTTCTCCCCTAGGTTGTTCTCTGGGCTTCGGGTTAGAGATTTCCCCTTGCATGGCTCTTGCTCCCTGTTCCCCAGCCCTAGCTGTGGAGGCCCCAGCACTGAACCCTTCGCCCCAGTCCCATGTTCCGGGCAGTGGGGCTGTGGGGGGAGGGGCACGGGGCTTCTGAAAGGCAAGGTTCTGAATAAGGCTAATGCCTCCCAGGAGTGAGGGGTGTCAGGGACTCTAGCTTTCCCTGCCTCTGGGTACGAACAGGGTGTTCCCAAATCCAGGGTCTGAGTCATCAGTCAAATATATACTCAGGACTACTGCATGCCAGTCCCTGGGGGCTAAAGAAATAAGACAGCTCCTATCTTTGAATCGCTGGTAGAAACAGATGATAGAGGAAGGTGAGGGGTGATCGGGCAACCGCCCGGGGAAGGCTTTACCAAAAAGATGGTGTGTCCTGTGAGTTGTCTTGAAGGATTCATTTTTGTAAGAATGACAGCAGTTATGGCCAGGGTGTCCCTGTGCTGTCACATTATGTCCAGGGCTGGCTAAGTACTTTACATTTCTGGACACTTAAAGCGAAGGTACGTTCTAGTGTCATCCTCATTTTGCAGATGGGGAAACTGAGGCTGAGTGCAGTTAAGTACTCACCCAATTATTGGCTAATAAACTGTACAGTGGAACACACCAAGCCCATGCCTGATGTGCTCTATGTGCCATTACTTCCAGTGATGCAAGTCCGCACTGGGCTTAAAGTCAAGGCTAGACAGATAACTTAACAATCACTTTCAATAAAGCATAACACAGACTCTGACAGCAGAGACACAGAACACAGGCGCCAGGGGCCTCCAGCCCAGACCCAGGTGCAGGGTGGGGAGGGAAGTTTCTCCCAGTGTGGGAGAGTGCCGGGGGAGATGGTGGGCGAGGGAGGGGGGGCAGGGCAAGGATTCCAGGCGGAAGGAACATTCAGTATAACATGTACCAAGGTGTGGCCTGCCTGAGGGGCTGGAAAGCTTGAGGATGGCTGTAGGAGGAGACTAGGCTGCAGAAAGACAGAACAGGAGCCTGAGAAAGCTCGAGAATGGCCAGCACAGGCTCTGAGAAGGTGTCCATGTTTATCGCAGCTGGAAGCCCCACCTGAGGTCTCAAGAAGAGGAGAGACGTATTCTTTTGGGAGACCACTGTGGGGGCTAACCAGTACCACTGCCCAGGACCCATTCCAGAGCAGCTGAACCTGCGTCCCTGAGTACAGCCTGGGCATCAGCATTTTTAATGAGCTCTCCCAGGTGACTCACGTGTAGGGATTCGCTAGGTTTGTAAGTTGCATCACGCTTCATCAACCCTGGGTGCACATGAATACTCAGGCTGAGTCGATCAGTTTATCCTCTTGGATTTAAAGTCAAGGCAAGGCAGAGAACCTAACAAGTACTTTCAATAAAGTGGTGACTGGCACATAACCCAAGCTGACCAATCAGAATCTGTCCTGAGACTGTTGCTATGGGGGAGCCACATCCTGGTCTCTGATCCCTACATGATGAGTCTGCGGGTAGCAATCTGATGTGAAGGCCAGTGTTGATGAGTGTTGCAGGTGGAGGATGTGTCTGCAGAGTTAGCGTGCTCTTTTTACTAAAATCGCATTTTATCTGGTGAGCTTTTCTGGGACGGTTGGAGATTTTCAGGGCTCCCCGTGCCACTCTCCCTGTAGCTCCTCCTCCCTGGTCCAGCTACGGGAGACAAGCGAGTTCCTCATTTTGCCGAAACTGGTTTGATTTAGGTTTCTCTCACTTGTGTGCACAGACTCGTAACAAGGAGGAAGCTGATGGCCCAACACTGGTCCCAAGAGTATTTTCGCCAACCTCACAAGTCCAGGGATATGTCGTCAATGGCTCCCAACTCATTCACTTACTGGAAGAACTTCTTGGGTCTACTCCCATTGCTTCCACCCCCTACCTTTGAACAGATTTTGCTTATACCAAGTCTTGAGGAGCTCGGTTGGTTTTGCCTACAACTGGGGGGGGGGGGGACCCACTCCTCTTTAATTGAAATAAAACTTAATCTCAAGTTCTTATTTCAAACTTCAAGGGCTCCCGTGGGTCTGGGGTTTGATGAGCTAGACCTTGTTCACTCTCTCTGTAACAGTGCTGAGCAGCCGGAGCTGGTGTGTTGCATTAAGAATATGCATATTAAAGGGGCGCCTGGGTGGCCCAGTCGGTTAAACAGTCAAGTGTCTGACTTTGGCTCAGGTCATGACCTCACGGTTCATGGGTTCGAGCCCTGCTTCAGGCTCTGTGCTGATAGCTCAGAGCCTGGAGTCTGCTTTGGATTCTGTGTGTCTCTCTCTCTCTCTGCCTCTCCCCCACTCACGCTCTCTTTCTCTCTCAAAGTAAATAAACACTAAAAAAAAAAAAAAAAAGAATATGCAGTTTATGATTGGCTGAGTGGGGAGGCAAAAGCACCCCCATGGGGTCGGCAGGCAGGGAGTTCCCTCAGCACCCAAGCTCCCCGCTTTGGGCAAGTGAAACCCATAAAGTCATTTTGATGGAAGGTGTAGTTTCAATAATGTACAAAAAGAATTAGAGTCGTGAGATGTATTGCATACAGGCCCCAGAAAGAGTGGGATGGTGGGGTGCACAGTGGGCCAGGCCAGGGGCATTCCCTCATCCCAGATCGTGAACAGGAGACAGACGGTGGGGTGGCAGGCACTTATATATAAGGGGGTGGAGGTGAAGGTCACTAACTCTTCTTTAGGCTCAACTCTAAGGGTTATTTCAAAAGGTACCCTGGCAAAGCAGGAGCTTAAGGAAGGAACCCTAAACTTGAGTCCTTACCTGAATGTCCACAGCAGGGTTCCCATAATGTAAAACGCAGCAACTCAGAAAAACTAAAGTTGGTTTTCTCATCACAGTAACTTCCAAAGTTTTATAGACTTTGACCATATCATCTTTGGGGTTTCATCTTTCCACCCTAAAGCTCTTAAAGAACAAAGCAGCCCAGCTTCTCAGGGAAGTCTTCTACCTGGGTGATTACTTAACCTTTCTACAGTTCTGCGGTATTTTTCTCTAGGGCAAAGTCGTAAAACCGCCAGGTTTGGGTACAGCCCAGGGAGAATCCTATCTTTGGCTTAGCTCCCAATGCACTTTCTGAAAGCATTTTAGCACCTTCTGAACACTGGGTCCTGCACGATCGTTATCCCACAAACATTTTGCAAAGACCCCCAAGATCCCATTTTGGGGCTATCAACAGACTGGACAGAGTCCATTTTGCTATGATTTGGATATGTTCTCCCATATCCAACTGAGGCCTGCCCCCCCCCCCCCCAAAGCTTAAATATGCATTTGCTTGCTAACTCGTAAGCTTGTCCTCCAGCTTATCCACTATTTGCTTTTCCATCTGTCTCTGGACCCTTCAATTCATCCACAGGCCTGGAAGCATCTGAGCATTCGCTCCTTCAGATGATCTATGGACATTTAAGCTAAGTCTGGGAGCACCAGCGATCCTTGGGGATCCCCACGGTTTATAATTCTTCATCCAGAAAAGTACCTGTCTCTGAGGACAGTTCCAATCTGTGGTGATTCCCCCCACCTTCCCCACCCGGCACATTCTGGAGCGACTTAACTATTGCGAACGACCCCCGGGGTGGAACTTAGTCGGAAGGAATTTTGAAAGTCTAAACATAATTCATCCCTGGGTTTCTCCCTCGTCTCCGGGCCTGTTTCTACCTCCTCAAAGAATGCTAATAGATTTCTCCGGTTTCATGTTCTCTTTTCAGGAAGTGTGTTGTGCTCTGTCCAGTTCATTGGGACTTTAAAACGTGCCTGGTGATATTACTTTTTTAGTATATGTTCCACAAAGTGGCTATGAAAAGGGCCCCTTCCTAGATGGGTGGGCTCCCTTTGTGGGCAGGGAGACCAGGGTTGTATGCCCTTGGGCGCAGGCCCGGTGTGGAAGCTCAGTGCGCATTCTGGCCACCAGGACGTGGCTGCCATCTTTAATTACCCCTGCTCCGCTCTGTCCAGATGGTTGGGGGTTGGTGGCCATAGAGTTTCCTTGACCTGTTTCCATGACGATTTAGGAGCCGGCCTCTCTTTGCTTCTCTTCTTCCCAAGCATTTGTGAGTCTCACTCTGGCAGGGAGGGACCCCTTCCCTGTAGAACTCAGAATGTCTTAGTGTCCTCCTTCTTTGGCCCATCTTGTTTTCTTCGCTTCTGCTGCAGGCTTCCTTTCCTCTCCGTGTGCTTCTGCGCTGCCTCCCTCACCACGAGGGATGCTTATTCTTGGTAAATAAAATGGAGAGATTGTACTCCAATATTTTAGTGGTGTTTTGAAATAGAATTTCCTGACATTCCAACAGCTCTCTTTAGGAACTGAAGAAGTATCTCACTTTTTCTTTGGATTCTTTCTTACGACTTTCATACATGAGCAGATTTTATTTGCTCTTGGACATGGCTTTAAATGCATGTGATCAGATCAGTAACACTGTCTTCCCCCACACAAGGGAGATTCTTTTTATTTATTGTGTTTCTGTTTTACTCACTCAAGGAGCACTCACCAAGTACTGGAACACTTAGCTTTGGGATTGGGGGGGGGGGCGGTGGTTGGGGATTCTCAGATGAGCAACAGACAGTCCTGGCCCCCTCCTGGCAGCCCAGGGGAGCAGTCAGGTGTAGAGACAAATGATTTCCACTACAATGTGCTCAGAACTCTGAGATGGGTGTTGATGCGGCTTCTCCGTGTCTCAGGAGCTGAGAGCCCTGCATCGATTCCCCGTCATCCTTACTGCACATCAACTAGGGCCTTTACAGAACGGGTGAGTGTCTCAGAGTTGGTGTGCGGGGGCGGGGGGAGTCTCTGTCAGTAACTTCCTTAACAAACAGGACCACCGACGGCAAAGATTGGTGACATCCACATTGCCATCAGCTTCACCCTGTCTGGAACACCT
Organism: Felis catus; assembly: GCF_018350175.1. Taxonomy (NCBI): domain Eukaryota; kingdom Metazoa; phylum Chordata; class Mammalia; order Carnivora; family Felidae; genus Felis; species Felis catus. The sequence goes on from NC_058373.1 coordinate 12,032,186, forward strand.
TCTGTCAAACTTCCGCCTGTTAGGAATCTACACAGACTGTCCCATGGGCTAGCATTTCCACTCATGATTCCAATTTCGGGAACAGAGCTTGGAGAACTGGCTGGGCTTGGGACATCGGTATGGAGTGCCCCCCTTAGAACCTCCCAGAAACTCACCCCTGATGGTAGGCATGGGCACAGTCACTGTGCTGGGAAGATATACCAGGGATTTTTTTTTTTTAAAGAAAATGCTAGAAGGAACAAATTTTCTGGGCTTTCCATTTCCTTCTGTCTAGCATCAAATTTCGTAAAAAAGTTCAAACAGCAATATAGGCACATGATCCAAACAAATCAACTTCCTGTCAAATGAAATTAGGTGACTCTCCCTGGAGGCAATAACTATTAACAGTTTCGTGTGCATCCTTCCAGATATTTCCATGTGCATGTAAGCACATATAAAATCAATCAGCCTAGCTCATTCGCTATCATTTCGCCAAGAACGATTAGCAACCTTCTGACTGCTCTCTCCCAGTAGGTATTTCCTGTTAAATAGTGCTGTGAACTCCCCCATCGTGGTAGGAGCTAAGGAATCAGAGAAGAACTGAGATCACCAGCCAAGGGGGATTGACGGATGTACGTACAGACAGATTGTATCCTTTCCTCTTCCTGGACTTCAATTCCCGTTTAAAGATGCTTATTCCGTCCCCTGTCATTTGGAAGTCAGACAACTCACATCTACCCCCACTTACACTGCGGAAGGTCGGTAACCTGTCTGAGGTCACCCAGCTGGCTGGGTGGCAGAGTGGGGTTTGGGCGACTCGCGGCTGTCACCCTACCTCTGCTGAGCTCACCAACTCCTTCCCAGGCTCAGCGATGTCACGTCTTCCCTCTGCCTCTACTAACCCCACTCCACCTTCTGTGTTCATCTTCTCGCTCAGACTCCCTCTGTGTCGTCTCTGCCTAACCCAGGCTGGGCTGGAGCCCTCCTGATCACCTGCTAACAGTTTCTGGCGGTGCATTTCCATGGTCTTTGGATTTGAGCAGCCCCTCTGCCTTTCCTCGCCTCTCTTTCTTGACTTCTGAGTTTCTCAGGAAATGCTTGGAGAAGCCAACACTTTTTCTTTTGATCCGTCTCCCACTTCTCCCTGCAGGGATTACAAACCAGTGTATAACTGGAGTGTCACCTACGAAAGTCTCGCTTCCTATTGGGTCTCGGGACTGTGACTCTGGGGCACACCCACCGTCTGGTCTACAGCTTACAAATTCTTCTGCCCACAAAGCCAGTATGAAAATGATAGCATTTGTGAAGTGCTTAATTGTCCGCGTCGAGATTGAGGCTTTCTAGACATTGCAGTGGATCTGGGGAAAGAGCATTTGGGGTGGCTCCACCTCTAACTTTGTGGCCCCCGAATGTTCTGTCCTGTTTCTGGACCCTCAGACGCAACTGCAATTTGCAGAACTGTGGCCTGGCCGCCCAGGAGGGGTCTCTAAGGATCCGGTCAACGGGTGTTAGCTCTGTAACCAACTGGCTTTGCCTGCACCTGACTCCAAGGAGCCATTCTGGGGCCTCCTCTGTCACATTTCTGGGTTCCCCAAGTAAAAACGTGGCTGAGCAAATTCTTCAGCTATAATCCCCAGCAATTCCACCCTGCACCTGAAACCATGCCTTCCCAACATGTAATAACCTCTTGTTTTAAGGAAACTTTTGGGTACTCATACCAAGAAACACCAGGTTCCTGTAATGGAGAACAGACCACCCAGTGTTTACTTCTCCCCATTCCAGAAAGTACTGGGGAGAATAACCAGCTTGGAACCATTTATTCACCAAATGGCAACTGTCTGAACTGACAGGGAGTCTGTCTCTCTCTCTCTCTCTCTCCACCAGCAGAAGGCTGGAGTATTTGGATTAATGAACAATTTGGTGCCAAGCACAAATACCATAGACATTTAGCAATAGGAACAGATAACCAAGTTATTCATCAAATTCAAAACTGTTTAGAATGGCTAATGCAAAGCTGAAATACCGAAGATCCCTGGATGATGGGAGGTGGGGACGAGCGCCAATGCAGAAGCAAGAACAAATGTGTTGCTTTATGTGACAGCCTCCTCCTCCACCGTTGTTTTCTTTTTTTACATTTGTTGGAGGCTTCACTTGGACGTGAGAGAGTCAATACAGCCTTCTGGCTAAGAACATGCCGTCTGAACACCGACCCTTTACATCTGTTAAGTGGGGATAAGCTTTAGCTCCCGCAGAGGGTTCTTGTGAGGACGTAAATGAGTTGACACAATATAGACAGACCACTTAGGACAGATGCCTGGCACAGAGTAAGTGCTGCTAAGTAGCTGACAACATCATGGACAGGAACCACTGTTTGGATTATAACAGAGTGTCTACTGTGCACCCGATTCTGCTAGAGTCTTCGTACATGTGGGAACTGGGGTGAAATCTGCAGAATCCCCCAAGCACTCTTGGATAACCTTGACTCCTGGGTGGGTTCTAAGTGCATTACTAGCTATACGCAAGTTCCATTGAGCAACCACTAAAACACAAAGTCTCCCACATAACCGTTGAGTCATCTCAACTGTGTGGCGGGCACAGTTGTCTCCGTTTCACAAACGAGGGCACCGAAACTCTGGGAGATTAAGTGATTTGTCCAAGGTCACTAAGAAGAGCGAGGGCAGGGAGAGCCTCAGAACCTGGCCTTGTGATGCCAAGTTCAGTGTTTCCCCACCAAACTACAGCTGCTTCTCGTCTCTTCTCATCTTCCCCTGGCATTTACTTTTTTCTGTTGGTCAAATAATCTGCTCCACTTATAGAATGGTGGGTCATGTGTTAGAAATGAGAGTCTGTCTGGAGATACGCGGTCTTCCAGAAACAAAATTTTCAAAATGTTTTCAGAAAAGAACAATTTGCCTGAACAATCTCCCCCTCCCCTTTAAAGATTTAGGAAGTTGAAAGAGTGATAGAATTCCTTTCCTTTCTTTAGGATACTAAATGGGATTTGGGGGGCAAGTTTTCATAGAGTGCTTGCTTGGATGTAGCCTCTGAATGACAGGTAAGTATTACACAACAGGATATTTCGATAAAACTATCTACAGTCTCAATTCATTGCAGTCCCTTCAGATAACAAGCCATTCAGACCGTGTCTCCAATTCAAAGCCGGGCGGGCTCCTGCCCCTAGAGATCGGTCACTGACCCGGAAAGGCGGGGCTTGGGCGCCATCTTGGCTTGGGTTTGCTTTGTCCTCACTGACTCGTGGCTCAGGCTCAGGGGAGGTAAATGTATTTCTAACTAGGCCTGAAGTCTGTAGATTCTGCCAATAGCATCCATTTACACATAAAGAAATCAGACACGTGGACTTTAGGGATCTTCTTTCTTTTTTCTTTTTTTTTTTTTTTTAACATTTATTTATTTTTGAGACAGAGAGAGAGAGAGAGAGCATGAACAGGGGAGGGTCAGAGGAAGAGGGAGACACGGAATCCGAAACAGGCTCCAGGCTCTGAGCTGTCAGCACAGAGCCCAACGCGGGGCTCGAACCCACAGACCCCGAGATCATGACCTGAGCCGAAGTCGGATGCTCAACCGACTGAGCGCCCCAGGCGCCCCAGGGATCTCCTTTCTTAACATGCTCTTAGCAGAGGAAAATAAAAGCAAGCCAAAACCCTCACAGCAGAGAAAAGGGTGGCATTGGCTTTTCCCTACCGTATGCTCTTGAGGTACGTGAAGATACAAAGCTGAATGTGTGCTTCAGGATAGGAAGGTAAGCGATTTTGAAGTCAGTATTCTGAGTATCAGACTATTTTAGCGGCACAAAAGGACATGAAGCGCCATACATTAATGTCCCGTGATTCCCTTGTTCTGAGGTAAAATGACCTAGCAAACTTGGCAGTTTTGGGGGGGGGGGTTACTGGTGGGTCCGGACCTGTGAAGGGATGCCATCGTGAACCTCATAATGTCTACAGGTAAGCCTGGCCTCTACGCCCTATATTTCTTGCTGTTTTGCCTCTCTTGCATAAATGGAAGCTCATCTGGGAAAATGCAATTGCATTTAAAAAGTCTATTTATTATTTATACTCTACCGCTTTCCATAACGGATATTAAATTAAATGTAAATGAAAGTACACACCCAAATTTCCAAACCCACGTTACATCGTATTGTTTCCAACCTACCAACTGGGTTGAGGAAACCCTACAGCGTTTATGGCTCTGTGGGGGGCGATACGCATTTCCATGTGCTTTTCTGGTATGAATCTGTCAAATGAACCCTTGTCAAGTGGGGCACGGGAGGTGAGCCACAGTTCAACGACAGACCGCAGGAGAAACTAAAATGGAGACGTTTATTATTCACAGATCTAGACAAAGCATGCCGCATACCTTGAGGGGCCACGTGGGGTGGTCAAGGGAGGGTGCAGGGAGAGAGGCAGGACTGGGGCTCATGCCTTTATTAGGGTCTACGGTAGAGCGTTTGAGGGTTTCTGTGCTGAGGCTAGATCGGTCAATTCAGACCAAAAGAGTGGGCTTCTGTGGGGCCCCATGGGGGTCTTTTCTAAGGGGTGCACAAAGAGAAAGGCCTGGGAGGTGGGGGAGATGGTTTATCACGGGGGCCGTGGGGGAAGTCATCAGGAGTTCCATTTGCTTGGGACTCTGTGGCTGCTATCTAGGGCATGCCCTCGCACAAGGGGGCTCTGGTCAATTTAAGATCCCCACAGGTCACGTGGCCAAAGCAAACGGCTGCAGAGACCCTAACACCACGGAGTAGCCTAAAGTCTCCATACCCAGGGGACATATTCTCATGAGAGCAATCCGTTCTCCAGGATGCCAGGGTCAGTGTCAGGAGCTGAAAATGGGCACTGGCAGCAAATTTCGAAGTCACTTTTGCCCAGCAGATGTCTTCTGAGCAAGCCTCTTTGAGAGCCAGTGAAACAGCGTCCCGGCAGGGGGGTAACTAGCAACATCTTGGGATCTCACAAGAGGATCAGACTCTGACAGAGGATAAAGCTTTGTGGAGGTGTGTGGGACAATGCGGTATTATGGTTTAAAAAATCGTTTTTCAATGTTTACTTATATTTGAGAGAGAGAGAGAACGAGAATGAGTGGGGGAGGGGCAGAGAGAGAGGGGGACGTAGAATCCGAAGCAGGCTCCAGGCCCCGAGCTGTCAGCACAGAGCCCGACGGGGGGGACTCAAACTCACAAGCCATGAGATGATGACCTAAGCGGAAGTGGATGCTTAACTGACTGAGCCACCCATGCGCCCCAAGGTATCATGGTTTTTAAATAGCTAACTGGAGGGAAGAGATCCACGTGGTACGGATCAGTGAAACGTATCAAAAACTAGCAGGAGACTGAACTCTGAGGTAGAGCGTCTGCGTTGTGGCCGACAAGGCTTACGCACGAACGTTCAGGAGGCCACTGGGGCAAGTTGTTGTATGTTTGTGCATTTCCACCTAATCTCGTTTCAAAAAGTCATCAGGGAGAGAAGTCCTCACAACTCCAAAAGAGGATGAAAAAAATGGTCTGTGTCCATCTCCAGAGGAACAGCATACTAAGAATAAAATAACCGTACTGAGACTCTTATCGAGGACTTGGCCAGAGTATCTCTGCTCACGAGGGCACAAGAGCTGAGCATTACCAGGAAACGAGCCAAAATGTTGCTGTCAACCAGGCAAAGACCCGGAGTGGGAGAGTTCCCGAAGATGGAAAAATGAAACATACAAAGTGGCAGCCACAAGGGCTGGTAATTACTAAGCAATGCCTCACAGATGCAAATCAGTAAGTTTTAGGGCATTTTTCACTCCTATCTGCTGATCTCTGCTATGCCCCGTGGAGGACACAGAATCTACAGGAATTGGCCTTGGTCTACCAGACAGATGACAGAAGCTTTTGTTTTCAAGTTTTTCCAGATTTCCAGACTCTGGCAAATCTAGTGTCTTGGTTCTAGAAAGTTCTTCACCTCGTGGTGTTGCTTTAAACAAACAACTGGAGGACACGAAGTAAACTCAAACAGTAGTTCTGTAATTTTTTTCTGCATAAACACTGTTTACTACACTTTAGTTCTTTACTGTAGTAATCTGGATATAATTTTATAGGTCAAGTAAGTACGTAGGGCATTTTTACGTCCATCAAGTAGAAGTGCCTTGAAATTTTTTAAATGAGGCTATAAAAGATATTTGCATTTGCTTTGTTAATTTCTGCCCAAGTTTCAAAATTTCCTCTTCTTACTGCCCTTAGAATTATAAAAGATTTCACATCTCACTCAGTAGGCATTCTTGCCTCGACCCCTAGGCTCTAATATGATACTGCATTTTTTTTCCTGTAAGGTTTATTTATTTTGAGAGAGAGAGAGAGAGAGAGAGAGAGAGAGAGAGAGGACGTGAGTGGGGAGGGGCAGAGAGAGAGGGGGACAGAGGATACGAAGCAGGCTCCAGGCTCTGAGATATCAGCACAGAGCCCAACGCGGGGGTCGAACCCATGAACCATGAGATCATGACCTGAGCGGAAGTCGGACACTTAACTGACTGAGCCACCCAGGCATCCTGATGCTGCGTTTTCTACTCATAGGGTCACACCTGGCTAAGAAACCGGCGATCCTTTTAAAAGATGTTTATTTGTCACCAAGGAGACCGACTTCTGCCTGACCTTGTATGCACACTCGGGTGAGACAGTCCTTAGTTTTTCCACTGCCCTGTTCATTGCTCTGTCCTAACTCTGTTGCTGTGAAAGGAAAAGAGGCTGAAAATGCACTGCCGTTGGGTCAAAATTAGGAAAACAGGAGTCTGTCCTTTGAATAGGGCTGGATACCAGGCAGGTGGGAGAGTCTGGAGCCTTCCTTCTTCGGGTTAAATTTATGTTAAGTCTGTTGAATGAATAAATGATGCATGTTGTTTGAAAAGCGAAACCATCCTCCGAAAGAGCCACAGAAACACCACTGATGCTGAAAAGTTATTTGAACTTACCTTTGGGTTATTATAAGTCAGGTTCTAGAACAACGATCTTTACAGAGTAGTGCCTTTTCATGTCACAGAACTAACAGATTCACATGAGCCTGCACTGGTTTCTGGTAATCCTAGTTTGTTTATGCTCTGTTTCACTTGGGGATATCCAATCTTCCCTGGATGGCAGATTTCTCAAGAGATCGGTGATCATACCTCCTAAGGCATGACTGAATTTGGGGACCACACGTGAGAAAAGCAAATGCTTGAATTTAATTCATTTGGTAGCAAGGTTGAAGGGAAAAAAGCACTTTAAACCCGCAGAACCTGGGCTATACTTCTCTGGACATCCATTTCTCTAGCGAGATCTAGACGCCATCACTAGTCTGGTGAGCATCACTACAACAATGGCTGGAAAAAACTTCCTGTCCCAATGTCAGGGATGCTCAGTGCCTATCATTTTATTCTGCATCTTCATCTAAGAGTTCCTGTATTTGGCCCCACATGGGGTGGCTGGCCGAAGGGTCGGGCCAAGGGTTGTAATAAATAGGAGCCTCTGATGGCTCCACTCTGTATGATCAAACACACTGGGGAGGCAGCAGTCACACCGTGTAAGGCGCTTCTTAGCAAAGGTCAGAGAAGCCCGCCTTGAATAAGATGCCAGGTCACTGCAAGACCCTTTCTGTTACAAATCTGGTTATTAAATAAACGCCTGCAAAGGGAGAGACAGCATGGGGGGAGGCAGAAACGCCACCTACCACTCTACATGTCTATTTAGAATGTAAGCACCTGTCTTTCACCTGGAAGGGAAAAGGGAGGGGCAGGGCTCTTGTTAAAAGGAATCTGGGAGGCGCTTGGGTGGCTCCCTCAGTTAAGCTTTCAACTTCGGCTCAGGTCACGATCTCATGGTTCGTGGGTTCGAGCCCTGCATCCAGCTCTGTGCTGACAGCTCAGAGCCTGGAGCCTGCTTCTGATTCCGTGTCTCCCTCTCTCTCTGCCCCTCCCCTGCTCATGCTCATGCTCTGTCTCTCAAAAATAAATAAATGTTAAAAAAAATTCTATTGGGGTGCCTGGGTGGCTCAGTCGGTTAAGTGTCCGACTTCGGCTCAGGTCATGATCTTGCCGTTTGTGAGTTCGAGCCCCGCGTCGGGCTCTGTGCTGACAACTCGGAGCCTGGAGCCTGCTTCGGGTTCTGTGTCTCCTTCGCTCTCTGCCCCTCCCCCACTTGTCCTCTGTCTCTATGAAAAATAAATAAAATGTAAGAAAAAATTTATTTTTATTAAAAACAAAAGGAATCTGGGACCTTCCTCCCCATCACCACCACGAAGAGGATCTCAAGGGGGTAAGGGTCTTCACCCTAGGGGCACCACCGTGCTGTTCTACAAGGAACCAACCTATCCTTTAGAATAGGGAGAAGCTGGCTGGAGTGGCTAATATCCTCTGGCCTGTAAGGTGTCAGCAAAAACGAGCCACAGAGAACGTGGAGCCCGCCTGGGTGTGTGGGTGCTCCACCCAGAGCCTTTGTCCGCTCTGCTGGTCACGCAGCAAAGTAATTCCCTGTTGTTCCCAGGAGATCATATCCCTTGTAAAGGGGGCCTGCTTGTCATCTGCTGCAGCAGTGGAACTTTCAGAAGCCCTTTGTATGTGTAAAAAAAAAATGCTATTCTGGCCTGATCTGCAAGAGGCCCTTTCCCACTTCTCCTTCAGCTGTCCTCGGTCAATCTCTTTCCTAGGGGTCATGGCTTGAGATTCTCCTGACAAATCACTCCTCTGTGACGTCCCGGAGAAGAGCAAGGTGCGCGCATGTTTTTTCCCCCCTGCGACTGATGCCCGAACAATGGGTGTCCACCTACCGGAAGGTAACATTTTCTGTTTTTGCTGGAGGACCCTAAAGCCAGATGGAGGAGGTGACAGATCTCCTCGAGGTGCCAGCCTGCCACTCGGTACAACCTGTAATTCTGTCCCTTGAGCTTGGCGCACTGAGCTGGGGGTGTCGGGGCGTTCCCGCTCACGCAGACTGTAGACACACGGATAACTAGGATAACCACCCTTCCTGGGAGGGCTCAGCCCCCTCTCTACCTGGCGCTGGAGTCCCGTACTTTGAAAACACCCAACTTCGCGGCGAAAAGGAACGCGCGGCTTACCATTTCCGCTAGATGGCGCGATTTCCCCTACTCCGCCCTCGAGACACACGAATTGTAAAATAAATACAACCCAACGCCTTCCGAAACCACATACATAATAGCAACTCGCAGGCTCCCATTAAAAATCTCAATTTGGGGGAATTGATTCTGCCCCGGAGCAAATCTAATGCAATTACATTAACAGGATGCAATCAAGAATTGCAACTGAGCGCCCCTCCCCGCTCCCCGCTCCGACACACATCGGTCCTCCCCCTAAATACACCTGTCCCCCTGTTTCAGCTAGTTCTCCGGCGTGAGCCACGGCTCGAGCCGGGCGCGGAATCGTCTCTGTGCCCCGCCCGTCGGGCCCACCCCTCCACTTAGGAACGCCGGGGCCACTCGGGAGTCCGATCCCTTAGCACTGAACCCAAGTCCCGCACCTTCCTGCATACAGATGCTCCCAGTTCAAAGGACCGCTGGGACCCGAGCCCAGAAGGTGCAGCACCGACGCCCCCCCCCTCCCCCCCGGTGGCCGGCGCTTGTCCCGCGGCTCTGCAGCTGGCCTAGGCAGCCAGGCGCGGAGCTGGAGGAGGGGGACCCGGGTGAGTCGGGCCAGTGGGGGTTCACGGCGGGACATCCCAGGGTGCGCGGGCCGGGCGGTGACCGCGCCGGAGAAAGGGAGCTCCCAGCCCGCGCACGGTGGAAGAGACGCTCGCCGGGTCTGTCCAAGCACGCGCGCTGCCGGCTGCCCGGGAGAGCATTTTAGGAAAAAAGAGCAAATACTAAACCACAAAAACTTTACTGCTGCCAAGAGCTAAAGCGATCGAGGCGCAGCAAAGCTCCAACTGTGGACAAGACGGGAGCAAGAAGAGACGCGGGGCTGGAGAGGACCCGCAAGTGCCGGCGGCGCCTCGGGGATGTCAGGGCCGGGTCCGCCCCGCTCCCGGCCCGCGCTTACCTTGGCGGCTGCATGAGCCCCTGCGGCCCGCGGGGGGTGGGGGGGGTGGCGCTGGCGGGGCTGCGGGCGAAGAGGGGGTTCCGGGGCGCAGCTCGCGGGCCCCGGGGCAAGGTGGGAGGGGTTCGGCAGGCGCTGGTCCCCGCCGCCCCGGCCGGCTCAGCACCGGCCCGGGGCGCGCCGCCTGCTCCCGGGCTGCATGCCTGCGAGCGCCTGGAGGAGCCGGCCCGGGAGCCAACCGCTAGCGCTTCCCCAGCCCAGCGGCTCGGGCGGCGCAGCCCGCGCTCGGGAGACAACTGCGGAGTCGGGGCTGCTCGGGCCCGCCCCCTCCCTCGCCCGGCCCCCGCCCGCCGCCGCCGCGCGCGGCGTCGAGAGGTTCGTTTGCGCGCTAGGGGAGGGGGCGGGCCGGGCGCCCCGGGCGCGGGCGGGGGGCGAGCGCGGGCGGGAGAGGAGGTGGGGGCGCGTGCTCGGCTGGCCCCGCCCCGGCAGCGGCCGCACCCTCCGGCACCGGCACCCGCACCCGCTGGGTGGGTGGGGGGTGCGCACGCGGTAAAGTCAAGGCTTGCGGGAATGCACCGGTAAGGGGGGCGCGGGCGGCAAGTGCGGCGACCCTCGAGGCGCCTCCAACTTTCCAAATTTCCCTCGGGGATGCTGCGGAATGCACGTTTTCCACCCTCAGCTCTGTGCCGGTCAGCGGGGGAGTTGCTCTGAGGTTTCTGGAATAGACCGTCACATCCAGAAGAAACGCTTCTCTCTGCGGAGACGCACCTTTGTTCTATTGAGATGTTAGGCTAAGCTTTTTCTTTTAAAAAATGCATACGTATGCATTCAATGTGCAATACACAAACACGTTCTTGTGTACAGTTTTACACCACTCGGGCGTATCTAGAGTGAAAAGCAGGCCGTGTCATATCCCCTCCCCACTGCAGCAGCTCCCCAGGGGTAACCTCGGGTCAGTGTGGGCTCCTCTGTGCTTCCTTCCAGTCCCTGCCCTGCGCTCTTACAGGCAAACGCACAGACTGCAAGTGGATTCTCACGGGCTTTTCAAAAGGATGTTTCACCCTGCGGCAACGCAGGCACGCACTGGCGAGAACAGCGGTAAATCTCCGGAGGCTTCCGGAGTCCAGGGAGAGACCCTTGCAGTGCAACGGTAGAGAGCCACCCAATCGCCATGTGCGAATCTGAAACCCCAGCTGGGCCATGAAGTCAGCCTCAAGACACAGCTCACGCCCAAATTAGCATTGCACGGTTAGAGAGATTTTTGCCAGTGCGTTTCAGACAGGGTTATGACCTTTCCGTTTGTACAGAAAACAAACTGCCTTGGATTTTGATATGAGAACTTGGATTTGCAAAATGAAAAGGTTCCATCCACGTTAAAACATGATCGTTATTTATGCTTGTGGTCTTGAGGGATGTGGTTTTAACTCAATATTCTGCGTTTTATTGGCCAAAGGTATTGAAATAATCTATGGTTGGGATGTAAATAAAATCCATGTGATTTAGCAGGAAGGGATTAGATATTGGGATCACCGGTTTCTATAATTAGCTCTGGCTGGGCCCCGTTTCTCCCGCTATAAATAGAGGAGTTGTACTCGATGTGGGTGTGCGTGCGCACTTGAGTGCAAATGCGCGCTCCGGCCCTAATAGCCGTTGAAGAACTAATTTCTCCCCACGTTCATCTTTCAGCTCAGCTCCAATATCTCTCCTTTAGGGAATGGCTCCCCCAGCACCCCACGCGTTTCCTGCCAAACGCTGATCTCACCTATTCCTTACGGTGACCTTTCCATAAATGTAGGTGTCTCCCACCATACTGTAGGCACCATGAGGGTAGGTCATCATCGCACCCCCAGTGTCCGGCACTTAAGAGGCATGCCACGAGATTCCCTGAATGACTACCACCCAGATAGTGGATTTCTTACCGCTCTTCCAAATCGCTTGGCATCTGCAAAAGATCCGTAAGTGGAAGTATCTCGTTTTTACAAAGAAACCTTCGGAAAGTACCCAGCAGGGTTTTCCCATCTTGGGGGACAAAGAGTTGGCTGTTTGGATGAGGACAGACAATTCTTAGTTCAACCACAGACTCTGGATACAGCCCACAGATATTTACCTTGATGAGCGTAGGCTCCCATGGAGATGACAACGAATATTAATGCTGCTCATTAAGTACTTGATTAAGTTGGAACCATGCATAGGTAGTTACAAGACACACATGAGCACTCAGAGTTAAATGAGGCCATGGGGTGTGTTTAGGGTGCAAATTAACAAATGTACATGCTTTCCACCAACACTCTAGAAACATTCCTAATATAAAGCTCCAGGGGATGCTTGTCTTTCTTTACTGCCGAGGGCCTGGATTCCTTACAAATATGAACAGGAAACAGGCTAACCTGGGCTCAAGTGTTAAAAAAAAGAAAAAAAAAAAAGTAAGGCCATTAAGAAACAAGGGGTTAGGGGGAAGTGAGTATGGAATGCAGTACAAGAGTGATGTCTGTATCAGCTCCTCTCTTGTCCCATATGCAGAGTTGCCAAGGGAGAGGTTAAAATCTGGCCTCACATTTATTTTTGTTATTTTTTTCATGTTTATGTTTTGAGAGAGAGAGAGAGAGCAGGGGAGAGGCAGAGAAAAACAGTTACAGAATCCGAAGCAGGCTCCAGGTTCTGAGCTGTCCGCACAGGTATCCTGACTCGGGGCTTGAACTCATGAGCCCTGGCCTCACATTTTTGTAGGCAAACGGGAGAGCTGTGGCTTCCACCTTTTCCTGGCCTCTCTCTCTCTCTCTCTCTCTCTCTCTCTGTCTCTCTCTCTTTCTTTCTTTTTTTTTTTTAGGTTAGGGATATGTGCAGTGGCTGGATGTATCTTCAGGCTGCTTCTGGAAGCCCTTACTCCATGGGGAGAGCGTTAGCCTGCCGAGAAGGGCACAGTGATCAGTCCAGCCCTTGGGGCTCCAGCTGGTGGAACGAGGCACCACACCCACCGGTGCTACCAGGGTGTGGGCTGATCTGCTGTCTCTGGCTGTTTCAAATACAGGGTGGCGCCTGCTGGCCTAGAGCACACCCTCAGAAGGTGGATTCCTGGGGAAAGTGATGAAGGATTTCTTCCCAGCTGACAAAACAACGTGGAGTGCATTGGCGGGACCCTTCACTCGGGGCTGGCATCGAGGGCTGTCTCTTTGGATTGGGGGCCACGCCGGTATGTTTTTCTGGGTAAAGGGAGGTTCAAAAGGAAAAGGGCAGCTTCAAGGAGGAGCAGGACACAAGCTCTCACAGAAGCCTGTTAGAGGAAGAGGGAAAGACTGTCCCCCGCTTGGCCTCGGTGAGACATCAGGAGGGACTGGGTGCTGGGGACCTGCTTGTTTTGCACCGAAGAAGCTGCACAGGCTGGACGCGTCCCAGGGGCGTGTCTGCCCTTACGATCCCAACCCGCTTGGTGTCAGGATGCTGGTGTTTGTGCTCGACCCTGCAGCAGGTGTCCCCTCAGGGAACACAGCCTCCACCCGTAAGCCGCTTGCAGTCCAGGGGCGCCTGGTGGCTCAGTTGGTTAAGCAGCGGACTCTTGATTTCCGCTCAGGTCATGATATCATGGTTCATGAGTTTGAGCCTTGCATCGGGCTCCACACTGACAGCGCGGAGCCTGCTTGGGATTCTCTCTCTTCCTCTCTCTCTGCCCCTCCCCAGCTTGCATGCACGCTCTCTCTCAAAAGAAATAAACTTAAAAAAAAAAAAGGCACTTGCAGACCAGTGGGAGAAAGAAAAGAAGGCCAAGAAGGCTTCAGTAGCTGTGTGGCATGGCGGGGGGTGGGGGAGGGTTGTTTGTGCCTGAGCCGCTCTGTCTGACCTTCTCCCTTCCCATGTAATTCTAGTAAAACCAGTGCTTTCTCAAGTAGGGGTTTAAGCCCAGTCTCCAGGCCTTCCCTTCCAACCAGACGGTGCTCAGAAGCGTTTAGGGGTTGACTGTAAGGTAGAGGGGAACAAGAGACAGAAGAAAAGTGCAAATACAACGTCATGAGATTTGGAAGTTAGGTTGGAAGGATGGAGAAAGTCCTTATGGAAGACGTATCCTTTGAGATGGTCTCTGATGGTTAGCTCTGAGTTCGGGGTGTGAATGAATGGCATGGAGGCTGAGGACTCCAGGCAGAGGAATCACATGAAAAAGGCATGGAGTTGGCAAGAGGTGGGCAAGTTCAGTAAGGAGTGAGTGATGAAGTCTGGTTGGAATGTGGGTGCTGGAGGAGAGATGTGATTGAGAAGACAGGTTAGCGCCATACGCTGGAAAATCTTGGTTGCAGAATGAGCAACAGGGAGACGTTGAAGGTTATTGAGTGGGGGAATGACGTAAATGAAGCTGCACTTTCAGTAGGCCAATGGAAGATGGTTTGGAGAAACAGGAGGTGGAGACCGGCTAGAAGACCCTAATAATCTTGGCATGACGTTATCGAGAGCATGAGTCAAGGGGCTAAGGACACATATGGAAGCAGTGGCTGATTGAACACCTGGCTGCTTCATCGGGAGATGGAGGGGTATCGAGGTGCTGGAGACGGTGAGTGCTCAGTGCAGAGGCTGGGGAGTCATGAGGAGAAGCTTGGAAGGAGTAGGGGTGATGGCCATCAGACCAACCATCATGGTCTCAGCATGGGGGGAGGGGAGCCTCAAAACTATGCGGAGGAAATTACTTGCTTTTCCATATTTGATATTATATACATCTGTTTAAGCTAAAAACCCAGTACCTGTGCCCATTACAAAACAGACCTAATTAATCCATTGTCTCTCTTCAGCCTCTTTCCCAGACACCAGCCATTTTCTACCATTTTCTAATGGTGAGGACCGTAATGAAGGCAAATGCATGATTTTTGTTTTGTTTGGATTTTGCTTGTTTTGGTTAAAAAGTGAAGGATCAGCTTCAGGAGTAGAAGGCAAACAGGGCCTTCCTTCATTGTTGTTCATGAATTTGGACAACAGAATAAGGTGACTGGAAAGCAGACTTTTCCATGAGGCCTTGACCGTGCTTTGCTGGCTGGTTTAGCCACGAGGATACTTGGAAGGTTTGGGCAGCCACAGCTACAGGACAACGCTGGGATGTGGTCAGTGAGCATATGTGCCCGCCCCACAACAGCACCCACAGAAGCCCGTCCTTGACAATTTAGAGACCTTGAGGCCAGCTGGTATGCTGTGTTCCTTCATGGCGACTTGGCAAAGGGGCCAGGCTTGCTGAGTTCCTTATCTCGAGGCAGGATGAGCTTGGGTTTTGCTTTGCGGTCATTTCCCGAGGGCCGAGCCTGCCAGAACATTCTATCTGTGTTATGGATGCTTCCTTAGTCCCCATGACACTCTACGAGGTGGGTATAAGTACTGATATTTTATAGGGAACTGAGATTCAAAGAAGTTAAATGAGTTGATGAGCACAGAGTCGAGTCAGGATTGGGATCCATACCCATCCGAGTCCCAAACCGGTACATTTCCCACTAAGCATGTGGCCCCCCTTTTTCTTACTGTCCTTTCCCCATTTGGACCCTTTGGGAAGAAACTCACTGGCTGACATAAATAAATTCTCATCGTGATCAACCAGGGTTTTTGTCTTGCGCGCTGACTAACCCACCACAATTTTGAAAAGTAAAATGATTCATTAACATTTGAAGACCAGATCCCACGTTCCCCCAAGAGCTGGACTCTCTGGAACGAGCCCAATTCAAAACAAAACAAAACAAAACAAAACAAACAAACAAACAAACAAACAAACAAAAATAACTCTCTTTTTTCTAGCAGATTTAATATTAGAATGCATGACTTTTAAATTTTGCTTTCAATTGTTGAGCATTTATTAAGAAAGAATACAATACTTCAAATATTTTTTTATAAATAATATGTAAAAAATTTGTTTCTTGTGCATGGCGATGTAGGTCTTATTAATTTTGGTTTCCAACTCAAACTGGGTTTGAAAGGTACTCTTCGGAGAGCATGAGGCATTGACTTGAGTGCACAGACTGGAGAAATTCAGCCATGGACAGAAGTAGGGAAACTCAAGGATCTGTGCATTTTCTAGAAGTATTGATTGAGGGGCTCAATGACTGTTTAACAAGAGAGGTCGCTGGTATTTAAAATATGTAGATCACGTTGAGGTGATGCATCGGTTAAGGTAAGGCAGGACTGCTGTACAAAGAGACCTGACAGTAGGATCACTTAAAGATTAAAGCTTATATGCTTTCTGTCTCACGGAAAGGTTCACGTGGGCTTTGCAGGCTGGGGGCAGACTCTGCACGGTGTGGCCATTCAAGGGCTTCAGCTTCCTTCCAAGTCATTGTTCCACAATCCCCCAAAGCCTTATTGTGATCTGCATAATTGAAGCTGGCTTCCCGCCAAGCCTGGCTTGCTGCCTGCAGGGAGGGGAAAGCGGGTGGAGGAAGCAAGGTTTCTGTTTGCATGGTCATTTCTCCTAATATTTCACTGGAGAAAGGAGCACGTCCACACCTAGCTGCAAGGGAGGCCGGGAAATTAATGTCGGCCGGCAGCCATTGTTCTCCTTTGGGGGAACAGAGGAGCTGAGATTTCAGGGCACAGCTAGCGGCATTTGGTAGCCAGCCAGCAACCGGGGTACATCTTGGTCATCCAGCGTGGCACAGAGGAGGATGTGCTGGCCCTGGACCCTGAAGACCTGGGTTTGAATCCTTGCCGGCAGAGGGGCAGGCTGCCTCACCTCTCTGAGCTTTGCTTGTGTCCAGTGCCGGGGACACAAGCAGTGTCCTTGAAGGGCTGTCGGGAGGATTGGAACCCAGCAGGTGTTCGATGGCCTCAGTCAGGGTTGCGAGAAGTGAAGACCGGCCTGAGGTAGGTTGAGGAAAGGGAGATTTCGTTTATGGGGCAAGGAACCCCACAGAAGCCAAAGGCAGGAGGTAACGATGATCCTTGGCAGGACAGGACTGGCCGTAGAGCTGGGAGCATCCGAGGGGGAACAGGAGGAAAGAGGGGGAAGTCCTTGGAGTCATCCACCCACTGGCAGATACAGTTGGTACTCGCTCCAAAATAAATCCTGACTGCGTCCATTTCTCTCCACATCCACCTCCTGCCTTAAGCCTGGCTTGGATGGTTGCAGCGGCTCCAGTGACTGGTGTCCCTGCCTCCATTCTTTATGCTCTTAAATCCCTTTCACACGGTGGCCAGAGTGACGTTTAGTGACATCAATGAGATCATACCTCCCGCTTGAGCCCTACAGTGTCTTCCCATAGCACATAGAATAAAATCCCAGCTCCTCACCCTGGTTTATCAAACCCCACATGATCCAGCCCCTAGCCCCTCTCTGGCCTCACCTACCACTCTCCTCTTTCACTTTGCTTTAGCCACAGGTCCCGGCTATATCTAAACATGTCATCTGAAGCTCCATCTTGCCTTAAGACCTTTGCACGAGCTATTTTCTATGTCTGGAACACTCTCATTGCTTCCTCCTTCTCGTTATTCAGATCTCAGTATAAAATTCAGAAAGATCTCTATTATGTCACCTACTTTATTATTATTATTATTTATTTTGGAGAGAGTGTGCATGAGCAGGGGAGAGGGGCAGAGGGAGAGAGAGAGAGAGAGAGAGAGAGAGAGAGAGAGAATCTTAAGCAGGTTCTGAGCTGTGAGCCAGGAGCCCGACTCAGGGCTCAATGTCACAACCACGGGATCATGACCTGAACCGAAATCAAGAGTCAGATGCTCAAACCAACTGAGCCACCCAGGCCCCCAATGCACCTACTCTAATCTCCTGTATAGCAGTTCTCATACTATAATTGTCTCACCGACTTAGTTATTTTTTGTTATCCAACCGGCAGACACCCACCCCCCCCCCACCTCGCCCTGGTAAACGCAATCTTTAGAAGACCAAGGAACTATCTATCTTGATCTTCGATGCATTCTTCTTGCTTAGTAATATTTATTGATTGAAATAATGGGTTAACCAAAAAAAAAAAAATGTAAGCTTACTATTTTTGAAACTCTTTTACAACTTAACAACTTAGCTGTTTTCCATTTCAACAAATACACAGCTACCATATCATGTAAGCTTCCCCTGTTCCATTACTTAGGTATACCATAGCTGATTTAAACAACTCCCTGTTGTTGGATATTTAGGGAACACCCTTACATAAAGACATCTTGTGTGTTCTTTGTTATTTCCTAGAATACATTTATGTACGTGAAACCATGGAGTCAAAGCATAGGCATGTTTCTGAGGTTTGCTCTGCAGAGAAAAACTGACTTCCAGAAAGACTGTAATTGTTTCTATTCCTGCTGTGGGGTCGATTTCCTCAGACCCCAGGAAACAAGATCTATTGTAACATTATTTTGCAGGCAGGATGTACTAAACACGGTAACTCACTGTATCGATTTACATTTTTTAAAAAGTTACCACTGGTAGGGCCCCTGGGTGGCTCCGTTGGTTGGGTGACGGTCTCTTGATTTTGGCTCAGGTCATGTTATGAGTTGGAGCCCCGTGTCTGGCTCCATGCTGTCAGCTCAGAGTCTGCTTGGGACCCTCTCTCTTTCTCGGCCCCTCCCCTGTTTGATTTCTCTCTCCACCCAACCCCCTAAAAAAAAAAAGTTACCAGTGGTGCTAAATATTTTAGATCGGTTTGTTGGCCATTTGCATTTATGTCTTTAGTCTTTTTCTAACAGCCTGTTCATCTCCTTGTTCCCCTTTTAAAAAGAGCTTTGTCTTCATGTATTATTTCCCGGTTGTCAGGTTCCTCCCTCATCCTCAGAAGCACACATTCAGGTGGGCGAATATTTGCAGGGAGAAGGGAAATTGATTCTTGCTGCTCACGCCAAGCTCCCAAGGGGCCCTGTCCTTCCTCCCGTTAGAATATAAATTGGACAGTGCCTATGCTTGGAAGGTGCATTTGTGAAAAAAAGCCAGCTGTGACTAAGAGACCAGGATTATACAACCCTGGTCACCGGTGCGTCCCCCTTTCAAGGGCCTCCAATCCCTTACAAATTGCTTTGGAGTGACGATGGGGCTCCCCGCCTGGCACAAAGCTGGGGCGTCAGCATCTTTATCAGAACGAAGGCGTCCATTTCTCCATTCTGCAGGTCTGATGTTGCTCTCCACTGAGCCCCCAAAGTTTTGCAGACTGGTTGGGGTCTAGAGATGCCTTCCGGGGTCTTTTGAGGGGGGCATTTGGAGTGACTTGGGCCTTACGGTAAGAGGAAAGCAGGTGCACTTCCTTCCATGCTGATGCCGGAGCAGATCACACCACAGTGCTGGCCCCCCTCTTGGGACAGGCCTCTATCTCCAGGAATCAGAAGCTTCAGACTTAAGCCGACCTTGGAAACCCACACTGGTGGGCGGTGAGCGGTGGGTAAGGAATGGGCATCACGTTTTGGTCACTAGTCTTTCATGTTTCTGCTCTTTCTCTAGGGAGGGGATGACTTTCGGGGGAGTTGATTAATTCTTATGTACATTTCCTGGAGAAGTTCACAGCAGAACTTCGGGCCCTCAAACCCACTCATCATCTTTGCTAGACGGAGATGTAGCCTAGGTCCCCACGCATTGCCAAGGGAGGGGGCTGGTACCCCAAATTAGGACTTCTCCGACAGTGGTTGGCTTTTTCAGAAAGCTCCAGGTTCATTGTTAACTCACAGGCTCTTCTTTACTCTGAGAGTTTCTCTTTCTGCACGTGTGGGCATGCATGTATGTGCATGAGTTAAAGCATTCCTCCTCCTCCTCCTCCTCCTCCCCTCCTCTTGCCCCTCCTCCTCCTCCTCCCCCTCCTCTTCTTCTTCTTCTTCTTCTTCTTCTTCTTCTTCTTCTGTTTATTCAACAAGCATTTATTGTGCACATTAACATGGCAGACACGATTCCAGGCACTAGAACACAAGCTGGAAATAAGACAAGGTCCCCAGGAGATATGCTAGACAAAAAAGCAAATACTCTCAGATAGCTTTAATTGCCAGGAAAGTGTTAAAAGACAAAATTCAAGTAAATCTGAAGATCTAATTGGTAAAGCATTCCTTCTGAAAAAGTGCTAGTAGAAAGTGGTTGTTTTAAAAATATCCTTTCTTGGCACAATCAAAAGTTAGCAAATGTGTATATATTTCTTCATGTTTAAAAAAAAAATCTGTGAACTCCCCAAATCATTGGATCTACTGATTTCAGTAAGGGGATCTCCATGTCATTGTGGCTGTGACATTCTGTTTTGATGGGAAGCCTGGGGGGCCTTTCTGCAGCGAGCCCCCAAATAATGACTCCAACTCACGTCAGACGCTAGGAAGGTCTCTTCCTTACCCACAGTGGGGCATAGGGCTCCCCTGGCGTCACTCCAAGGAGGGGGCAGTGCTGCTAAACTCAGGTGGGCCTCCCTAGACCCACAGCTGTGGGAGGTGGTCCGGGGTGAGGCGGTGGCAATGGGAGGTCCTTTGATCACAGGCCTGAGAAGATTCTGGAAGGAAAATCAAGGATGCAAAATGAGGGCAGTATCTCCTCAATTACCATTTCTCTCTCTTTCCTTTCCTACCTCCCAGCTTCCTCAGATGGCTTCATTTTAGGAATCTCGGGGCCTCCAGGGAAATTATTTAAAGGGCCATTTTCTGCAGCGGAAGTTAACTTGCCTGTTTTTAAATAGCCAGGGTCTGGACATTGGGTTTTTTAATTTTAGAAAACTCCAAAAATAAGGCAAAAGGATAAATCTAAGGAAAACGAAGCTTCGTGATTTTTCCTGTGGTTGGAAAAAGCACGATTGGGCCCTCGGAGCTCAGAGCTGGGAAACATACACGGTCAATTAAATGATGCAGAGTGATGGCGGGCAGGGGGCCCGGGTCCCTGTGTCCTCATCTTTGCTGATTCTCAGTGCAGGAGACTTGGGGGGTATTATTACGAGGTAAGAGGCCAGGCGCATATTCCTGGGAGAACAGTTCCCTCTGGTCTGCAGGAAGGTCCTGGATTTGACCTACGGTTTCTGTGCCACAAAGGAACGGTGAGTGCAATTCAGTCATAGAACAGGCCAAGCCTGCTCTTCCTTCCCTCTCTCCCTCCCAAGAATAACCTCAATTTCCTTGGAATTATATTCAGGGAGCCATCTTGTAAGACACCAGAGGCAAGGCTGGAGTCCACATTCATACCCCACTGTGTGCTGTGTTAGATGTTGAAAGGCGTAGCTGGGTGCTTCCCAGCAGCACGGCGTCCTTGGGAGGCCCCGCGGTTTGCATTTCTGCCCATCTTGGGGCTTCGCTTGGTTTCATATTCCAGAGCTGGGGATGGAGGTAGGTTTGGGGTGCGGGTGTTGTACATTTGGAGAGCAGAAGGGCTTAGAAAATGTAATTTTGTAATCTTCGTAAAGGGAGCAAAGGAGATCTCATAGGAGTGCTGACCACACTGGGGTGCACGGTCAGCGCTGTCTGCCCCAGAGGGCCGGGGCCCGGTGATGGATGCCCCGTGGAGGGGGTCCAGGCACAGCTTGGGGGGGTTAGAGGGGATCAGCCCTTGGGCTGGTGGGTAGGAGATTCTCAAATTCAGCGGGGAGAACTGCAGCCACCTGTTACCTGCAGAGGAATTGGTTGGGGGTGGGGGGACCCGGGGGCAGGCGGAAGGCAGGAAATCTCCCAGGAAGACAGCAGGTGGAAGAGTGCCTTCAGTGAAAGAATATCCGGGGGACCCGAGAGCCGGCACTTAAGCGCGACAGACACCCCTCGTCCCTGGGAAGACGAGCTAGCCAGAAGTCAGGGCCACTTCTAGATGGTGAACCATTCTTCACGCTTTTACAGCCGTTTGGCTGCTTTTATTATCTGATTGAAAGGTAGTCATTATGGCAAAATCTGAAAACCAACACCTTTAAACGGGTTTGGGAAATAATAAGCAAATCTACGCATAACTGCAAAATAACAGGTAGGTGTGTGAGTGTGTCCCGTGCTTTGGAAAATGCTTGGTGTGCGTGTGGATGGGCGGGTCCTTTGCAGCTGTCTTCAGACTCCGTTTTCGAAAAAAGTTGATAACGTTTGAACGTGTACGTGTTTTAAAATTTATTTTGGCGTGGCGAAATATACATACCGTGAAATTTACCACTATAACTGCTTTTCAGTGGACAGTTCTGGGGCATTAAGTACGTTCACGTTGTTGTGCACTGTCCCCACTGTCCATCCAGACCTTATGCAACTTCCCCAACTCACTCTGTACCATTAAATACTAAGCTCCCCTTCTCCCTTCCCCCATCCATTTGAAAAAAACAGCGAACCCTCCTGAGCATCGCATCACCCACGGCTCCCCCTCTGTCAGTGTCCCTGAGCTGGCAGGGCCCATTTACCGTGGTCCTGTGAACCCTGTCGTGGCCTCTCAAGCCCCTGGGGACTCTGTCGATGTTATCCCCTTGTTGGGATAACCTGCAGATTCTGTTTCAGGGTCCTTCCAAGGACTGGGAGGGGACGAATGTGTTCCCATGGCCATACGTTTTTGCAGATTTGCAAAAATCAACTATTATAGCTGCAATGAGGAGTCACCTCGGCTATTTCCTTCCCTTGTCACCCGCTGCCCCTGCCTAAAGGTGTTGTATCTGTTACAGGTTTTCTTTTCAGGTTGGCCGAGCTTGCATTTTTCTTTCGAGAGTGTGAGTGTGACGAGGATGTCTGTCCAAGGCGAAGCTGTTCGAGTCTTGCCGTGTGGAATGTGTTAAGGCCTCTAGAATGTATTTTCGAACACTTGGAAGAGGAGACTGAACATAAACGAGGGGCATAAAGCTTACTCGAAAAGTTGATAAACTTTAAATACGCTTTTTTCTTAGAATTTGGAAAGGTGGTTTGGAACATTTCAGTAGAAAGTGAGAGATCACAGACTTCCTAGTTTGGGTGAAAGTGAGCCTATTGTGTCATCTTTAAATTTATTTAGTGAAGAACCAAGAGCAGCATAACTTCCAGAGAAGTGGGATCCCCATGTTGTGCGCCCAAAACTAACCTAACGTCGCGTGTCAACTCTGCTCAAAGAAACAAAGAAAAATAATGCAAAACCAAACGAAAAAAGGACTGAGAGCAAATTCAGGTAAACTTAATGGATTATATACAAAATGTGGTAAAAAAAAAAAACAACAAAAAACAACCCACAATGAAAGCAATAGAAATCATCCTGACGGTAAAAAATTGTAAAACTTAGGGCGTGTGGGTGGCTCGTCAGTTAAACTTCCACCTGTTGATTTCGGCTCAGGTCATGATCTCACCGTTCGGTGCCGCGGAGCCCTGAGTTGGGCTCTGCGCTGCCAGTGCGAAGCCTGCTTGGGATTCTCTCTCTCTCCCTCTCTCTCTGCCCCTCCCCTGCTCGTGCATGTGTATTGGCTCTCTAATAAATAAATATTAAAAAAATAAAATAAAAAATTGTAAAGCTTTTTAAAAGATATGTCAAGGCAGAAATACATTAAGAGAGATTCTGTTTCTTTCCTTTCCTTTCCTCTCCTCTCCTCTCCTCTCCTCTCCTCTCCTCTCCTCTCCTCTCCCTCTTTCTTTCTTTCTTTCTTTCTTTCTTTCTTTCTTTCTTTCTTTCTTTCTTTCTTTCTTTCTTTTTCTTTCTTTCTTTCTTTCTTTCTTTCTTTCTTTCTTTCTTTCTTTCACTGGGTACAGTATACTTTATTGATGGTACATGACAAGGTAGGACTCCCCAAGTCCCTCCCCTTCTTCAGGGGGTCTGGGATGGAAAATGGAGGTCGGTAGGTTCTCAGTGTGTTGGGGGATGAATTGGGTCTAGAATTTCCTCCTCTTCCTCTTGCAGGGGCTCATGGTCCGGGAGGTTCTTACTCCGGAGAGCATTCTATTTCTAATGGAAGTCATGACTAAGCCCTCAGATTTTTGGGGTAATCCAGCTAATTAAGAAGAGTCAGTCATTTGAATACATTGGGCAAGATTTAAGTTTCTTGCTGATTTGCCCCCAAATACATCAACAACACAATTTAAACGTATTTTTAGAAAAGCAATTAAACTTATTTTTAAAAAATGTTTCTTTATTTTTGAAAGAGAGAGAGCATGAGTGAGGGAGGGGCAGAGAGAGAGGGGAACAGATCCAAAGCGGGCTTTGCCTTGACAACAGACAGCCCAATGTGGGGCTTGAACTCATGATCCGTGAGATCATGACCTGAGCCGAAGTCGGATGCTTAACCTACTGAGCCACCCAGGCAACCCCATAATTTGAACTTATGTCTGCTGTAAAGAGGGAATCCACAGCAAGCTGGCTAATGAGTTTCACCAATTCATAAAATTTGAGGACCACAAGATGAGTCACTGCATACGAAAACTTGGAACACCCTGAAATCTCACAGCTCATATAGAAACCTTCGGTGCTTTTTCTCAGTTTTGACAACAATCCTGAGATTTACATGACCAAGCCAGAAATTAGTGGGAGGTGCAGAGAATTTGTTCTAAACTGTTAAGAATAAAAATAAAATTTCTACCGACCATGTCAGAGGAAGGACTCCATTATCCATTTTCACTGTAAAAATTATTGCATTGTCATAGGGGAGGCAATCAAAGAGTGAGTGGGACAAAAAGTAGTGTAGAAGTGGATTAGGCAGATCCTGAATAAAAAGATTGTGTTTCTCTCTTTTAAGATAGTGTAATGTTTGCAGTAGTCGATCAACTTTTAAAAATTTGTGGTGTGGTGTTTTCTTGTTCTAGTAATATGATTCATTATTCAAAGTAAATATTCATTTGGGCACCTAATTTTGTGTTCATAATTTTGTATTTAAAAAAATTTTTTTTTCAATGTTTATTTATTTTTGGGACAGAGAGAGAGACAGAGCATGAACGGGGGAGGGGCAGAGAGAGAGGGAGACACAGAGTCGGAAACAGGCTCCAGGCTCTGAGCCATCAGCCCAGAGCCCGACGCGGGGCTCAAACTCACGGACCGCGAGATTGTGACCTGGCCGAAGTCGGACGCTTAACCGACTGCGCCACCCAGGCGCCCCCATAATTTTGTATTTTAAAGGACACCCCCACATTACATTAGCTTCAGGCCCTGTAAACCTGGATCTACCCATGCCCCACTTTTTCGCTCACCTGTCTTAGCTGCATAACTGTCAGGCACGTTCTAAGACTCCTGTCTCATGTTGCCCCTCCGGATACATTAAAAAACAAACCCCAAAAGGCCTTTGCATATGCTTTTATTTTCCTTACTATAGACAGTATCATCTGACGGACAAGAGCACATACCAGGCCCCTGCAGCCTGGGTTTGAATTCCAACTGGCCTGGGAGCTTTGTGACCTCAGGCAAATCCCTTCTGCTCTACGCCTCAACGTTTTCTTCTGTGAAACCAGGGATAACAGTTACATATCTTAAAGTACCATTGTGAAGACAGTGATTTTAAAAACCCTGGCATGTGATCCCTGGTACCTACCAAGGTGTCTGGCAGAAAGCCTGGCACATTCTAGGTGCTTAATAAGGGTTAGATTAAGTTGAGCGTGTGGTCTGGTTGCAGAGCGGCCGAGGTCCGTGGCTTAATAGGGTCTGACCTTCAGGAAATTTCTCTCTCTAGTCCTGGATTTCATTGACAGGAAACAGTGGTCTCCAAATTGAGATCTTCCTAGTTCTAAAATCCTGTGACTTGGTAGACATAAAATAATACGTGACTTTATTACTTGCTGGAGTGAATATTCCGTGAAGCTCAATTTTAGTTCTCTTGACAATTTCTGGATTTTTGCTCTTGACTCTGATCCTTCAAATATGTTCTGTAAGCAAGCAGGCTGTAAATAGAAACAGCATTCCAACTCCAGACTCTGTGATTACAAGCTCATAGTAATATTATTAACAGTTGTCAGTCTTCAACATCCTTATATTCCTCCCCTTGAGGGGTATCTATAGTAAATTGCATTTTTTATACATCTCTTAAGATTTGGAAGTTTAGATTTGTGTGTTTGTGATAGTTCCTTTTTTGTGTCTCCTTGGCTAGGCTATGCTGTCCAGTTTGGTCAAACACTAGGCTAGATATTGTCGGGAAGTTCTTTTTCAGATATGATTAACATTCCCAGTCAGTTGACTTTATTTTTATTTTTATTTTTTTAAGTTTATTTATTTTTGAGAGAGAGACAGAGAGTGAGAGGGGAGGGACAGAGAGAGAGAGAGAGAGAGAGAGAGAGAGAGAGAGAATCCCAAGCAGGCTCCGCACTGTCAGTATGGAACCCGATGTGGGGCTTGAACTCACAAACCATGAGATCGCGACCTGAGCCGAAACAGAGTCGGACGCTTAACTGACTGAGCCACCCAGGCATCCCTCGGTCAGTTGACTTTAAATAACACAGATTATCTTCCATGATGTAGGTGGGCCTTATCTAACTAGCTGAAGGCCTTCAGAGGAAAGACGGGCTTGGGAATACGAAGGGGTTCTGCCCTGACACTGAAAGGCCTAGAAACCTCGCCTGAGTTTCCAGCCTCCTGGCCTGCCCAGCAATTTTTTTTTGCTGGCGCCCACAATCCTAGGAGCCAGTTTCTTAAAATTAATATCTGCTTCTATATATAGGGTTCTGTGTCTCTGGACAACCTGACTCATACAGCACTCAAACAGGTCAGCTCAAGACATATGAGGAGTATTCATTCATTCGTTCATTCATTCATCTACCGAGATGAACATGTATATGGCATTCCGGAGGGCATTGGACACCGTTTGTAAAACACCGCAAGAAGCACATGGTAGTTCATACTAGGGTCCCTGAAAACACCCAGTAGAATCTCATTTAAGCAACAAGGGGAGAAGTGTTACAGGAGCTTGTGGACACACTGCAGGTTTAGTCAGACAAAGCCTTTCTAGAAACTCCAGAGTCTAAATACCTCATGGCTGGAAGATGAGACATTTAGCAGAATGTTACAAAAACGAGATCCTGACATTTGCTATAACATGGGTGGACCTCGAGGCCATTGTGCTAAGTGAAA
Organism: Felis catus; assembly: GCF_018350175.1. Lineage (NCBI taxonomy): Eukaryota > Metazoa > Chordata > Mammalia > Carnivora > Felidae > Felis > Felis catus. The sequence continues at coordinate 12,059,031 of NC_058373.1, forward strand.
TAAGCCAGTCACAGAGGGACAAACACTGTACGATTCCACTTGTATGAGGTCCTTGGGGTCGTCAAATACATAGAGACAGAAAGGAAGGTGGCCGCCAGGGGCTCGGGGAGGGAGAATGGGCACAGTTCGGGATGGCGGAAAAGTTCTGGAGACAGGTGGTGGTGAAGGTAGTACAACAGGGAGAATGCACTTAATGCCGCTGAACTATACTCCTGGAAATGGTTAAAATGGTAAAAGTGGTAAGTTTTATGTTACATGTATTTTATTACTCTCTTCTTCCCCCCCCCCCCACCCCAGTAAAGTTCATAGGCTTTTCCAATGCAACGAGTAGTCTGGGAACTTAAAATTAAGACTACTTCACTATCCCCAAAGCTTATTTTCTATTCTTTTGCCCCCCTAGCTTACCCTGCACCCTTCTCCCCAGCACCACCCCCTCAAGGCAGCCATTTTAAAATTTCTTTTTCATTAAAAATTTTTAAATGTTTATTTATTTTTGAGAGAGAGAGAGAGAGAGAGAGAGAGAGAGAGAGAGAGAGAGAGAGTGTGAAAGCTGGGAGGGGCAGAAAGAAAGGGAGACAAAGAATCTGAAGCAAGCTCCAGGCTCTGAGCCATCAGCACAGAGCCCGATGCAGGTTTGAACCCACAAACCCGGAGATCGTGACATGAGCTGAAGTTGGACGCTTAACTGACTGAGCCACCCAGGAACGCCTCAAGGCATCCATTTAGACAGGAACGTGGCCACAATTAGGGCAAACCCAGAGTGCTGAGGACAAAATGGTAGCAGCACTGGGAGGCAGAAAAGTTCAGCGAGGAGAGCTGGTGGAGCACCTTCCTTCAAGCCACAACACCCCTGCCTCTCCATCCTCTCTGCCCGTCATCTTGGAAGGTGAGGACAACACTGCTTGGGGGAGGTGACCACCAGACCCCCTTGTGTTTCCGAGACCACACTCCCCCATCCGTAAGGGTGGGGCCCAGCCTTCTCTCCGTCACTGAGCTGCCAGCTCTGCCATTAAGCCGTCGGGACTACAATTTCTGGGGCACCTCACTGTCCCCTCCTTGAGGGGCTGGGGGAAACTGGAGCCTGCAGCCTTCCTCCTGGGAGACAAAATATGGCGGCTGTGGGAGATGGAAGGTCAAGAAGGAAACACAGGGCAGATTCCCAGGGACCTGCAGCTCTCTCAGCAGCCATCTGGTGCTGGCTGAGGCCAGAGCCACGTTTTCCCGCAGGCCTCTCACTTCCCCCAACTGGAAATGTTGCCCTTGAATCAAGACAGTGGTTACATACCTCTAAATAATTAACCGTTCTCTTGAACTGGTGTTCTCGGCCTGCTTCTGCTTTTCTGGTTGATTTCGCTTGTCTTTTTCCCTTTTTGATCCAAAGGTGGCATTAATAGTTTATGAGGAAATGTGTGGTCACACACACTCCTGCTCACATGCAGAGGGAGGGGAGGCCCCTCCCTTACTCTGCATGTCCAAATCAATACGAGGGAAGTGAGAGCCTCCAACATCAGGCTCTTTCCTGCTCTTCTTGGAACAGAAATGAGGGTCAAGTCTATGTATAGGTTTGGCCTGAATCAAGTTCAAGAGCTTTTGTTCCGTTCAACAGCGTTGACAGGCGCGGGGTCCCCACAGACCTTAAACAGAGCAATAATACATTCTGTGACAAAGAGCACCGAGGGAGAGAAGTTAGGAAATGGAAAATGGAACGTTATTTTTTATTCAGCGAGGACTTCAAAAGAGGGGGAGTAAGGGAATCCGAATCTAGTAAGTTGGTACTGGGAGGCAGAGTTGCTGGGGGAGAAGACTCTGGAACATTCGGAGTCCTTGTTACTGAAGCAGGTGGCTCCAGGGAAGAGGGAAGTAAAGCAGGATTGGACCCGGCACAGGGACCGCTGGTGAACATTTGACGTGGGCAGGTAAGGGACATCCTAAAGAAAATAGGACCACACCTATGTGTGCAGGATGCCCCATTTACAAAATGTCTACAGGGGGCAAATGAGAAAGTGGTAGACGAGATTGCTCTTACAAGGGCAATGGGGCCAGGGACCCGGGTGGTCAGGAGATTCACTTTTACCTAGAATGTTTCAGAACCTTAAATATTTGTGCCATTTGCGTGTGTTACTTTCCTAGAAAAACCAGGAAACAGATAAAGACGTGAGTAGAAGAACTGGGGGCAGCTTTAGAGAGGCTTGTTTGTGGTGAACGAAAAGAAGGCAGAAATGCACAGATTGAGAGGGGGCTTTTTTCTGGCTTGCAAATATTTTTACAAACTAAGTCTTAGGAAGATGGAAAACATAGCTAAATTAGGCTGCACCACACCAGATGACTTGACTTGGAGGTTAGAAATGGCAGGATATTGGCAGTTTCTCGTGGTTCAAGCCCGGGTTCCTCAGTCTTGGCGGTGTGGACATTTCGATGATTGTTTATGGTGTCGTGGGGGCCGTCCTCTGTGTTACAAGACGTTTAGCAGCATCCCTGGCCTTTACCCGCTAGGATGTTAGCAGCACCTCTCGAGCTGTGATAATCTTTGATGGTTTCTATGTCTCCAGCAGGGCTGGCAACATAATTTGTGGGGCCCCATGCAAAATAAAAATGTGGAGCCTCTTATACAAAAACTATTAAGCATTTCAAGACAGTGAAGGCAGAGCATTAAATCAAGTGTGGGGGTGGGGCCCTTCTAATCACGGTGCGTCATTTGACTGCGTGAAATAGACACCTATGAAGCTGACCCTGGTCTCCAGACACTGCCAAATGTGAGAACCACTGGTTTAATCTAATATATTTAGGTCTACTTATACACATACTCAGAGTCATAGAGCAAGTCCACCCTTGTTTCCTTTTTTTTTTAATTTAATTTTTTATTTTTTAAAGTTTACATCCAAATTAGTTAGCATAGAATGCAACAATGATTTCAGGAGTAGATTCCTTAGTGCCCCTGACCCATGTAGCCCATCCTCCCTCCCACAACCCCTCCAGCAACCCTCTGTTTGTTCTCCATATTTAAGAATCTCTTATGTTTTGTTTCCCTCCCTGGTTTTATATTATTTTTGTTTCCCTTCCCTTATGTTCATCTGTTTTGTCTCTCAGAGTCCTCATATGAGTGAAGTCATATGATTTTTGTCTTTCTCTGCCTGACTAATTTAACTTAGCAAAATACCCTCCAGTTCCATCCATGTAGTCGCAAATGGCAAGATTTCATTCTTTTTGGTTGTCGAGTAATACTCCATTGTATATATATACCACATTTTCTTTATCCATTCATCCATCAATGGACATCTGGGCTCTTTGCGTACTTTGGCTATTGTTGATAGTGCTGCTATAAACATGGGGGTGCATATGTCCCTTTGAAACAGCACACCTGTATCCTGTGGATAAATGCCTAGTAGTGCAATTGCTGGGTCGTAGGGTAGTTCTATTTTTAGTTTTTTGAGGAGCCTCCCTACTGTTTTCCAGAGTGGCTGCACCAGCTTGCATTCCCATGTTTTCTCTTTTTTGAAAGAATAAACTTGCATGAAGTCTTTAGAAATGCTATACCGGAACATCAAGTATCAGAAAGTTTGCATGGCAGCCACATCTGGCCCACCACCTGTTTTTGTAAATAAAGTTTTATTGAAACGCAGCCATGCTCATTTGTTTACATATTGTCTTTAGCTGCTTTCCCTTATGATAGCAGGTTTGAGAAGTTGCAACAGAGACCATGGGGCCTGCCTAAAATGTTTATTATTTGTCCTTTTACAGAAAAAGTTTGCTGACCCTGTTCTAGACAATTGAGTTTTCAACCTGTGGTGGTGGTAGTAGTGAAACAGATGGAATTATCTAGAAGCCCTTGGGTGTGTGATCCTCTAGCCCCTATCATCCACACCAGGCAGAGCCGTTAGGGTTCTTTTCTCTTTTAATATTTACTTTTGAGAGGCAGAGAGAGAGCGCGCAAATGGGGGAAGGGCAGAGAGGAAGGGGAACAGAGCTTCCGAAGCAAGCTCGGTATTGACAGCAGAGAGCCCGATGTGGGGCTTGAACTCATGAACAGTGAAATCACACCTGAGCTGAAGTCGGATGTTCAACCAACTGAGCCACCCAGACACTCCAACAGAGCAGTTAGGGTTCTTGTTGCAGAGACAGTAGAGAATTACTCGGGCTTATGTGAGGGGAGGAGAATTTATAGGAAGGATATCGGGGGGACTCAGAATCAGTGGGTGGTTTAATTCATGAAGTGTGTAGAGGGCACGAGAAGTAACGCCTTGGTTTCTCTTGGTGTCCAGCTTCTTTGCTCTCAGAGTGCACAGGAGAGAAAATGATCAGGACGGAGCTGGTTTGAGTGATAAAAAGAGCCGCGGGCTGAACAAATGGAGGGTCTAGGTGAGTTTTTATTTTATCTGAACAGCTTCGTTTCATGCCTAATATTCTTTTGCATTTCAGCTATTTCTCTCCCTTCCCCCCATTTAAGTAAATATGACATTTCTTGGAAGAATTGTTTGGTGAAAGCAAATGAAAGCAAGGGGTTCTAATGGAAACTCAAGCAGTTTTGCAGGAATAATAATAATTATATTGATAGGTTTCCTGCCTAAGCCTTCTCAGTGGGCAGTATTTGTAAATTAACCACACTATGAAATATTCAGCCCCTTGCCACATCTTAGTTGATTTGTATAATCCCCTGCCCAGGCTCTGGGGTGAGCTATTCCCTAATTAATTATTAAATTCCCATCTGTACAGTGTGAACGGGATAATGAAATTCCAGCAGGCCCTAGGAAAAGCCAAGCACTGCCTTCTGGGGAAGGGTTCTGGTTTTCCAGGGCTTGGGTCCTTCTTCCAGCCCAGGGTCCCTTCCCGCGCATCTCCCCCAAGGACTAATTGTAGATTTGGCTGGTGGCCAGAGTAGTTCCGACCTTCCTATAACCCGGGATTCCACGGTTCTGGTCTCAGCCCCATACCACCCACAGCTCGGCCACCAAGGAATCACCGTATGGCTTTATAAGGACATTCTCAAACCCATTCTAGGCTTGCTTTATGGACAGCCCCTAAGCTTCATGGCTATTCCCCTATTACTTCATTTTTGGGTGCGTTTTTCCATGTGGCTGAAGACAGTTTTCCTCCAGTTGTTCAGCAAGGAGTTTGAAAGACACGCTACCCTACAGCTCTGTGAGAAACAGACCCAGAGCACTTGCAGAAGGTTCGGTGGGCGTGTTGGGTGAAGAGGCAGGGTCGCCGTGGCAGACGACGCTAATGGCTGAGTGTAGGGGAACTGAGGGCTCAGGTGTGTTCGGGGGCCCCCAAAAGTAGGCTCCCTCGTCTGCAAACTGAGGTTTCTGAGACATTTCATTGTGGTCCCCTGGGCCGTTCTTGCTTGGGAGCTGTGTTTCTGGGTTGATTATATTGTACTTAAAAACCAGCGTTCACTGGTCAATATCGTCTTCAGATACAACGAAGCGAATTGATCACACGGTGGCTGATATTTGAGATCTCTTGGAGGTCATGCGGTCCAGCTCTCAAAATCGCCTGTGCACACAAATCACCTGACAATTTTGTTAATGGTCAGATTCTGACGCATTGAGTCTGTGTGGGGCCTGAGACCCCACATTCCTGGGAAACCCTGCTATCTACTGCTGGTCCATGGACCACACATTGAGTAGCGAGAGGCCGTGAGGCAAGATCATACTTGTAAAGAGAGAAGAAATCAGACTCACCAATAAAGGGAAAGATCCAACGTGTTAAGCTCATGTGCACGAACGTTTTGGTAGCTTTTTAACTCAAGGCGTGATTCGTAGGGATTAGAGCAAAGCCAGCCTTAAACTTGTTTCCTTCTGTTTATTACAGTAATTTTTTTTTTTTTCATTTCAACTAAGCCTGCGTTCAAATTTAGACGTGGATCTAGAACTGCTTCTTGGGTCTGAGTCTGTGATGTAATCGTGAACGCCGCTGTTTTACAGGTTGGGTGTGATGCTCAGGGAGCTTTGTAAGCTGTCTCACCTCTTTTGCCGTCTGTAACATGGGGATCCTAGCAGCACTCAGGAAGGTTGGACAGCTGGTATCATTGGGGGTCGACTCTGGAATTGCTTTAGCTTGGGTTCAGTTGCTAGGTTGACTATTTGAGTGGTTTTCCCCTTCTCGGGGCCTTGTTCTTCTCATCGGTAGTATAGGACAGGTTGGGACCTGTCTTAGAAGATTGCTGTGAAGATGCTAGGAGGAGGGGACCCGGTGTGTGGCAGGCACTCGGTGACAGTGGGGCTAGCAGAGATCTCTCCATTCTGTGGAAACCTGACCTTGCGGCTGGCTAAGATGCCTGCAAAGAGGCAAGGAGGAAAGAGTGTGTTGAAGGTTGGGGAGGCCATTTCGTCCTTCCATTTCACATGTATGGAGCGTTTACTAATGTGCAAATGCTGCGTGAGGTTCCGTGGGGCCCTTGAAGAACAAGCAGAAAGGGATCCGCTAAGAAAGGAGTAGAAATTCTGACGGAAGAAAAAGAAATGCCAAATCAGACAAACTGAAAACTAGTCTCTTTCTGGGAGGCCGACTGATCTGTGTGGCCCATGGGTTGATCAGCGGTGAGGACACAGGAATTACGGAAGGGGAGGGAGTCCTGCTGAAGTAGGAAGCCTGGTTGCCGAAGGCCACCCTTTGTGTGTTTGACTCCTCAGAAACTCTGGTTCTCCGAGAGGTAGCCCTCAAAGCAATGCAGGCAGAACACTAGGAAACCTTAGGTTTCACCCCGTTCTCCGCATGGCGAAATGACGCCATGTGAATTGGCAGGGGGCGCTGGAGCAGAGTTAGATCAATTTGCCCTGGTTGATCCGATGTCCCTGGAGTGGGCGTGCATCGGAGGTTGCGCACTGTGAACCGTAGGCCAAGTTCAGCTCGCAAATGTATTTGGCCCTCAGCTGTTGTTGTTGTTGTTGTTTTAATGTTTATTAGCTGCCAACATTGAAAATATCGGAGACTTTTTATTGAAGTGGAGATTTCCAACTATAAAAATGAAATTTGTAATTCTGGGCCTGTGTTCCTATGTGGTAGCAATCTGTCAGCTCTGAATAAAGGAGGGGCCCTTTAGGTGACCACACCTTCTCAGGTGGTTCACAGTCCCTGCCTGACCTGCTTTAACCATGCCCGGGCCCCGCCTGGCCTCTGTAGGCCTTTTAACTTGTGACTGCATTATATTTTGGGCACCTCTGCCCACAATTTATCATCTAATCTTCTGTTTGAGGGCAAGGAAGCCATGTTCTAGACTTTCACCCTCCCAATATCTTCATTTCCTTAAAGCCTTGTTCCCTGTGGCCACTGAAAGGTGAAAGGGACACCAGACTCAGACTCAAAAGATCTGGGTGTGCGTGTAGGTGTGGACACTTAACCAGCACTGAGACTCTGGGCAGACACCATCTTCCCATGTCTCAGCTTCTTTATTTGTGAAGCACAGGCTCATAATCATAATGACTAACTGGGCAGGAAGTGACAGTGAGCTCTAGAGGGTGGGAGAGAAACCGAGAACCTAAGTAATGTGATGCCTCCAGGCTGGTGAGGGAGACAACTGATGTAGATAGGTGGATGAGATCATAAGTGCTATTATACAAAGGGTCGTGGTGGGGGGATGATGCTTGATTCAGCTTCAAGGTGGGAGGCAGTCAGATAGGGCTTCATGGAGGAGGTGATCAGCTGAGACTTGAAGGAATGTTTGGCTTTGCCAACATGACCAGATAATCTAATGCTTCTAATAACTACAGTGCACAGGCTTCTAAGAGGGGTAGATAGTTAGGAGGTGATTCTAGCGTCACAGGTTACCCACTAGCTGTGGGGGAAAGAGGGTTCTGGTCAACTTTCTGGACACCCCTCCGATGTCCTGGTGGAAGCTGACCCTCTAAAGCTGGCTTGGGAGGTTCAAACTGACAGACTGACGTTCTCCCCACCAAATCTCCTTTGTTCTTGGTGAGAAAGGAATATTAGCGTTTGGGAAAAAGTACCTTTGTGAGAAATTTTAGGCAATTGGTTAGTGTGAGAGTCAAGACAGAGTTAAAAACAGGATTTTGGCCCTTTCCTTCTGGAACCATCACTGTGCATTGATGGCTGGAGAAAATAATATAATCTGATTGTTCCATTGGGTCATTTCTGGGAACATGAAGACATGTTTCCAAAACTTGAAGTCCGTGTGCATTGAGAGAGTACCTCGATGCTTGGTCCCGCATCCTCCCTTGGCCTCCTCTTCTCTGGCCCCCTGCTCTGTCCACAGAAGACACTAGTTCCCTGTGAAACTCAACTGAAATAGATGCGACCCAGTTTTTGCTACATTGAACTAACTCTGCTGGGGTTGAAGATGCATTTGGCTGCCCGAGAAAACCCCAGCCTGCTTCTCCTCACTGCATCGCATTTGGCAAATGTCTTCTGCAGAAGGAATGCCGAGAATTTCCCTTTTCATCATGTCAGATCATCTGGCTTGGGCTGGCCCTTCCCCAAGAGCCCAGCGGACACAGCTGGAGCAGGGCGGGGCCCAGGCGGATTGTTGAGCTGGGAGCCCTGGCCTTCCCTTGGCTCGACAGCCACAGTGGAACAAGGCTGAGGCCAGTGCGTCCCACGGGGTTGGGGAAGGCACCTAGCCTGACGTACAAGTGGAAGGACGCCGGGCACAGGGCGACCTCGGCTTTAGTCCCAATCTAAGCGGGAATCCTGAGATTATGACCTATAAACTCCCCAAGAATGCCTCGCTATTTCACAAGGAGATCTCCAAGAGAAGTTATTTCTCCAGGGGTGGATCCAGGTTTTGGGTGGCCTGAAGTTCTTACAATTTTTGGAGTCCTTTTTGAGAAAAGAAAATTATGGATGCAGAGTTAAGTACAAGGGCCCTTGCCAGGGAGGGGCCTTGACGCCCCAGCCATGTTAATGTCATGGTGAACCCGCCTTTTCAATTTCCGTTCTAATAGACAGAAAAGGCAGCCACAACAGGAAGACATTTTGGATCGGGCTTTGGTTGTTAATTTATGGACCTGCTCTTGCTGGTCTGCTGCAGTTGGGGGATCCCTGACAGGTGGGGGTGGGGTGGGGGGTGAGGCCCAGAGGCGCTGGTGTTTGTAGGGAGGTCCACGGGAGATAGCACACGCTGGGGAAAGCCAGGGGGAGCAGTCCAATGTCAGCTGACTGACAAATGTCAACCAGATGCCAACGGCAGGGGATCAGAATGTCATTCAGAGGGGCCAGACTGGTGTTGGCTAGATTTCATACAACAGTTTAGAGGTCCAGAGTTATCCGGTCAGAGCCTCGCACACCTGCCTGTCAGTGTAGGCCGAACGGCCTCTCCTTGCCCAGGTGGCCAGATCATTTCTTCAGTTGCAGGCATGACTCCTGGAAGGACGTTTGCCTCAGGAAGCTGACAGTTTCCAACCCTGAGTCTGTCGCTTCCCGGCATTGAGCTCTACGTTTCTTCACGTGTGAGACTCCTGTCACACACGTCGGCAGAGTTGTGCTAATCAAAATAACTGATACAGGTGAAGCCCTATTACCGTAATGTTAAACACAATTCTTTCTCACTCATTTTTTTAAAGTGACTTTATTTTTTAAATATAATTTATTCTCAAATTGTAAACACAATTCTTTAGAAACCAGATTAAATAGACACACGTTCCTAAGCATATGTCACTTACATGTCCATCTAATAGACTAAGGCCAACTCCATCTACAGAGACAATGCATATTCTCAGGCCCACCTGGAACATTTCCACGAGCCGACCGCATCCTGGGTCTCAAAGTCTTAAGCCTCAGAAATATACATCATACTGGGCGCCTGGGTGGCTCAGTCGGTTAAGCGCCTGACTCGGGCTCAGGTCATGCTCTCACGGTTCGTGGGTTCGAGCCCCACGTCGGGCTCTGTGCTGACAGCTCAGAGCCCGCTTCAGATTCTGTGTTTCCTTCTCTCTCTGCCCTCCCCTGCTTGCACTCTGTCTCTCTCTCTCAAAAATAAACATTAATTTTTTTTTTTAAATGCACAGGGGGCGCCTGGGTGGCTCAGTTGGTTGAGAACTGTCTTTGGCTCAGGTCATGAGCTCACGGTTTGTGAGTTTGAGCCCCACATGGGGCTCCGTGCTGACAGCTCAGAGCCTGGAGCCTGCTTCGGATTCTGTCTCTCTCTCTCTCTCTCTCTCTGCCCCTCCCCCACTCACACACACACTCTCTGTCTGTCTCTCTCTCAAAAATAAATAAACGTTAAAAAAATTTTAAAAAATATACATCGTACTGACTCCATTCCTTGCAACAACCTTATATTCCGTATATTCATGGGACAAACTCAGCAATGTTGCTGAACTCACTTACTGTTCTACACCGTCAATACCCAGAGTTCTTGAACACTCAGTGTTGAATGAGAACATTAAGTGGCAGAATATAAATAAAATGTGATACCAATTGTGTAAAATTTAAAACACAATATTATTTGTTTTTTTTTATGGATGGATATTTAGATTAGTAAAAGCATGGAGACCTGGAAGGATTTACCCAACTATAGGTGAGTGTTTCAAAGTTACTTAATATATCAGAGATGTTGTGTTTAGAAAATAAAAAGGTCTGAAATAAATGCAGTAAGTCTATATATGTTAAATCTAGCCTATGTCTACTGAGAGGATTGTCATATCCCCGACTTCATGTGGCTTTATGTTCAGAATTAGAAAGAAAATGGGTCAAGGTTGGGCACATCAATGGTGTTCAGCAAGTGCTAAGTTTTGGCTGGACCAGAGTTGTTGTTGTTTTTTTTTTTAATTTTTAAATTTATTTTGAGAGAGAAAAAGAGAGGGGAAGGGACAAAGAGAGAGAGGGAGACACAGAATTTGAAGGAGGCTCTAGGCTCGGAGCTGTCAGCACAGGGCCTGATGTGGGGTTTGAACCCACCAGCTGTGAGATCATGACCTGAGCCCAAGTGGGATGCTCAACCGACTGAGTCACCCAGGTGCCCCTGACTGGATCAGGTTTTCAGAGAGCATTTAATGAGCTAGTGTGGGTGAAAGTTCCTGGGGCAGGTGCCCAGGATGGGTCTGTCCCCTTCGTCCCCATCTTTGTGTTCTGGTGCGGCCTCTCCCCTGTATGGGCCAGGCTGACTTCTGGGGCTGCACACGGGTCTTCTCCTCCATAGTCTGGAAGGCTCCCTGGGTACTGGCGACATCGGAGAGGCAGCGGCAAGATTCAGAGGCTGGGGAAGCTGGGCATTAGTCCATGGCTGATCCTCATGCCCTTGAATCCAATGGGTCAGTGAGACACTGTACTTCCAGACCTGCGTATCAGCCCTGAGTGGCAGGTCAGGGAGAGATAGACACTCCTAGCCACCCCATTCCTCCCTTGGCTTGCTATATTACTCGTTAATACCCACCCTGATCTCTCCTGAGGCAGTGGGCTTTCTTACCTTTTTAGGATAATTAGCAAACCTATTATACAATAAAAACATGGCTTGGTTTCCATGGTGATTTGCATGTTGTGTCTCATGATGCCTTCTAAGGAGACTATCTTAATCTTCATCAGCCCTACTGAGACTAGTCTCTGCCATATCTCATTACAGGGAAAATTTCCTTAAGAGAACATTGTATTTTCCTAATGTTCCTTTCACTGGGGCAGAAATCCCAGTGTATCGCATGATGACTATAGTTTACAATTTTGTATTGTATACTTGAAATTTGCTTAGAGAGTGGATCTTAAATGTTCTGAACACACATACATACACACGATGGAAACTATTCGAAGTGATGGATGTGTTAATTGATTTTATTGTGGTAATCATTTCACAATACATACATATGTCAACTCATCACGTTGTACACTTTATATAATTTTATTTGTCAATTACATCTCCATAAAGCTGGGAAAAAATAAAATTTGCACTTCGGAAACAAAGACATCTTAAGTTCAAATTCACCGATTTGCCCCTAATGCATCCTGTAATGGAGAGTAACTTGTTTCTAATCACGAGTTATAGTATCATCGAGAGATGGTCAACCCTTAGCATACATGCTGTTAGGCAGCTTAAAAACACTTAGGATGTGGGTCTGTGCGACCACTGGACAGATATGTGCAGCGAAACCTCAAAGGCTGTGTTCAGAGACCTGTAAGAAGTCCCCTGAGGGATTTCAGCATCCTCAAACAGCAAGTTCGCAGATGGGCAAAGCACGGAGAACTATCGGGTTTGTGGGAACAAATCAGTTTGAGTCAGACCCAGTGGGAGCCATGCCGTGTGGGCAACCTCGTAATGAATATAGACTTGCACCATCCTGTGTGTCATTATCCCAGCTGTGCCTATTACTGTTTCAATAATTGAAGGCAATTTGTTACAGGGGTACCTTGACTGATGGCAATCAATAAGCCAGAAGTCTAGAATCCAATCCAAACTGGATGAGGGTCCCGGCGGGTCTTCTAGGAACACGATGCCTCTCTCTTAACCCGTTCTGCTCCTGGAACATCTTGAGAGTGGTCTTACCGAATGCCTGTCTCCTCATCCAGCGCTGGGATGCCTTTGGCAGATTCCCTTCATTGGGCTGCTGGGTGTGGTCCACGGATTGGCTGACTCCATTTTGGCATCAGTATCACCTGGCCCTCGTTAGGCCAGATGTCAATCCTCTGCCCGGCCTCAGACCTACTAAAGCAGAGACTTCCCGGGTGGGGCCCCAGAAGCTGGGTTGTCGCAAACCCTCCAGACAATTCTGATGTCCGCTCACGTTTGAGAACCACTGGATGAGGGGAAAACCAAGTGTTAAGATAACAACAGAAAGCGTGAGTAGAATTCAGTCTTTAATTGCAAGTCTGCTTTCTCGGTGCAAGGTGTGCGTCTCCTCCTCCCACCCCCAGCAGGTCCCCACGCCGCGCTCCCCGCGTGGCCTTCCAGCACCGTCTCCACTGGGGCAGCCTGCCTCCCTCTGGCTTTGCCTCACAGCCCCGCCAAGCATGGCCGTCCCTTTCACAGCCCACGGCGAGAGTGCTGGTTTTGCACATATTGCAACTGCCCGAACTGACAGAAGTGACACTTATTATAAAACGTGGATTTCATTTTATCCCATCTCCCAACGAACCAACCATGACATTCCTTCCGGCCCCCAGATGGGTCTAGGAACGGCATGAGTTCGGAAAGTAGGTTTCGAGAGCAACGTTTCTTGATTGGTCTCCGCTCTCCCGTGACAGAGGAGTGGCTCTTACCTCAGTAATTGAGTGAATTGTCGGCGTTTCATCTATCATCACTTAGAATTAATCACGATCTGTACTCCCCCCCCCCCCACCCCCCAACAAGAACAAGGGCATCAACGTACTTAAAAAATACAGGACTGCTTTAATGAGATGTAATTCACATACCATACTGTTTCCCCCTTGAAGTATTCAATTTAATGAATTCAACAAATTTTTTAAATGTTTATTTATTTTTGAGAGACAGTGCAAGTTGGGGAGGGGCAGAGAGAGAGAGAGAGAGAGAGAGACAGAATCAGAAGCAGGCTCCAGGCTCTGAGCCATCAGCACAGAGCCCGATGCGGTGCTCAAATCCCCAAGCCATGAGATCATGACCTGAGCCGAAGTTGGACGCTCAACTGACTGAGCTACCCAGGCACCTCTCAGTGAGTTTCAGTATATTCCCAAAGTTGTGCAACCGTCAGCACCATTAATTCTCCAATTAATCATCTAGAATCTTTTCATCCCCTTCAGAACACACCCTGGACCCTTTCATCATGCCCCCCCTCTCTACCCCTGCACTCCCCCTCCCCCATGTCTTCGAATCCGCCTTCTGCCTCCATGGATTTATCCATCGGAGGCATTTTGTTTATGTCATGTAAATGGGCTTATGTGATGTCTGGTTTTCCAGAGCTGGCTTGTTCTGTTCACTCAGGAGGTAGCGGGCATCAGCACTATTCCTTCTCATGGCTGAATCTCAGCCAGTTTTACCCTGCGGCTCCTTTGTCATCGTCGCCTTGTCACTTGCTAAGTTGGATTTTAGCCCCAGACCGTGTGTGTGCATACATTTAGTTTATTTTTTAAATAATCAATGGTTATTTATCATCAGTTTCAACAGCCACATCATCTCTTCTTCTGCCCCCGTCCCCCACGGTGGGGACCAGACTCTTACACTGAGTGATCACCCAGCGGTTTGGATCTTATGTCAGGCTCTGAGCTTAAGGAATCAGGACTTACTACATAATTTCCTTAAACCCTTCCCCCTTGTAGACTTCCTGGTGGCCTTGCCTGCACCACAGCTTGAAGCACACGAACTGCAGACGTGTGCGTCCCACCTGCTTCCCTGACCTCGCTATGCCTGTGTCTCAAACATGAAACGTCCAACAGAAGGTGCCGATTGTCCCCTCCCCCAAAATGACTCCTCCCTGCACTCATCCTGTCCATCTTATAAATGGCACCACGTCCCCCTGCTGCTCAAGTGAGGAGGCATCCTTGACGCTGTTTAAAAAAATTATTATTGGGGCGCCTGGGTGGCGCAGTCGGTTAAGCGTCCGACTTCAGCCAGGTCACGATCTCGCGGTCCGGGAGTTCGAGCCCCGCGTCGGGCTCTGGGCTGATGGCTCGGAGCCTGGAGCCTGTTTCCGATTCTGTGTCTCCCTCTCTCTCTGCCCCTCCCCCGTTCATGCTCTGTCTCTCTCTGTCCCAAAAATAAATAAACGTTGAAAAAAAAAATTAAAAAAAAATAAAAAAATTATTATTGAAGTATAGTGGACATACAATATTACGTTCGTTTCAGGTGCACAACCGAGCGATTGGATGATTCTTCACATGGCTCCTGATGCTCTGTCTTCTCTCCCCTCCCACACTGCATTCACTGGTGTTCCCCAAAGGTACATCTGAAATCCGTTCCTGAGCTGCCCATCTCCAGAGCCACCCCCAGACTAACTTCCTTAGTTGCTGGATCTACAATAACTTTAACTGATCTCCTTGCTTCTATTGCTGTCCTCCAAGAATCCATTCTTTCCCTAACTGCCCGATGGCCCATTCAAAGCATGTACCAGAGTGTCACTTTCTAGCTTGAGGGCCCCTGATGACCGCTGCTGTTCCTAGAATGAAATCCAGACTCCTTTCCCCCACCTCCCCATTTTTTTTCAAACATATTTTTAAAAGTTTATTTATTTATTTTGAGAGAGAGTGAGAGATGGGGAGGGGCAGAGAGAGAGAGGGAGAGAGAGTCCCTGACATCGCAGAGCCTGATGCGGGGCTTGAACTCGTGAACTGTGAGATCATGACCTGAGCCAGCAAGCAAGAGTCGGGGTGCTTAACCAACTGAGCCACCCTGGTGCCTTGACTCCTCTCCCCTTTAAGACACTTGCCAGTCTTGTCTACGCCCGCCATCTCTCAGTAGAGTAAGTCATCTTTGAGCAGGGACTCTTCTGTCCCGTGCACACTCAGCCTGCAGGGCCTGGCATGTAATGGAGCTTTAGTAGCTGTTGATCGACTGATTCACTGTTTCTGCTCCTGTCTCAGCCTCCCTGCTACTCAGTCTGACCACCTGACTCCAAATTTGCTGTGGGCTTGGGGGTTCCAGCTTTGAGCAAAGGCTGATGGTGGGGTGGGGTGGTGACTCTTGTGAGAATATCACTCATTTGAGAATATCACTTTCAAGTGTTGCATGATGCCTCTGGTAAGATATCACTTGGTGTTTTGGAATTCGTTGAGTAGAGTGGATTCTTTCCCCTCATCTCTTACTTCTTTTTCATCTGGAAGCTAAGTTGTCTTCTGAGCTGGAGTCTCTGGGATTTGGGGGCCACATCCTGGTGATTTTTCCAGAGGTCAGGCTGGGGATCTTGAACAGTCCATCCTGTAGATTACGCTCATGGGAGGTGACCCTCTGGGAATGAAGACAGGTCTTCAGGGTAAGGACTCACTCACATGTCTGCATTTGAGGAGAATAGCAAGCAGAAACCATGAAATGTTTCTGGCTAATGGAATAGAAAGAAAAAGACCCGTGAAAGCAACATTCCCTATGCTCATAAATACCAAGCAGTGCTCCTAGGTAACCAGAGAGAATGCATGGGGACAAGAGGAGTTTTCTGGGAGCATACTGGGCTTGGTAGGGCTAGGGAAGGGGCTTGCACATATCCTTTTCCCCTCAAGGGCAGGCTCCCCTACTGCAAGCTTTTTGGAACACCTTCCTTTAGTCCAGCAATCTGAGCTGCCCCATGGATTCTTGTCCACAGGGCTCCGTGCACCAAGACTGGCTGCATTCTGAGGTCAGTTGGGGGGCCATCTTAAGGCCAAGGGCCACATTATTGATGAGGCAGAAATTCTCCTTCTGATCCTTAGTTGGATGGGATTTCCTGAATGTTGCTTAGATGCTGGGGATCTGGCCAGGGGTAAAACCTGGAGCTCGTGTTCCTAATGAGCAAGAAATGAAGGACCACAGGGCACACGGCAAATGTAATGCTAGAGGAAGGTTTGAGTTACGGGGGACACAGAAGACGGAGTGATCAACACTGAGGGTGGGGAAAGGTGCCAGGGAAGGTGGCCCAGAGGAGGGCTTTCTGGAGGAGCATACAGCCTGAACGAGGGTCTGCAGGCTTGAAACACCTTGGGGGAACTGTAGGCAGATCTATCTGGAAGCAGAGTTCATCTTGGAAGCAGAGTTCATATAGAAGGTCAGCACTGGACAGGTCAGGGTTGGGTTTACATTTTCTTTTCTTTTCTTTTTATTTTTTGTTGAGGTTTCTCTTTCATTTTTTTAGCTTTTTAATTTTAACTTTTAATTTTTAAAATATAATTCATTGTCAAGCTAGCTAACATACAGTGTGTACTGTGTGCTCTTGACTTTGGGAGTAGATTTCCCCCGATTCATCGCTTCCATACAACACCCAGTGCTCATCCCAACAAGTGCCCTCCTCGCTGCCCATCACCCATTTTCCCCTCTCCCTCATGCCCTCATCAACACTCAGTTTGTTCTCTGTATTTAAGAGACTCATGGTTTGCCTCTCTCTGTTTATAGCTTTTTTTTCCCCCTTCCCCTCCCCCATGGTCTTCTGTTAAGTTTCTCAAGATCCACATGAGTGAAAACATACGGTATCTGTCTTTCTCTGACTTATTTCACTTGGCATAATACCCTCCAGGTCCATCCACGTTGCTGCAAATGGCGGGATTTCATTCTTCCTCACTGCCAAGTAGTATTCCATTGTGTATATAAACCACATCTTCTTTATCCATTCGTCAGTTGATGGACACGTAAGCTCTTTCTGTAATTTGGCTATTGTTGAAAGTGCTGCTATCAACATTGGGGTACAAGTGCCCCTATGCATCAGCACTCCCGTATCCTTTGGATAAATTCCTAGTAGTGCTGTTGCTGGGTTGTAGGGTAGTTCTATTTTTAATTTTTTGAGGAACCTCTACACCGTGGGTTTGTGTTTTGGAGATCATGCTGGCTGTAAGGTGAAAAGTGGATGGGAGGGGAAACGGGGGATCAGTTGGAAGGCTGTGCTCTAGCTGCGGGGAGGAGAAAAGTGAGTGGCAAAGAGATAACGAGCATTCAGCACTAACAGGCTCGGCGTTGACAGTTGGTCGTGGAAGAGTTGACAATGATTTTCATGAATCTGCCTTGAGCTCATGCATGGTTCAGTATGCCTGAAACAGGAGACATGCATCAGGTTCTGGGGGAAGACACTGAGTTCCGTTTTGGACGTACTGAGTTTGAGGCATCTGAAGGTTATCTGAAAATGTCCTGAAGGTAGACAGCTGCAGTTTGGGGCTCAAAGACATGGTCACCTCAGACCTGGGCACAGAGCTTCAGAGCAGGAATGGATTCCATGGTGGATGGGATTGCGCAGGGAGGTGACAGATAAATGGACACCGAGCCTCACTGGTCAACAGTATTCGCATTTAAAATTTCTCACACCCTCTGCCCTGATCACATTGAGAGAGGCATCCCTTGTCCCCGGGAGAGAAACTGTCTCACGATAAGGGCCAGCCCCTCGAACTGCGTGGAAATCTTGCCAGTGCGGTAGGACGCCTGTGTAAGCAGGGCCACGGTTTCTGGGTAGAGGGAAGCGGCTCTGAATTCAGTGTATTCAGTATCAGAGTGGCTGTTTGTGGGGTGAATGAATACCTAAGCTGGGAGATGGGCGGTGGCCAAATCTTGGGCCCTTGGGATGCAGATCATTTGAAACAAAGAAAATCTGTCTCACTTACTTAGGCAGTTCTTGTTTCTTTCCCAGGGTGGGGGCTGCTCGCCTTCTGTCCCAACACGGCAGGGGGCAAAATGCTCAGCACTCAGGAGGAGGCCCTGATGAGCTATTGGTTTCGTGAACCTAGCAGCAGGACAACAACCAATAGTTTTCCTCACCAGTTAAGTGTCCCCCATCAGCTCTGCCTCACGTGTTTCTACCCGGGAGTGACAGGTGCACCCACCGGACAGAGCTGAGCCGCAGGCACTGAAAAGAAACATGTTGAAAGAATGTTGCTATTTGCTTTTGAGTGATTGTTTCTTTTTCCTTTCAGCCCTCAAAATCAAAAGAGACTGAGTTAACCGCTTGGAGAGGTGGCATTGTTGATTGTAAGAGGAACCGGGACTGGAAGGCCTCAGCTACCTTGTGGGCAACGGCCCCTGGAGGATGAAAAGGCAGAGGATGTCCCCGATCGGCAGTGGCCCGGTAGGCAAGGTGCTGGGGACACAGAACTCCATCTGCCTGGGCGAGGATGGGCCCTCGTCCCCCTTGTGCTCTAAGGGGCATACGACCTCTAAGCGAGGTCAGGGAGAGTTCAACTGCTTGAAGGATTGTATTCAATTCCAGCTCAAACTGGTTTCAGGAAAGGCAGGTAATATTATTTGCTTCTCTTCCTGAGAAGCCCAGGGGTAGGCCAGCATCAGGCATGACGGGATACAGATGCTCAGATGTACCAAGATACCTCTCTCTACATCTCTTTCCTCTTTCTTTTGTGTGACTTCACTGCTGGACGTGCTCTTCTCACGCAGAGGCCACCAGCAGCTGTGGTTTCTTTCGTGCGGCCTTAGCAATATCTGTTGGAAGAAAGTTCTGGTTGAAGTCCCAGAACGGAGTCTCATTTGTGCTGGTGGTCACAGGGGCGGATGCTCTGATTGATCCAGCTTGGGTCGGAGGTCTCCATGTTGAGATGGGGTGAGATGGAACCAGCCCCACCCAAATCATAGGGAACGGGAGGGGGGGGGGGTTCCCCCGAGGAACAAGTCGCATCAGGAAAACAAAACAAGAGGAGTCTTGCAATGAGATGGGAAGGGCTTGGCAGCAGAAGTTTCGAGTTACATTGTAATTCTGGGCCACCTCTCCATCACCGTAGGGCCCTGGTGTAATGAGGACGCGAGCCTGCTGGAGGCAGGTGGGGCCCAGCTAAGTTTTACCGGGATTCAGTCAGGACACTGGGTTTAGAGGGGTCCGGGGTAGGTTAGCTGGAAGGATGCCTGAATACCCAGTGGGTGGAAGGAGGTCAAGGCCCAAGTCCAGACCCAGGACGATGGCAGTAGATTTTAGACTTGATGGCACAGCGTGGCCTGGTGATGTCTCAGGGTTCGGGTGGCTGCTGAATATGGGGGGGGGGGTGCGGAAATCTGGCAACTCAATCGAGCTTCGACCAAAGTCACACCTTGTGTGACTTTGCATTATAGGCTCCCATTGAAAGAAAGGATTTCATCGTGCAGAAAGTCTCAAAAAGTCCGCTGGACGAGGCTGGTGGGAAATCTGCCTCTCAGGTGCCTGCTACCGCACGGAGGGGGTGTCGTATTGCTGTCACCATGACAGGCTCGGGCCCTGGGGTAGCTCCCGAAGGAGTGCCCGGCTGAGAAGGAGGGCACATTGTTAGTAAAGTCACCCAAGTGTCCTGGATGGCGTGTGATCAACAGGGTGTTACAATTGTGGATTCTACAGAGACTTCAGCTACGGTGGAGGCTCTGTAGGCAAAGGGAGGTGCTCGGTTGTATCACTGACTTTCCCAGTAGGCATTCGGGAATGGTTTCAGACTCCTGAGCCCCTCCGTGACTGCCCTGAGGAGCTAGAAAGGTGCAGAGTCCTTAAGGGGAGGGTTTGTGAGGGGGGTCTCCTTGGAGAAGGCTGTGGGGGGGGCACGTTAAGAAAGGGTGTGGGTGGATGGAAGTCTCCCGGTCTCAAGCCTTGCTGGAAAGGGCAGGCCTTACAGGGACCTTTGGAGGGTCCATCACCACCTGGATTTGGGGACACCGAGGACTGAGGTCTGAGTCCTGTCCCGGGAGTCGTGAGGTGCAGGAGTGATGTCAGCTGGACAACCACACCCAGAAAACAGGTCTAGACCCTTCTCCCCTACGAGGCTTTGCCCAGCAGGGTCAGTAACCAGGTACGACTTGGAGAAGGAGAGAAACTGTGGACAAGGAGGAGAGAAGGGAAGAGTCATGCTTCCCTTTTTCCCTCCACAAGCAGGCAGTCCGGCACGGACAGGGGAGAAGGGTTGGTGTTGAAGCAGATTTGGAGCCACTGTCATTGACTTGCCCTCCTGCTAGCTCTAGTGTGTGTGTGTTACGTATACATTAATAGTTGTTTACCTACAAGATACAACATCAAGCTCTTACAATTTGGTTTTTAAATTTTTAATAGTAAAAGAGTAAATTGTAATTAATTTTTTACAGACTTTGAGATGTTTAAAAGTATATTTTCTTAATATTTATTTATTTTTGAGAGAGAGAGAGAGAGAGAGAGAGAGAGAGAGTGAGCAGGGGAGGGGCAGAGAGAGGGAGACACGGAATCTGAAGCAGGCTCCAGACTCTGAGCTGTCAGCACAGAGCCTGACGTGGTGCTTGAACCCACGAACCATGAGATCAGGACCTGAGCCGGAGACGGATGCTTCACTGACTGAGCCACCCCGGCGCCCCCATGGTGTAATTTGTGAACACATCCCTCGTGAGTGTGCTCCTAGGTTCCCAGTTTCCTCTGTCCTAGCGCCACTGCTCTGGCCAGTCCCACATTAACTCACTGCAATCAGCCTACTGGGGCCCACAGTCTCCTGGGAGCTGTGTGGACTGTCCATTCTGTTCCGGTCCTCGTGCCTCTTGTCCTTTTGGGAGCATGTGACGCGGTTACCTCCCTCCTTTGGATTTCTGTGCTCCTCTCTCCATCTGTTCTGCTCAATACCTTATGGCAGCTGATTTCCTTCCTGCTTATACTTTCCCTGGATGGTCCCCTCCGTTTCCTA
Source organism: Felis catus (assembly GCF_018350175.1). NCBI lineage: Eukaryota > Metazoa > Chordata > Mammalia > Carnivora > Felidae > Felis > Felis catus. Next base: position 12,080,136 of record NC_058373.1, read on the forward strand.
GTCACCTGCCCTCTTGCCCTGATGCCTTCTGGATCGGCACCCAGCCCAGACCTCTGCCCAGCCTCTGCCTCCAGACGTGGAGTCACCGCGGGCCCTCATCGGCACTCACCCCAGAGCTGACCGCCCCCTCCGTGCTCCCTAGCTCAGGAATCAACGCTGCCGTCCGCCAAGCCCCTGCAGTTGGCCCCTCGCGTCTCTCTGCTCCTCCAGTATCCACAGCACCTTGCGTTGCCCACCCCACACCTACAGCACGTCAAAGACATCACGTGGTGTCTGGGGCCGTGCATACACTCGCGAGGCCAGGCAGGTCAGGCCTTGCTCTCGCCCTTCGATGCCTCTTCCCGACCTGTATTTGAAAGGGAATATAGTCAAAGGGACTGCCTCACCCCAGGCTCTTCCTTAAAATGCCCATTATGACTACACACCCACTGAGTTAGAATTACTCCGCTGTGGTGGCCGAGGTGGGGGCACCTGGGTGGCTCAGTCGGTTAAGCGTCTGACTCTTGATTTTAGCTCAGGTCATGATTTCACGGTTGGTGGGATCCAGCCCCTTGTCGGGCTCTGTGCTGACAGCATGGAGCCTGCTTGAGATTCTCTCTCTCTCTCTCTCTCTCTCTCTCTTTCTCTCTCTCTGCCCATCCCCCCTTCCTCTCTCAAAATAAATAGATAAACTTAAAAAAAAAAAAAAGGAATTCCTCTGCAGGGGCCCGGGAATCTGCGTTTCGAATGCATTCCTAAGGTGATTCACGGGTCTGCTAATTTTGGATCCAGTGCTAAGAACAAAGTCAAGGCTCTCTCCTGGCACACCCAAGGCTCTCTCTGGAGCTGCATTCAGTATCTCTACCTCCAAATTAGAACTCAATTCTTGCTTGGAAATCTTGGGATTATGAAATGAGCCCATGAAACGCAGGGCACAGTGTGACACGTGGAAGGCACCACAGGACGTGAGCACCTCCTTCCTGGTTAAGGCGCGTGCGTTTTTGCTGGCTTCTGGAAACAGCGGCTCACCAGGTCGTGGAGGAGACCCGCAGGCAGGTGCCATGTGCGCCCTGGGCTTGCGGGGTCAACCGTGTCTGCGTGTGGCTTCTCGGTGCTTGTGATCCACGGTAGTCTTTCGTTCTGTCACAGCCCTTCGTGGACTCTCCCAGGGTACTACTATACCTGGCTTGCGTGGCCGAAGCATTTCACTGCGACACGGCTCCAACCGCCAAAGCCATGCTGAGTTCTGAGGGCAGAACGGAGTTCTCTGAGCTCCGCACTCAGTATCCAGGATGAACCGATGATTTGCCGTGTATTAGTTATACTTCCTTCGCCCCCCGCCTGAGCCCCCGTTTGTGCTCTGCCCTCCTCTGCTCTGGGATCCAGGAGGCTGACCCCTAAGTACCGTGTGGCCTTGTTGTTTTGTCTGCTGGATTCCAGCTGGGGAGTCGTGTGCGCTCACGTGGGCTGCTGTGAACAAATAACCCAGACTGGGAGGCCGAGGCCGGAGTTGTTTTCTCTCGCGGTCCTGGAGGCTGGGGATCCGAGACCCAGGTGTCAGCAGGTCGGCGTCTGTCTGCTCAGGTCTCTCTCCTTGGCCTGCAGATGCTGCTGTCTCCTTCTCTTTGTGCCTTCCCATGGCCCCGTCCGCCCCTGCCCTGGGGATCTGTGTCCAAATCTCTTCGTAGAAGGACTCCGGTCCTGTTGTACTAGGTCGGCCCTAATGGCCACATTTACCGTAGTTCCCTCTTTTGGCCCCATCTCCAGATACAGTCACATTCTGAGGTTGGGGGGAGGTGTTAAGACTCAACTTATGGGTTTGGGTCGGGGAGCACGGCTCAGCCTGGCAGGGGCTGGAGATCAGAGGGAGGAGGGGGGGCTGGCACACCCACCACCCCTCCTGCTCCTGCACCTCCAATGGGCGATGGCAGCGTCTCTTCCTGCCCCCTGTGCCCTTCCTGTACATCCCTCCCCTCCCCTCCCCTGGGAGTGGTCACCGCTCCCCACAACCCCGCATTCGGTATTCGCCTCTGGGCACCTCAGCACATCTGTTCTCTCGACCCTGCCCGCACCTCTGAAACTCGCCCTCAGTAGAGTCCCTGTATCTGATCTGCCCAGCCGGATTCTGTTTTCTGCTGGAGCACTGATGGGTACGATTTGTTCGCTCACGATTTTCTTCAGGAACGCTTGTCCGCGTGTCCTCGGCACCCAGGCACGTCGCTCCCAGTGAACACAGAGGGATGGGAGCCACTGGTCACGGAACGCCTCCCTTAGGAGCGACAGATTGCTTCCTTCTCTAATGTGAAGGAAGGCTTCCTGGAGGAGGAAGCACTGAGGCTCTACGGGTTGGGGGCCGAGTTTGGCGATTAAAGAAGGCAGGTTACATGGCACAAAAGTTACAGCAAAAGCCAGAGCCGAGAGCTGTCAAAGCAAGGGTGGCTTTGTCCTGGCTGGGTCCACGGTGTCACCATCCATGCGGTCACAGGGCTAGAAACATTGGCATGGCCGTCAACCCTTCCCCTTCCCTCCCCTTCCCTGCCTGGTCTGTCTCCTTCTGACATGCTGCTCCCCTGGCCATTCGCCTTTTCTCTATCTCTTCTGCCAGTCCTGCACTGTAGCTGGGGGGGGTGTGGGGGTGGGTGGGTGGGTGGTCGGGGGAGGGGGGATGTAGTCCAGCTATTGAATGGCCCAAACCAGTGCAAAGAGATGAACCTTTTTGGGGGGTACCTGCTTGATGCCTCGCATATGCTAGCTGGGTTAAGTGTATTATCTTCAACTTTTCATAACCTTCCTGAGAGGTAAGGCTGGGGATTAAGGGTTAACTAACCACATGGTTCCCTCTGCTTTGAAGGTGCCTTTGAACATTGGCAAGAGGGGGAGAAGACGATTGGCCAGTGTCTGTGCTCCCCCCTCGCCTGAGTCTCTGGGACCGGACTAGCAAGTTCCTGGGGCTGAAGCATTGATCAGCTGCTTAGAGACAGAGTTGTGGGAGGAATGTCCAGAGCCAGCTGGAGACAAAACCTCGCAGGAGATCTGGAAGGTCCATGAAGGGAGGTTTTATTTCCCGGGGCAACTCTAGGTGCATTTTCACCCAGTGGGCCCCAGGGGGGAGACTAGAGCAGATTTTTTTTTTTTTTTTTTTTTTTTTTGGTCCCGATTGCTTGTGAAATTGAGAATATTTTTAGCGGATTTGAAAGCTTTGGAGACAGATCCCATTCCTCAGGGCCCTGCTCATAGCAGGCACTCAATGAACCTTTGTTGAACGTTGCTGAATGTTACTCATTGGCACAAATGATCCTTTGGTGAAATGTACACATTAGGGCATTTGATGAAGGTGTCAGCCAGCCTGACCGTAAAAAGTAATCTTTACGATGCCATAAAAAGGAACATGGACAATAGCTCGAATGTCATTCGTGAACACAATTAAGTATTTCCCTGAAGTTCCTCTGCCCATCAGGAAACCACATCACATGCACTTTCAAAACCAGTGGCCCCTTTCAGCTCTACGTAAAATGCCAGCTTTTTTATGGGAGCTGATTGGGTTTGCAATTAACCGAAGTGCACAATAATCGTGTCCCCCTAGATTGATTTATGGGACATAGAGTGTGCTTTAGAGAGTTACGAAAGGGATGGTGGGCGATCAGGATTTTAAGCACTGCCAAACGCAGTCACTTCGGCTCCAGAATACTGCTCGCTGAATGGATTGCAGAAAAGGGCACATCTACGGTGGGTGGTGTGGAAGCTTTACTCACCGGTCAGCCGGGCTTGCTGATTGCCCGCCTGTCTCTGGCCTGGTGCTAGGGACGCAGACCTGAGAAGACAGAGGTCCTACCCTCAGGGACCCACAGCCCAGCGGCAGGCAGGGGGTGACAGCAAAGCGTCATCAAGGCTGGGAGAGGGGCATGCCCAAGTCACTAGGAGAAGACAGGGAACAACAGAATGTGTCTTGAACGGGCAAGGAGCCGTTCAGGAAAATTGGAAGGACGACTGGGGGTTGCTGCAGAGAGCAGGTGGGGGTGTATCTGGCCAGGCACAGACATGTTGGAAGCCTGGCACCATGGGGGCTGGACGAAGGGAGGCCGGGGTTGTTGAGACTGGACAGGTAGCCAGGCGCTAGGGCAGGGTGTCCGTGACTGTCAAAGAGCCTGCACGTCGCCCTCACCGTTGCCATGGAGACTCTGGTGGCCTGATCCCTCCTAACCCTGGCCATGACCCTTCCGTTGCTTTAGGGAAGTCTGTGTTGCTGACAGCGCATAGCCTCAGTGACAGCCGGTGCGCTCAAGTGTCCCGGCAGAGTCAGGCTCTGTGGCTGCTATCCAAAGTCAGCGCTTTTACAGCACACGTGAAGTCCAACTTCCTCCCAGCTCCTTCGGCTTCCTGAATGATGTCACTGTTCTCTTGTGAAGAATGGAGGGAAAGTTGTGTTAGTCTCCCTCTCGTCCTTTGCAATCAAGCATCCTCTGGGCAAACGTGACCTCGGCTGAAGGACCTGCCTGGAGAAGCCTGGTGTGCTTGGGGTGAGGAGGCGTTCAGTGTCTCTTTGCGCTGGAAGGTGGCCAGGGTGTGGCTGAGAGGTTTGAGGCAGGGCCTAGGGCTCTTGTTTTCTCAGTGCCGATAAAGGAAGGGTCCCTGGGCCTCTGCGGGCCAAGCTTCCCATCTGGCCAAGGGGCTACTCAGCAGGGCGTGATGACCTTAGTTTCACTTCAGAGAGGAGTGTTCCCGGCAGCACTGGGCTTGGGCTCATCTCCAGGCATGGATGCCCTGGCTGGCCACGCTGCCCATCTCTGGGGACAGGGGCAAGTTTGCTTTCCAGACTTTTCTAAAGCCTAGGTTCTTCCGCCTTCCCCCCTCCCCGACCATGCTCCCTCTACTCCCACCACCCCAAGTGAGCTGTGTAGGACAGCATATCCTAGAAGCATATCACAGTGGTTGTTTTAAATACACGACCTCAGGTAGGGCGCCTGGGTGGCTCAGTCGGTCAAGCGTCCGACTTCGGCTCGGGTCATGATCTCGTGGTTTGTGAGTTCGAGCCCCGCGTCGGGCTCTGTGCTGACAGCTCGGAGCCTGGAACCTGCTTTGGATTCTGTGTCTCCTACTCTCTCTGCCCCTCCCCCTGCTTGTGCTCTGTCTCTCTCTGTCTCTCGAAAATAAATAAATAAATGTAAAAAAAAAAAAATTTTAAATACATGGCCTCAGGTATGTGAGTTCGAGCCGATCTCTGGCCCACACTGTTTACGGATGGTACCAGTTAGCCCTTCTCGGCCGGATCTAGCATTAAACAGCCAGTTCTGGGCAGGCCCCGGGAGGCAGGGACCCTGGAGTGCTGGCGTTGGACGGGCCACCAAGGCCACTCTTTAGAAGATGGTAATGCGGCTTCGGGCGGAACATGGACCCACAGCTGGTCCATGAGGTTAGAAAGCGTCCTCGGGTGGAACTGAACTCCACCTCCCTGAGGCTGGAGATCAGCCGACCCTTGTTCTGGCATCTTCAAGATCCCAGAAGAAGCCCCTCCTTTCTTCAATTACTACTACTATTATTTATAGCTTACCTTTGTATGGAGTTGATGGTTGCAAAGGATACCTCTTTTTTTCTTATGTGTTCGTGTAGTTAATTAATTAATTAATTAAAATGTACATCCGAGTTAGTTAACATATAGTCCAATAATGATCTCAGGAGTAGAATTTAGTGATTCACCACTTACATATGACACCCAGTGCTCATCCCAACAAGTGTCCTCCTCAGTGCCCATCACCCATGTAGCCCATCCCCCCACCCAACACCCCCTCCAGTAACCCTCTGTTTGTTCTCCATTTTTAAGGGTCTCTTATGTTTTGTCCCCCTCCCCATTTTTATATTCTTTTTGCTTCCCTTCCCTTATGTTCATCTGTTTTGTATCTTAAATTCCTCGTATGAATGAAATCATATGATATTTGTCTTTCTCTGACCGACTTATTTTGCTTAGCATAATACACTCTAGTTCCATCCACGCTGTTGCAAATGGCAGCAACAAGTAGTATTCCGTGTATATACATATATATATGTATATGTGTGTATATATATACATATACATATATATACATATATATACACACATACATATATATATACACATATATACATATACACACACACACACATATATATATGTATATATATATATATATATATATATATATATATATATATATATATACACCACATCTGCTTTATCCATTCATCCACTGATGGACATTTGGGCTCTTTAAATATGTGATAAGTGCCTCCTAAGTCTTCCCCTGGGTCAAATATCACAGCCTCCTCCTCACATTCCTTCAATGGCAAATTTTCCTTTCCGTACAAAACCACAGTATCCATTTTAATGTTAAAATTTATTTTCTAGGGGCACCTGGGTGGCTCAGTTGGTTAAGCGTCCGACTTTTGCTCAGGTGATGATCTCGCGGTTCATGAGTTCAAGCCCCGTGTCGGGCTCTGTGCGGACAGCTTAGAGCCCGAAGCCTGCTTCGCATTCTGTGTCTCCCTCTCTCTCTGTTCCTCCCCCACTCGCTCTCTGTCTCTGTCTCTCTTTCTCTCTCTCAAAAATAAACATTAAAAAAACCATTAAGATTTATTTTCTGTTTATAAAAGTAATAGATGCTGCTTGTAGAAAATTAGGAAAATAGAGACAATTAAAAAAAGAAAGAAAAAAATATGCCCAGTTTGTTGGGCACCTCTTTCCGCCAAGCTCTGGGATGGTCTGGCCCTGTAGTGGCTCTGTTGCCGTGAGTTTCCAATATTTGGGCCGGTTTAATAGTTCCACTCCATTTTGAGGCAGCTCCTTCAATGCTTTGGGACAGGGACATCTTCCTTCTGTCACTCAGTGCCTGCTGTCTCCTTTTCTACCTATCGGTACTCCCTCTCTGGCAGGCGTGAGAATCCTGGTGACCTTGTGGGCAAACAGAGGAGTTATCTGGGGGAAACCGGGGAGCCCCTGCCTTCCCGGTGGGGCACCAGCCCTCCAGGTGGCCCAGAGCACATGCAGGCATCCTTGCTGTGGCAAATGGCAGGGCTGTGTACTCCCTCCTGACTCCCCAGAAGCTGTCATGGTCTTTTGTGGTGCTGTTGAATTCATTGTGCTAATATTGAATTAGGATTTAATTACAGTCTTTGTATCTTTATTTCTTTTTATTTTAAAGTTTATTTATTTATTTTGAGAGAGAGAGAGAGAGAGGGAGAGAGAGAATCCCAAGCAGGCTCCACTCTGTGGCACAGAGCCCTATTCGGGGATCGAACTCCAGAACCGTGAGATCATGACCTGAGTGGAAACCAAGAGTCAAACGCTCAACTGAGCCACCTAGGCGCCAGGTGCCCCTTTATCTTTGTTTCTTATTGGAATTAATTGATTCACTTTTCTGCTATATGCTTTTTTTTTAAGGTTTTGTTCTTAATGCTGTGCTAGGTTTATAAAATACATCAGATCATTTTCTATCTTTTTCTGTACTTTGGAACAGTTTACATAATGCAATAATTATCTGTTCCATGAACATTTGAAAGAACATGCTGTGACAATAGTCTGACCCCAAAGCCTTTCGGGGGGAGGCAGTTCTTTGAAATTAGTTTGCCTTCCGCTGTGCTTGTTGGTCAGGGCAGATTTTTTAAACCTCTTTTTGGGACAAATTTAGTAATTTGCGTTTTCTCAGAAAATGATTCATTTCATTGAGAGTTTCAAGTATATTAGTATGAAGTTGTACCATTGTATTTTCTTATAGCAAAAAAAAAATCTCTTCATATCTGTTCTTACATCTCATTTTCCATTTCCTTTTTTTTGTGTGATCTCTTTCACTCTTTTCTTTCTTTTTTAATCTTAGGTTTTTCAGATGTTCCTCTGTTGAAATGTGTGTTTGTAGAAGCTGGTCTCAGAATTTTTGATCATTTCTACTAGCCGTTAATTTCCTTCCTTCCTTCCTTCCTTCCTCCCATCTTTCTTTCTTTCTTTCTTTCTTTCTTTCTTTCTTTCTTTCTTTCTTTCTCCTTGATTCCTGCTTTATCTTTATCATACCCTCTCATCTATTCTCTTTGGGCTTAAAAATTCTCAATTTGAATAGTTTCTGTATTATTTTTAATTAATGGGGACACTGAAATATATGGCTTTATTCCCAGACTACAACCTTGTCCCTTTCTGTTGGCCCCCAGCTCTCACAGTCTTGCAGACCTTCAGCAGACTCGGCAAAGCTCATCCCCCTCTTCCCAGACTACCAGCAGCCCCGTCCTCACGAATCCCCCTTACTTTAATGCCGCGTGCTTTGGGGTGGCTACTGTTGCACTTGGTAGGTGGCCTTGGGTGCACTTGAGCTGCATCTGCTGCCTTTACTTCTCCAGCTGGCCCCTCCTGCAAGGAGCACGCGCACGCTTTCGCTGTCCTCGCCTCTGCAGTCATGCTCGGTGGAACTAGATTCTCAGAAGGTAGCACGCATTCTAGAACATTTCACCGTGAGATGGAAATGGCACCTCCAATTAATGGCCAAATCTGGCTTGCGTGGAACTTGGTTAATGACCTAACTGTACGGCCGGCCCCTCAGATATCCAGAATTGGACCAGTAAGATCATGCCCGCCCAGGTGGCTGTCTATGGAAATAAATGCAAGGGCCTGATCACCAGTTCGATCCCTATCTTGCTCATGTACATGTCATACGTGTTACACATGTCACAACGTGCCCAGAACAAAGCAAGCAGTCAGCACGGGAGACTATCACCTCTACTCCAGCCCTCTGGATCCGTGCTGGAATCCACTGCCGGACCCTCAGAGCCCTCATGCAGGACACGGATGCTGAAGGAGAAAGCCTGTGGCTATACGGCAACCGTGACAGCATCTCCGGTGACAACTTCCACGGAGCCCGCTGTCCTGACTGGCTCTGGCAACTGTATACTTTTCCTTTCTTCCACACAGGACACGTTTAAAGAGGAACCTCATACTTTTTTTTTTTTTTTGTATCTGCTTTGACCTCAGTGGATCGATGGTAATTTATGAGTTATGTCATCTGAGGGTTCACATTGCTCAGGTTGAGGCCATCTGAATAGACATGCACTTGGAATGACTTTGCCTTGGGTGGTTCTGCAGGCCCCTCCCCTGTGTCCAAGATCCCTGATGATGACAAATGGTAGCACCTGGGTCCTTACAGACTTTCTCACTGGGGAGAAAGGAGAGACTGTCTGGCTCATCCCCCAAGCTCAGGGAGAGAGACCTCGATTAGAAAGATGAGCATATCTGTCCTGGGGGAGTGTGTGAAGGGCCAGTGCTGGGGGGGTTGTTATATGAATAATCGTTCTTCCAGGCCTGGGTATGCCCTGCCCGAAATGGCTTTCCATGCGTGCCCTAGGCAGGGCCTCGATGCCATCTGCTCCTGAGGGGGGATGTGTCCGCCATCGATCTGACATAACGAAGAGGAAACTTCTTGATGCCTTGCTCCCAGACAAAGCTAAGGAAACCACTCATCCCGGTGTCAGCCAGAGCCTGTGGAAGAACACGGAGTGAATAAATCTCCAGGAGCCCCAGGAGCGGACTGAGGAGGCTCATTTCCTCCTCTCTTTCGGCGGCATCTCGGTGAGCCGGCTTAGCAGCAGGCTTGAGCTAGGTCAATGGCAGAATCGTTGGAGCGAGCCTCGGAATTTCGGGCGCTGCCTGCTTTCTCTGAGCAGGAACTTTCTCTTGCCACACAGTTACCAAAGTACAGTAAAAACCTTGGATTTCGAGGAACTTCTGCACGTGTTCTACAAGACGAGCAAACACTTCTCATCAATGTTAACTTGATAAACGAGTGATCGCTTGCAATACGAGTATTACAGGATGCCGAATGTCACGTGATCGCAACTGAGCCAATGGTTCTCTCTCTCTCTCACTCTCTGTGGGATGGTGGGTGATCGTCTCCCATGCTCAGTCTCAGAATGAGGCGTTTGGCAGAAATCAGTGATTTTTCAGAACATTAAGGTGGCAGGAGTGTATTTTTTGTCACTTCAAAACACCTATGGACACTCCTTTGCATTTCCATACGAGAGTAAGCTTAGGAACGGTTTGCTACATTCTAGGTCATTGGGTGGGTGCCTTATTTAAGTTACAAGAAAAGAAAAAGATTCCATAGATAGATACAGTTGAGCCAATGGATAGTGATTCCATTAGTGATAGTGAAACGACCCTCCTCTCTCTTGTGTCCCTCACACCAGCCACAAAGGTTTTCAAAGGTAAGTGCAGGGCAATTTCTTTATTTTTCTTTATATTTTGTATTTTCTTGATTATTTTGTATTACATTACAGTATTGTAACCATTTTTATATGAATATTTTTGGGTTTTGGAGCCAATCATCTGAGTTTCCATTATTCTTTTTTTTTTAATGTTTATTTTTGAGAGAGAGAAAGAGAGAGAGAGAGGAGAGGGGCAGAGAGAGGGAGAATCTGAAGCAGGCTCCAGGCTCTGAGCTGTCAGCACAGAGCCTGACACGGGGCTCAAACTCGTGAACTGTGAGATCATGACCTGAGTCGAAACTGGATGCTTAACCCCCTGAGCCACCCAGGCGCTCCGGTTTCCAGTATTTCTTATGGGGAAATTCGCGTTGATGTACAAGTGCTTTGGATTACAAGTCTGCTTCCAGAACTAATTACGCTTGCAAACCAAGGTTTTACTGTACCTATCTCTAGCTGCCCATGGCCCTGTAAATATGTGGACCATAATGGGGAGGGGTTTCTCTCTTCCTGGAGCTTTGGGCTTGGGGCATGCAGTCCGCCCTTGCCTGACCTAGGCTGGGGAGACAGTTTGTGGGATCCCTTGTGCTGCTTCCCCACGTCCCCTGCTCCCAAATATCCCCCAAAGAACCCTATTTGATATCTGTACCACGTGGTGCTAGTGCGTGTTGTGTGATAACACTAACGTTGCGTCTGCCACCCTCCCATACCCATACTGCCGTGGTCTCTGTCCTGTGGCTGCGGGGGTTTGTCTCGAATCGGTGTATGATCTCTCACAGTAATAGCTAAGACTTTTCTCTGCTTCTTAGAGCTTTATATGTATTAACTCACTTAAGCAGATAGGTACAATGGTCTTTTCTACGCATTTTCTTTCTTTCTTTCTTTCTTTCTTTCTTTCTTTCTTTCTTTCTTTCTTTCTTTCTTTCTTTCTTCTTTCTTTCTCTCTCCCCCTCCCTTCCTCCTTTCCTCCCCCTCTCTCTTTGTCTCTCTTTCTTGCTTTCTTAAGGAAACAAGCACAGAAAGGTTAATAATTTGTCCAAGGTCACACAGCTGTAAGGGGTAAGGTCAGAATTTAAACTCAGGCAGTCTGCCTCTGGAGCCCGTGCTATCAAACTTTGTGCTGCTGATTTGCAGGTGGGCTGGAGGGAGGCTTTGGGGGTAAAAAGATAGTCTTTTGGTTATCTTTAAAAACAGTACCCCAGAGTCCAAGATTGTTAGGCTATTTTCTGATCCCCCAAGAAAGATCTCCTTACTTTCTCTTAACCCACAGACTTGCTTCTTGTGCATGACAAAGCCCTCTGCCTGCCACCAATTATGCCCCCGGCACACCCCCGATATGCCCTGATTTCACTTCTTCCAAGATTTTGGTAGGCAGGTCTGCTAGGAGTCTCAGACTCTCAGTGGTACTGTAGTTTCTGGGGTTTTTGTTTGTTTGTTTGATTTTGTTGTTGTTGTTGCTTTGTGTTTTGTTTTTGTGTGTTTTATTGTTTTATTTATTTTTTTGTTTTTTTTTGCTTTGTTTTTGGTGTTTGGTTTTGATTTGTTTTTGCTTGCTTGCTTTTCTGTGTATTCCCAGAGACCTAAGTGGGAAGTGGGGGCGGGGGGGGGGGGTCCGCCCTGCGGACGGAACTGCTGCACCCCGCCTGGGAGGCTGCTGAGCTACAGGCTTCCCATCCATGTGGACTCCTTGCAGCTCGGGCTTCCCCTACACGGACGCACCCCCGAGACATAGAAGGAGAGGGTGACCGCATGTTGCGGGGGGCTATGATTGCACTGCTTATTCCTGATTCTGGAGGCGCTAGATTTCCCTGTGGGTCCGGCAAGGGTGGAGGGCCCGGGCAGGGTATGAGGTGGCCCCAGTGCCAGCAGCCGAGACGGTGGCCCTCCTCATGACCTGGCTTCTCAGTCATGACTGAGGCAGAGGCTGCTTGTCTGGAGTGGTTTCTGGAAGCTCAGCTCTGGGCCTGCTCCTCCAGCCCCGCCACCGGTTTTCTCAAGACCTGACTCCCTTTCCGTGTTGACGAGGTAGAATGCTTCATGTTTTCTGCAACTTGATGCGGATATATCATGATGGATTAAACACAGTTGGTTCAAATTGGGCCCATGAGGAGCTAAAGACTTCGGGTTTCTTTTCCCATGAACACTCTGAGGACAGGCATCTTCTGTTCAGGGAGTGTTGAGACCCGCTGAACTCCCCTCCACTGGGCCCGCCAACCAGCAGGTGAGGTCCTTTCGAGTCCCTGTCTTCATGGGAAGCCTGCCACCAAGAACCACACTGTCCCCCCCCCCCCCCCCCCCCGCCAAACCTTGTCCCGTGCCTCCATGATGCTGTCTCCAACTGGGTTTCTGTCAGGGATTTTCTTGGCTTGCTCTCTGCTCCTGGGAAGGAACAGCCTGGTCCCTCTAATGCTGTGCTCACCAGGGGAGCCCATCAGTGCGTGTACCTTTGTCTCTCAGGTGACCGCAGGGTTACTGACTTTGGTAGCTCTCTTCCCTTCCCCTGGGGGTTCACGTGCATCCACATTGCCCCAGAGGCTATCCTGCAGAGACTTGCCTATGCTATATGAGCAGGACCGTTAAGTATAGTCTAGTTGCAGGGTGCCTGAGTGGCTCAGTCCGTTAACTGCCTGACTCTTGATTTTGGGTCAGGTCATGATCTCATGGTTCTTCAGTTCAAGCCCCACATCAGGTTCCGTGCTGATGGCGCAGGACCTGCTTGGGATTCTCTGTCCCTCTCTCTGCCTCTCCCCACCCCTCTCACAAATAAATAAATGCACTTTAAGAAAAAGTAGAGTCTGGTTGTCTTTTCCCTCAAAATTCCTTTTTTGGAAAGGTGTCTTTTCTAACACGGAGACCTCTCGGGGCGGTCTCAGTGCTTCCACATTGCATTTTATGACACTTTAAGAGGATATACAGTAGATTTAGAGAATTGAACCAACACTGAATATAGAGTTCATTATAAATAGGAAGAGTATTGTCTTGAGTATCTTTTGTTTTAGTTGTAGGTGTGTGCATAGGTATAGCTTTCAGGGTTCCACCGGCAAAACAGAACAGGGAGGAAATATATATATATGGATATATAGGTATACATATGAATATATATGAAATATACATATGAAATATATCTATACATCGATCTGTATACATCTATATATACATATATTAATACAGATCTGTATATGTGAGAGGGAGAGAGAGAGAGAGAAAGGTTGATTTATTGTGAGGAATTCACTTCTGTGATTGTGGGGGCTGCCTGGGCAAAACCATAGCACAGGCCTGGAGCGAAAGCTGGCCAGACCTCTCAGGCACAGGCTGAAGCTTCTGTCCATAGGCAGGATTTCTTCTACTTCAGGAAAGTTTCGACTCTGCTTGTGGGGCCTTTCACCTGATCGAACCAGGCCCATGCAGATCATCGAGGATAATCGTTTTTATTTAAATATTATAGTCTTCGGTCGCATCTCCAGAATACCTTCACGGCGACCCTTAGCTTCGTGTTTCGATCACTGGGGACTGTCACCTGGACAAATTGGCCCATAAAACTGACCGTCAGAATAAGTGTGAGTGTATGCTGGATGGTGATTAAACATGAATTCCTTCCTGTAAAATATAATTTGAAAGTGCAGGGGGACAATCATGACCTCCTCCTGCCCTCTGTTTTGGGGTGGGCACATTCAGATCTGTCCCCTTTCCTCTGACACACACGCCAGGACTTTCAGGCCTTGGGCGAGAGGCAAGGGTGCTGTTGTTTATTTCAGTGACGCCGAACCTTTCAGCTTCCTCCAAGGACACGAGGTCAGCCACACAGAGCAACACCCTACACACAGGAGCAGACTCACCGGACCGTGGGCAAACTGGAACTCGGTGAACACTCACATCCAAGCTCTAGGAGGGAGCCGAAGTGTGGTCGGGGCACAAAAGGAAGAAGCTGCTTCCTGTGCGTTCAGGGTGGATCCTAAAATCCCAAGACCCACAAGAGGAAATTGGTGAGCAGCCCCTGAGCGGAGAAGCTTGCAATCACACAAAACTTGCAGAGCCTGATATGCCAGAAAAGGAAGCATCACGAAGGAAGCAATTTGGGGACGATAGGAAAAGGATTGCTTCCCTCTCTGTGGTTTCTCATCTCCTCTGATTACTTCATAAAGGAACAGCTTACTCACAATTCCCAAGCCGAAGATACTTCCAAGGAAGGGATATGTGACATCACGGATAAGCCAAGAAGTCCCAGATTGTTAATGTATATAATAGGAAAGGATCACGAGCCGGGGCTCTTTAAATGGTATGTCTTCCTTAGGGAGCAATTCATCGTCCCAGAGTGCTGGTGGGCCAGGCAGCATGTGAGGCGCTGGGGCCGTGAGGCTGCCCAGGACCGGCCTACAAACTGCCCGCGAGGAGGCGGACGGAGGCAGAACGGAAGCTCAGTACAGCCATGGCAAGCACATGCTTAGGACAGTGGTGGGCCAGGCCAGGCGGTGAACGTGGGACCTCGTGAGCCCCTGCTCTGCTCCAGGCACCGTACTAGGTGCCGGGAATTGAGTGGCAGGTAGGACAGAGATGGAGCTCAGGACCCAGGGAGGGAGCCATTGTTGGTCACCCAGCAGATGGAAAATACCCCTGGCACAGGCACGCCCAGCCACGAGGCCGTGCTTCGTGTCCGGCGTGTGCCATCGTGCCAAGGTTCAGGTGTCTCATGGGACTCCCATTCTGGAGGGGCCCTACCAGCGCCTCCAGACACCAGCCTGGGTAGGGTTTTATCCAAGGAAGTAACATCCCCCGAGTGACGTCACTGGGTTAGAGAAATTCCCAGGTTCCCCTTGACAGTCGGGTCCGTGTGACCAACGGGTTTAATCATGAGTTTTGTGCGAACGAACCATTCCATTTGGTTTTAGAAACACACCCCTGATCCCTCTCTTCTCTGTCTCTCCAAAGAGCTTTCTTGGCTTATTGCATCTGAATACTTATTAGATTTTGCTTCTCCACCCCCCCCTCCCCCCTTTCTATTTATAACTTCAAGCTGTTGGCAGGTCTGGAGCGCTGGGCCTCTGGGGAGACATACGTAGACCCAGATGCCTGTGAGTTGTCTGGGAACACGGGCTGGGGTGATGTAGACACCCAGGCCAGGCTTCTCTCTCGGAATTTACGGCGAAAAGTTGGATTTGAGAGCCAGGGGTCTGTGATGGACAACGGTCCCGTGTCTGTAACGCAGGGAGGTGGGGAAGGCGCATTCCGCGTCAGCTGGAACTGGCTGAAACCGGCTTTTCTGCCTCCCAAATTAGTCAATAACTTTCTAGCAAAAGTTAGAAATAGTGGTTTCAGTTACAAGTTGCCTTGGCGAGAGCGACTTTGGTCTTTAAAACACAAAGTGGGCTATTTGGGATGACAATGTAAACAAGGGTTTTGGGCAGAGAGGGTTTTCTGGACGATGGAACCGAAATTGGCTCCTTTTGTGGTGTGTAAATGGGTTGGTGAGAAGTGTGCTGGAGGGGAGGCGGGCTTTAGTGGAGGTGGAGACTGATGGATGCTTCGGGCTGGATTCAGGTTGAAATCATCCGCATTTGGCCTGCCTCGATTAGCGCAAATACGGTAGTCTCCCCTAGACCCGCGATCACTTTCCACATTCAGTCACTGGAGGCGTGGTCTGGAGGCAGATGACCCTCCTTCTGATGTCAGAAGGTCAGTTACACTACATCACAGTGCCTACGTCATCCACCATCCTTCATCTTGCCCCCAGGGACATTTTATCATCTCCCGTCAGCCCAAGAAGAAGGAGGGGGATTACAGGGCAATAAGAGATTTTAAAAGAGAGGGAAAGACCACAGTCACATAACTTTAAAAAACATTTTTTTAATGTTTATTTATTTTTGAGAGAGAGACAGAGAGAGAGCAAGCAAGAGAGGGGGAGGAAAGGAGGGAGGAAGGGGGAGAGAGAAAGAAAGAAAGAAAGAAAGAAAGAAAGAAAGAAAGAAAGAAAGAAAGAGAGGGAGGGAGGGGCAGAGAGAGAGGGAGACACAGAATCTGAAGCAGGCTCCGGGCTCTGAGCTGTCAGCACAGAGCCTGATGTGGGGCTCGAACTCACGAACCGTGAGATCATGACCTTAGCCGAAGTCGGATGCTTAACCAACTGAACCACCCAGGTGCCCCTCACATAACTGTTATCACAGTATATTGTATATGTTCTATTTTATTATGTTATTGTTGTTCATCTCTTACCGTGCCTAA
Source organism: Felis catus (assembly GCF_018350175.1). Classification (NCBI taxonomy): domain Eukaryota; kingdom Metazoa; phylum Chordata; class Mammalia; order Carnivora; family Felidae; genus Felis; species Felis catus. The sequence continues at coordinate 12,096,540 of NC_058373.1, forward strand.
TTTATAAATCAAACTTTATCAGAAGTGTGTATGTGGAGGACAGACATAGTGCATACAGGGTTCGTACGACCCAGGGTTTCAGGCATGCTCTGGGGGCCTCAGAATGTGGTCCTTGCAGAGAAGGGCTCCTGTCATTCCAACTCGACTACTTGACTGCCGATTCATTCCCAGGTGTTGGGAAAGGTACCCGCTCATTGTCAAGGCCCAAGACAAACACCATTTGGGAACTTGTCCCCAAAAGTCTGACTTTCTTCATCTGGAAAGTTGCTGGTGAAGTTCTTCCTTTCAACTATGTGATTCACAGTTTTAGCTGACGGTTCCGTTTGGATCCTGACTCTTGTTTGGACAATGAATGAAGAGATCCTATTGTAGCATTGTTATCCTGACTTCTGGGATTTTTTTTTTTTTTTAATATCTGTTCCTGGGATTTATACTGATGTATTTTTTTTTTCCATTCCATAGAGTCTCAGATTGAAAAATGTGTTTCTGATGTTCAGTATCTTGGCCTGTGAGGAGCCTACAGGGAGGCCTTCCTCCCCCAGATTTGTCTCAGGCTTTAGCATGTTGAAACTCGTTGCAGTCAAAGTCAGCAGAGCCCCAGACCTCCAGCCTGGGAGATTGGGGTGTGGTGTGTTGGCTCATTTGGTGGGGAGCCCGTGCACTACAGAGAGGCCTCAGTTCATGCATGGACCCAGGCAAAGTGCCTGGAGGTCAAAATATTGTATCCAGAAAGCCCTGTCAAAATGGATCTGTGTTTACTGGAAGGAGAGAAGTGGTAAATTTTTGTCTCCAATTGTGTAGAGTCCCTGATGTGAACAAGGCAAACATTTATTACTCCTGCTTCAGTGCTCTTTGTTCATACAGCTGGGTGAGTTTTCAACCCAGAGAGTCACAACTATTTGTGCACATACTTTTCCCTCTTCTGGCTGATACTGGCCCCCAGAGGGCAGGGGGTATCTTTTAGGCCAATCCTCTGTCTCCGGGCTGGCGAGTAAGGAATAGTTGGCATCGATAGATGGTTGTTGAATGACTAAGCGAGTGTATGATGGTTAATTTTATGCGCCAACCTGACTGGGCTGAGAGTTGCCCAGATACCTGGTAAAACATTTCTGGGTATGTGTGTGAGGGCGTTTCCAGAAATGATTAGTAGTGTTAACAGACTGAGTAAAGAAGATCACGGTCACCATCGTAGGTGGGGCATCATCCAATCCACTGAGGACCTGAACTGAATAAAAAGGTGGAGGAAGGGCGACTTTGCTCTCTCTACTTGGGCTGGGTCATCCAGGTTCTCCGGCCCTTGGGTTCCCTAAACTTCAGACTTGGGCTGGGACTTAGACTATCGCGCCCCTCCCCCTCTGATTCTTGGGCCTTTGAACTTGAACTTAACACCAATGGCTCTTCTCATTCTCGGGCCTTTGGACTCCCACTGAATTATACCACTGGCTTTCCTGGTTCTCCAGTCTGCAGATGGTAGGTCGTGGAACTTCTCGGCCCCCATAATGCTGTGAGCCAATTCTTATAATACATATCCATTTGTCTATCCTCTTAGTTGTGCTGAGAGCTGTAATGGAGAGTGAATGATCCATCCCTGCCCTGGAGGCCAAGGTCATTGTCATGCTGTTTACTTCATTTCGTACTTGTCCCAAACCAGGGAGGTTCTGAGTAGGCCATCAGGGGCAGGGGCAGGGCCAGGCTGCAGGGGGCAAAGGGCACAGAGATGGGGGTTTCCAGGTATGCATTGGGTGACACCTGCCCCTTCATCTTGACCTTTCAGAGCCTCTGTTCCCTCATTCGTAAAAGGAGATAATATAAGGTGGTTTCACCAAATCCTGGTACAGTGAGTCCCCTAAGGAACTCATTGGGTATCTAATTACTTTTTTTTTTTTTTAATTTTTTTTTCAACGTTTATTTATTTATTTATTTATTTATTTATTTATTTTTTCAAAGTTTATTTTATTTTTGGGACAGAGAGAGACAGAGCATGAACGGGGGAGGGGCAGAGAGAGAGGGAGACACAGAATCGGGAACAGGCTCCAGGCTCTGAGCCATCAGCCCAGAGCCCGACGCAGGGCTCGAACTCACGGACCGCGAGCTCGCGACCTGGCTGAAGTCGGACGCTTAACCGACTGCGCCACCGAGGCGCCCCTCAACGTTTATTTATTTTTGGGACAGAGAGAGACAGAGCATGAACGGGGGAGGGGCAGAGAAAGAGGGAGACACAGAATTGGAAACAGGCTCCAGGTTCTGAGCCATCAGCCCAGAGCGTGACGCGGGGCTCGGACTCCCGGACTGCGAGATCGTGACCTGGCTGAAGTTGGACGCTTAACCGACTGCGCCACCCAGGCGCCCCTCTAATTACTTTTTATAATATTTCTGTAAAGCAGAGGGAGAGAGGGAAACTGGCCATTTGTGCCCTGCAGCGGTGGATATGAGATAGTGGTGGTCGGTAAACCAGGCAGGTGACAGGTGACCCTGTCAGGCCTGCCTCCCATTTCCACGGCAATTGTGTTGCCATGCCTTGTCTACTCTCCTGAAATGAAATTCAGAGTCTATATGGCCTATTTACCCAGATAATTTTAATTTTTTAAAAAATGTTTATTTATTTGAGAGAGAGAGAGACACACACACACAGCACGAGTGGGGGAGGGGCAGAGAGAGAGGGAGACACAGAATCTGAAGTAGCTCCAGGCTCCGAGCTGTCAGCACAGAGCCCGATGTGGGGCTCGAACCCATGAACCTTGAGATCATGACCTGAGCCCAAGTCGGATGCTTAACCGACTGAGCCACCCAGGCGCCCCAATGCATCTGTCTGTTAAGCGGTTAAATTTGTGGAATTTGTTCCACAGCAGTAGGAAGTGAACACAGCCGTTTTCATGCTGAGGCTGACCCTCAGGCGTTTGAAAGAGAGCTGCCAGGAGTAACAGGTACCAAATGCACATCCAGAAGGAGAAAGAGGGACCACTTCACCCCAAAGTCCCCAGAACACATCCTCTCACGTCTTGGTGACTGACAGAGTTGGGTCAATGTGCTGGCTCTTGAGTCAGTTGCCGATGACGGGACTGGTATTTACCATGGTTTCTTATACAAGGTCCAGTTTCAAAAGGAGATGATGAGGGGCGCCTGGGTGGCGCAGTCGGTTAAGCGTCCGGCTTCAGCCAGGTCACGATCTCGCGGTCCGTGGGTTCGAGCCCCGCGTCGGGCTCTGGGCTGATGGCTCGGAGCCTGGAGCCTGTTTCCGATTCTGTGTCTCCCTCTCTCTCTGCCCCTCCCCCGTTCATGCTCTGTCTCTCTCTGTCCCAAAAATAAATAAACGTTGAAAAAAAAAAATTAAAAAAAAAAAAAAAAAAAGGAGATGATGAAAAATATACTTGAAATTTAAAAAAAAATTCTGGCAGTCAGGTGATAAGATGCAAATCTGTCAGATATTTAAGCCTCCTTGTGCATTCCATATTCCCATTGGTGGCCCGCTTTCCAGGCATATACAATGTTCCCAAATCCCATGAAATATGGATCTTTGCATTTCATGGGTTTTTAAGATGTGTAGGAGGATCTGATAAAAGTGTCTTCTTTTGGGAAGAGTCCAGGTTCTGGGCCAGTTTTGTGTATGTGGAGTTCTGGAGGCATATATGAGACACTGAGGCAAAAGTGTTCAGTGTGCAGTTGGAAATTATGAGTCGTGAACTCAGCAGTGAACGGCAGCGATAGACTTGGGGGTCCCTGGGGGGCTCCCTTTTAAGAGATACTCTTTTTTCCTGTTCAGATCCCCCGGTGGCATTTCTGGATTGGAGTATTGACGGCTCTTGGGTAAAGGTACGTTCTTTGTTTGTAAGGTCGCTTGACGGCAGACTTAAAACATCTTTTAGAAGCTACGTATTTATTTACCCAGGATAAAGCTACCCAGTAATTCTACAACAGTGAACATTTTCATCTATCTCATACCTGCCCTTAGGTCTATGAACTAGCATTTTGTCTCTCACTTAGAGTAAGGGTTTGTTTGTTTGTTTCTTTCTTTGTTTTTAATTTTTTCATGTTTATTTATTTTTGAGAGAGAGAGAGAGTGCAAGCGGGAGAGGGGCAGAGAGAGAAGGAGACACAGAAACTGAAGCAGGTTCTGGGCTCCGAGCTGTCAGCACAGAGCCCGACGTGGGGCTTGAACTCACAAACTGTGAGATCATGACCTGAGCCAAAGTCAGGTGCTTAACCGACTGAGCCACCCAGGTGCCCCTGTTTCTTTCTTTAAGTTTACTTATTTTGAGAGAGATGGCATGTGAGTAGGAGAGAGGCAGAGAGAGAGAGAGAGAGAGAGAGAGAGAGAGAGAGAGAGAGAATCCCAAGCAGGCTCCATGTGGTCAGTGTGTAGAGCCCGACGAGGGGCTCAAACTCACGAAACCATGAGATCACGACCTGAGCTAAAATGAAGAGTCAGATGTTTAACCGATGAGCCACTCAGGTGCATCTGAGGTTTTGTTTCCAATAGAACAGGACAAAGTACATGTGGCTTGCAGAAGATTCATGAGATCTGTGTGAATCGTGTCTCAGAGCCCTGGCAGGGTACAGGTGACACATACAAAACGCGTGGCTGGCAAGCTTTAGTGGAAGGACAATTTAAACGCGAGCAGTGCTAAGGGGAGCCGACTGGGAGCAGTGAAGCACTCTGGGGCCAGCAGCAGCAGGGAGCTGTTTGCACCCGGCCGATGCGGGTCCTGGGACTGCAGTTCTAGCTTCAGGAAATACACGGCCACTGCCCAACCTCAGCCTGGACCGCGGGGCGCTGGACAGCAAATGCCCTGACTTCTCCGTTCTTTGACCTCCAGTCTTCAGAGGATGTGAAGCAGTCTGTAGAGACCAGCCCCCTGGGCACAGCACGGCAGGTGGACAGTGAATTTGGAAAGGGCGGTGAAGACTGACCAGCATAGGTTATGCAAAACACATCTGTACATACTCTTCTTTGTGATTCTGGTTGGTCATAGAAAGACATTATTGGTCTATTATCTATCTGTCTACCGTCATCTATATCCATCCATCCATCCATCCATCCATCCATCCATATATCCATTATTTATATATCATCTATATACAGCCATCATCTATGTATGTGTGTGGGTAGGTATTGATATCTATATCCATCCATCCATCCATCCATCCATCCATCCATCCATCATCTATATCCATGTATCCTCTCTCTCTTTTTAAAAATAGTAGCTTTGGGGGGCGCCTGGGTGGCGCAGTCGGTTAAGCGTCCGACTTCAGCCAGGTCACGATCTCGCGGTCCGTGAGTTCGAGCCCCGCGTCGGGCTCTGGGCTGATGGCTCAGAGCCTGGAGCCTGTTTCCGATTCTGTCTCCCTCTCTCTCTGACCCTCCCCCGTTCATGCTCTGTCTCTCTCTGTCCCAAAAATAAATAAACGTTGAAAAAAAAAATTAAAAAAAAAATAGTAGCTTTGGGGCGCCTGGGAGGCTCAGTCGGTTAAGCGGCCGACTTCGGCTCAGGTCATGATCTCTCGGTCCGTGAGTTCGAGCCCCGCGTCGGGCTCTGTGCTGATGGCTCAGAGCCTGGAGCCTGTTTCAGATTCTGTGTCTCCCTCTCTCTGACCCTCCCCCGTTCATGCTCTGTCTCTCTGTGTCTCAAAAATAAAAATAAACGTTAAAAAAAATAAAAAAAAATAGTAGCTTTATTGAGATACAAGTCACACAAAATTACCATAAAACTTTCCGTTTTAAAAAGTGTATACTTAGGTGACTGGTTAGTATATACATAGTGTTCTTGACTTTTAAAAAGAGGAACAGATGGGTTCCATTGGATTCTGGAAACAGAACTGTTCAGGTTAAGGAAGATTTTTTTTTTTTATTGTGGAAAAAATATATACGATATGCCATTTTAACTATTTTTCAAGGTACATAGGGAAGATTGTAAGAGCCCTGTGGTGTGCCCCAAAGTGTGCAGGCAGGGTAGGGAAACTAATGAAGCAGTGGTTCTTAAACTGAGCCCAGAGGCCAGTGTTCACATTTCCAAACGTTGGGAGACTGATATGTGGTCCTAGCACACGTGACTGGTCGCAGCCGGGGCCACGTGCACGTCCTCTGCACTTGAGTTCAATGATGCCCAAATGGATTTGCACCCTGTTCGACCGGCCGGGGCCGTTGATCTCATGCTGGCCGCCGTGGCAATTTCACGTGGCTACCCACATCCCTAAATGCTCACTCTCAGTTTATGGACCAGTGAGAACAGGTCTCCCGCCAGCACTGATCCATGAATCACACTTCCAGTAACACTGCACTGGCGACTCCTAGAGAATTCGTATCCTTACGGTTTTCATCCTGGTTCTTTTACTTACATACAGATTCTCTTCTCCTAGAGGATTCCCAAGTGCCTTAGTCAGTCGCTTCCTGGGCTCAGCTGTGGCCTCCCGACTGCCCAGCAAAGCCACAGAAAGTCCCCTTCCAGAGGTGAGTCCTGACCCCCAGTGACAAGCAGGGCAGACACTGAGCTGACATGCCTCCGGGAGCCAGTTCCTTGTCTGCAGGGTCCGGTCCTCCTGTGCAAACACGCGTGGTCTCTGCATTTTTCTGATCTCTGGGTTCGCTCATTCGTTCTCAGATGCTCAGCAGTTTGGGGACCAGGGGAAGAAGCAGAGCAGGGAGCTTCTAGGCCCTCAGGCAACGGTTAAAGAGAGGGCAGTGGCTAGGTGAGGACAGTTGCCCAAGCACAAAATTGTACTAACAACAGAGGACTGGGAAACCTTTATTGAGATGTAGCAGTCAAACCACAGTTGTTAAACCACCATAACGAGGTCTTAAATAATCAGTTCAGCTGGTCTCTATTTAATATAATAGCTGCCTATTAAACCTAAATTAAGTACAGAGTGAAATGTCTCTCGGATGCAGAAACCCCAAAGTGCCTGCCAAACCCAGAATGAAATTTCTGGCTGGAGTAGCCACGAACACGTCTGCCTGGTCTGGGCATGCTCTGGTTTAGATACAGCAGAAGCCCCATCCCAGTGCCCAGCTGTCTGTGCTTGAAGAATAATCCTTCCCCGGGTTGGGGTAGGGTGGAGCACAGGCTGGGCAATGCGCTTCAGTCCTGATTATGTCCTATAAAGTTGTGAGTTTCATAGATGTTCCCGACGATGCCAGAAATATAGAAATGCCTCCAAAGAGCACTGCAAGGCCTCTAGGGCCTCGAGTATGCCAGAATGTTGGCGAGTTCTGTGCCTCCTCCCCACTCCCATTCCCCTGCCACGGACGGGTCCCTATCCTCTGCTCAGACCGCAGCAAGGGACTTCCAGCCCCCTAACCTCCTTCCAAACCACTCTGTTCCCTGCCACTATCGCTTCCTCCCTTCTGGAAATACTCTGCACCCCCTACGCACGAACACTTGGGAAGCAATACAGTAGCAGCGGAAACAGACCCGGGAGCTTCCATTTTAGTAGGAGAGGTAGCCGTTGATCAAAATGCTCCAAGAGGCCATCTGACCACTGACCCTTTGGATTTTTCTCCCCAGTCTCTTAGCCTCCAGGAATACAGGGCCCTGTTTCCTTCTCTACTCTCATTTCCTGCGTCTTCTTCCTCACGTCCTGGAGGACAGCCATGCACACCCAGCTAAGCGGTGTTTCTCAGGGCTCCTTCCGGGACCACCTGCCTAGAAATTATCTGGGATGATGGCTAAAAATGCATATTCCCAGGTTCCTCCCCAGGTCAACAGAGCTAGCTTCTGTCATTGTTGTCAGGCTCGGGAATCAGGCTTTAATTTGTAATCAGGCTCCCAGGCGACTTTGCTGTGTGCTAAGACCAGAGATACGCCATGTTTACTGTATTCTTCAGGCCTTTGCTCCAAGCCTCCTTCTGCCTGGAAGTGCCCTCCGTCCTCTCGGTCTGCTTGGGAACTTGCGTCTGTCAAGGCTCACCTCAGGGCCACACACCTCTGTCGCTTTGCTTGACCCTCCCCTCCAGGGTCCTGCCCTCCTCCCACCGATGCACATACCTGTAGAGATGGCTGGTAAAGCGCCGTCGGGCCTCGAATCGTTGCAGAGCTCTGTTGATGCGGCTGTGTTCACTAGAGCGGGAGCCCCGCGGACCGGCTCCTCCCCACAGAGCCCAGCCCTCAGGTGGGAACAGGCCTACAGCCAGCTCCCTTGGTTCACAGCTGAGTGAGGCAAGTACGGCAGGGATTAAGAGAAGTGGTTCAAATCCTGGCTCCTCTGCTCTGTGGCACTGGGCACGTAGGCTCTCTGAACCTGCTTCCCCAAGTGTAAATGGGGATAATCCACCTGACTTATAGGATGTCCTGAAGAATCAGGAATAAACGCATATGATGCCTTCTCCAAATGAATGCCTTCAGACTTGAAAGTGCCCGTGAACCACCTACGTGTCTTGTTAAAATGTAGGCTCTGATTCAGCAAATCCGAGGTTCTGCATCTCTGGCTAGTTCCCAGGTGACACCCGAGGTTCTGCATCTCTGGCTTGTTCCCAGGTGACAGCAGTGCTGTTGCTGCCGGGATCCCACTTTGAGTAGCCGTGGCTCCGAAGGTTGGTTACCAGTAGTGTTCTTGATAAGAAAGGCAGTGGACATATGAGAGAAGACAGTGAAATTTTCATTAAAGTGCAAACGGAAAGGGAAACCCCCACAGGTCTGCTACCAGTCAGCTGGGCTCAGCACAGGGGCCAGAAAGTGGCCCCCATTTCCTGCCAGTAAGACACCGCCTGACACACTGCCGTTGTGTCCTCCCTGCTCCCCTGGGGGAGGTGGGCTGAGAGAGTGGGATAGGGACCGCTCTCTGCCGGGGCCAGACCAGGAGATCATGACCTGAGTCAAAGGCAAGAGTCTGACGCTTAACGGACTGAGCCCCCCAGGCACCCCTGTTATTTTGGTTTCGAGTATCCCCTGATTTCTCCTCTACTGAAGGAGACTGGTAAAGTCAAATGTGCCTCAAAGTTGAGGACAAGCTACGGATGTCACCTTCTTGCTGTAAGGATAATTTGTTTCATTCAATATGGTAGGACGCCATTCTTGTGGGATGGCTTAAACCAATTAGTCCATACTTGGTTGTCTTTTATGGAATGTGACTGGGGTTCTTTTCTTACGACCGGTCCTGAGTGTAGGCATTGCTGTTTCATGTGGGTAACCAGACTGCTAAGGAGAGGCACAAGAAATCATCAGTGTCAGTGACGCAATCAATTTTGCTTTTCACATTTTAGTAGCAAATTCATTAGCTCTCTGTATTAGATTGGACTCATGTTTTCTTTGTTCATCCACTTCCTCATTTGGGAAGATCTATTTGGGGGAGTAATTCTCGGTTCGTTGAGGAGACAGTATAATCCACAGCGACAAATTTTCCATCTTCATGCTTGTGCTGAGGACTGCACGAGGGTAAGAATTCTGAACGGAGAATGGAGAACGACACAGCGTGCTCTCATCCTTGGCTCCGAAGGGCTTGCCTGGAACAGGCGTCACAGCCCTCAGCTCACCTGTGTGGGCTGAAACCCTGGGTTTTACTTAGCCTTTTGTGTTCAATGCTGGGTCCAAGGCGCAATTCTTAGCCTGTAGTTTAATTGAGCTGGTGGGCAATCTTGGTTTCAAATTCTAGTTATGCCTCTTACTAGCTGTGCCTTCTTTGGTAAGTTACTTGCCTTTTCTTTGCCGTGGTTTCCTCAGGTATAAATTGGGGCCCATGATATTACTTCCTGTTAATGTTGTGAGGATTAGACAAGCTGGTGTACGTCGTAAAACTTCACGAGACCTTGTCCTTGGTGGCCATCCTTCTTTTTGACAACATCCACCATTTTTTTCTCCTGCTTCTTCCTTCTCATTGTTCTTTTTTGGGCATTCTGCCTCTTTCTGCACCCCCTTCCCGCCATGGACTTTTCTGAAGGTTCTTTTATCCTTCATCTATATCCCCCCTTCCATTCCCCATTTATAAGTTTGGTGGTGATTTAATTTAATCTTGTATCAAATCTCTTATCCTTCATTATGACCCCCCAGTCTGGGCCTCCGGGCCACCCCCTTCATCACAAAGCTCAGACCGCTTTGCCAAAGGTCTGCTGGGCATTTCCACATGGACGTCCACGGGCACCTCCAAGTCTGAACTCCTCTTTCCAGCCCACCCCCTGTCTTCAACAGCACCAGCTCAGTTTTCTCTCCTCCCTTGGTGTCTTGTTTCTACTTCCTCAATACCTGGTCATTGCCTTGGAAAATCCATCAGTCCCTTAATGTTTCCCTTAATAATAATCATAATAATACCTGACATCTAATATTTTTTAAAAAGTAAATCGGATGATAAAACTCTTTTTTCTTAAAACATAGCAATACCTTCTGAAGGAAAAACGATTTCCTTCTGTTCACTGAATACTTCCGACACCAAATGGGTGGGTTTTCCACACCGACCAACTCTCAATTCTGTTCTGACACTATCTACCTGGGGTTAGTGCAGACCCTGCAGGTTAAGGGCTCAGTCCCACAAGACACACTCCCCCCCCCCCCCATCCCCCGCTGCTGCCCAATTCAGATGCCAATCCGAAGTAGTGGGTCTCCGGGTTACTTACGACTTCTGTCCAACTTGGCTACCAGTTGGAGGTCCCTATAACCTCCTCCATGGGTTTGGTAATTTGTTAGAATGGCTCACGGAACTCAGGAAAACAGTTGACTTGCTAGACTATTAGTTTATTATAAAAGTATACCATTCAGGAAGAGCTAGATGGGAGAGATGCATAGGGCAAGGTATGGGGGATGGGGTGTAGAGCTTCCATGCCCTCTCTGGGGGGGGGGACCACCCTCCCAGTAGCCCTAAGCATTTGGCAACTGGGAAGCTCTTTAAACCTTTCAGTTAGGATTTTTCTTAATGGAAGCTTCATCACATAGCGTGATTGATTAAGTCATTGCTCATTAGTGATTAACTCAACCTCCAGTCCCTCCTCCTAGGAGGCCAGGGCGTGAGGCTGGAAGTTCTAACTCTCTAATCACATTGTTGGTTTCCCTGGCAGCCAGCCCCCTTCCTTTAAGAGTCACTCATTAGCACAATCCCTATCAAAATAACACCAGCATTCTTCACAGAGCTAGAACAATCCTAAAATTTGTATGGAACCATAAAAGACCCCAAATAGCCAAAGCAATCTTGAAAAAGAAAACCAAAGCGGGAGGCATCACAGTCTCTGACTTCAAGATATATTACAAAGCTGTACTCATCAAGACAGTATGGTACTGGCACAAGAACAGACACTCAGATCAATGGAACAGAATAGAAAACCCAGAAATGGACCCACAAACGTATGGCCAACTAATCTTTGACAAAGCAGGAAAGAATATCCAATCGAATAAAGACAGTCTCTTCAGCAAGTGGTGCTGGGAAAACTGGACAGCGACATGCAGAAGAATGAACCTGGACCACTTTCTTACACCATACACAAAAATAAACTCAAAATGGATGAAAGACCTCAATGTAAGACAGGAAGCCATCAAAATCCTCGAGAAGAAAGCAGGCCAAAACCTCTTTGATCTTGACCACAGCAACTTCTTACTCAACATGTCTCTGGAGGCAAGGGAAACAAAAGCAAAAATGAACTATTGGGACCTCATCAAAATAAAAAGCTTCTGCACAGCAAAGGAAACAATTAGTGAAACTAAGAGGCAACCAATGGAATGGGAGAAGATATTTGCAAAAGACATATCAGATAAAGGGTTAGTACCCAAAATCTATAAAGAACTTATCAAACTCAACACCCAAGAAACAAATAATCCAGTGAAGACATGGGCAAAAGACATGAATAGAAACTTCTCCAAAGAAGACATCCAGATGGCCAACTGACACATGAAAAAATGCTCCACATCACTCATCATCAGGGAAATACAAATCAAAACCACAATGAGATACCACCTCACACCTGTCAGAATGGCTAACATTAACCACTCAGGCAACAACAGATGTTGGTGAGGATATAGGGAAAGAGGATCTCTTTTGCACTCTTGGTGGGAATGCAAAATGGAAAACAGTATGGAGGTTCCTCAAAAAATTAAAAATAGAACTACCCTATGACCCAGCAATTGCACTACTAGGTATCTATCCATGGGATACGGGTGTGCTGTTTTGAAGAGACACATGCACCCCAATGTTTATAGCAGCACTATCAATAATAACCAATGTATGGAAAGAGTCCAAATGTCATCGACAGATGAATGGATAAAGAAGATGTGGTATACCTATACAATGGAGTATTACTCAGCAACAAAAAGAATGAAATCTTGCCATTTGCAGCTATGTGGATGGAACTGGATGGTATTATGCTAAGCATAATTAAGTATTAAGTCAGTCAGAGAAAGACAAATATCATATGACTTCACTCATATGAGGACTTTAAGAGACAAAACAGATGAACATAAGGGAAGGGAAGAAAAAATAATATAAAGATAGGAAGGGGGACAAAACATAAGAGACTCTTAAATGTGGAGAACAAACAGAGGGTTGCTAGAGGGGTTGTGGGAGGGGGGATGGGCTAAGTGGGTAAGGGACATTAAGGAATCTACTCCTGAAATCATTGTTGCACTATATGCTAACTTGGATGTAAATTAAAAAAGAATAAAAAAAGTCACTCATTAGCATAAATTCAGGTATGGTTGAAAGGGGCTTATGAATAACAAAAGACATTCTCCTTAACCCTATCATTCAGAAATTCCAAGGGCTTTAGGAGCTCTGTCCAGGAACTGGGGATGAAAGGAAAATATATATTTCTTAATATATCAGAATATCACACTTTTTTTTTTTGCATGTCAATGACGTAAAAACTCTTCACTGTGACCTCCTAGAGGGTTTTATTCTATTGTCCTCCACTGGTTGAGCATTGATAGAGTCTATTGTTGAGCCATCCCAAGTGAAACAAGCAAGTGGAGAAATGATTCTTTTCTTTAAAGAACAATGCTTTTCTGCCAAAAGCAGAGCTTCCGAAGGATTCACAACTTAGGACACAGACAAGAAATCTCAGGCAATCAGAAATCAAAGTTACTTTTGAAAATAGACCAAGGGGTGATAAATAGAAGCATGGATAATGTCAACTCATCTCCTAGCTTGCTGTTCAAACATCCAGAGAGCCAAGGGGATTCACAAAATTTCAGCTAATGCTCTAAGCCCTAACATGAGAATTAGAAGAGTGTGAATTTCATCTTGGCTTTTCCTCAAACAAGCCACTTTTTAATCTCTGAACCTCTGTTTATACCTTTATAATTAAGGGGGTTGGGCTACACACTGGTGCTCCTAGGGAACATTTTGGAAATTGTGGGGACATTTCTGATTGTCACAGCGATGGGAATGGTTCTACTGTAGGCATTTAGTGGGTGGAGGCCAGGGAGTCCTGTAGTGCACAAGGCATCCTGAGCCACATCCCAGCACCTTTTCTCAAGGAGGTAAAAAACTTGTATGGAATCACCTGGGTCTCCAAGGCAACTCTGTTTTGCATATAAACTCACACCATTGTTTCATGGTTTTAATATACACTGAATGTTCTGGAAAGGCAAGTAACATGTAAATGGAGAAGGCATGTACTTTGTCTTGTTTGTTGCTTTGCCAAGACTTGTTCACCATGTTGAAAAACTCAAGTCACCGATGGCCATGCCATTCTTCGTGTTTAAGGGGCCAATATAGTACTTTAACTCTGCACCTGTAGGCACTGAATTCTTGGTGATTCTATACCTCTTGTTAATGCCCGTGTTTACTTCTTAGTTCAAAATGTCAACTAGAAAGAATAAATGTGGGTAACACACCAAAACTAGATAAAAGCATCTGATTTATTCATTGTGTCTTACATTTTTTCACAAGCATTGGCATAGTGAAATTCATCTTATTTCATCAGAAATTACTTTATTTCTCACTTATATTATTTATATTATGGGCCATTATATTGATGTTTAAAATTATGTGTGTAGGGAGGTTGTACATCTACAATTCCATTTAAGAATAACAAGGGTGGGGCCCCTGGGTGGCTCAGTCGGTTGAGCGTCTGACTCTTGATTTCGGCTCAGGTCATAATCTCAGGGTCGTGAGATCAAGCCCTGTGCATGGGACTCTGTGCTGAGTGTGGAGCCTGCTTGATTCTCTCTCTCTCTCTCTCTCTCTCTCTCTCTCTCTCTCTCTCTCTCTCTTTCTTTCTCCTTTTGCCCCTTCCCTGCTCACACACACTCTCTCTCTCAAAAAATAAAATTAAAAAAAAATAGCAAGGGGGATATTGCAAAATATTGGCTATACAAATAGGATGCTGGGTCTAATAGAATTAGAAACTTTCCTAATATTTTAGGAAAATGAGTTACCATCAAATAAAACAAAAAGGTCAGCCAGAACTCGTAACAAAAGGGATGAACAGCACACTAACCAGAGGTTGTATCTGCCCTTCATGGGGGTAAGCCCGCCTGCCCCCCTGCTCCCCTGCCCTCCTGCCCCCCTGCCCGATTCAAACAAATACCAATTATACAGCCCTCTGTATCTTCATCCCCACTGGGACTTGAGTCCTCATAATCTTGCCTGACAACGGTTGCTAGGAAGATGCAGCCTCTCCAGCTGACCTTCCAAAGACTTGAGATCATAGCCGGTTGTTTCCCAGCTGCCGATGAGATCAAATCTGCTCAGAGAGAGCCATGGAGAAATACACAAACAGCACAAATAGCAACAACATGCAGCGCGTGCCAGGGACGATATATAAGACGTGGCGATCGGGAGATGCTTGGCTATTGCCTTCCATTTCTGGACGCTCAGGAGGAAAAACAGCTAGATTAAAAATCTGTCCATTTCAGGGGCGCCTGGGTGGCTCAGTCGGTTGAGCGTCCGACTTCAGCTCAGGTCACGATCTCACAGCTCGTGAGATCGAGCCCCGTGTGGGGATCTGTGCTGACACCTCGGAGCCTGGAGTCTGCTTCCGATTCTGTGTCTCCCTCTCTCTCTGTGCCCCTCCCCTGCTCACGCTCTGTCTCTCCTGTCTGTCAAAAAATTTAAAAAAATTTAAAAATATCTATCCATTGTACTCTCCTGTTAATACAGTGATAGAGACATTACCAGGCAATCTGCTAATTCAGCCCCTTTCGTTAAGGCTGTCGGGAGTCCGTGCCTGCAGGCAAAGTCCACGTTCCACTGCTTCGACTTTGGCTACTCCCTTCTTCTGATAGAGCTGACTAGTGATAATGATTATGTGATGGTAATGACAGCTACCATTCATTGATACTTGCTTTGTTCCTAGCGTGGTCCTAAGTGATTTTCATGAATTCCCTCCTTTAATCCTCATGGCAGCCCCTGGAGGGACACGTCACCAACTTACCTACTTTGTGCTCTGTGGTTTATGTACTGATTTTGATCATTTGATCTGCCACGTACAAATAACTGTGCATGCAGAAAGATTCATTCATTCATTCATTCATCTACCATCATATGTGACCCAAGCCTTTGATTGCTGCCGAGCCAACTGGGAACTTGGTGAATGAGACCCACACCCTTCGCCAGGGAGCTGAGGGTCCAGCTCTGTGCAGAATTGAGCTTTGACTGCATGCTTGCTCGTGGAAGCACATGGCCTCTTTGAGGTGTGTGAGGGGTGGGGCAGGGCGGAGTACTGGATGCACTCTGCAGGCTGGTTGGATGTTTGGCTGTACAAGTGGTCATGTAACGTGGATTTATTGTTTATCTTCCACCTTCAACCTGCCCCAGGATGCAGACCTTAGGATCAAGGGGTTCTGAACCAAAGTCACACTGACAAAAAGTCAGAAGCCAACATTTGCCTGGTGCTGCTTGGGTCTATGCCTGATGTGAGGCTTGAACCCACGAACCGTGAGATCGTGACCTGAGATGAAATCAAGAGTCGGACACTTAGCCGACTGAGCCACCCAGACACCCTGACATACATTTTTAATACATAAATATCTATGAGCAGGACTGTTGGGTTATATGGAAACTGCCAAACCTTTCCGAAGTGGCTGTACCATTGCACACTCCCACCAACAACGTATGAGAATGCTGGTTACCCCTTTTCCTCCCCAGCCCTTGGTATTGTCAGTTAAAGAAATTATTCAAGGGGCACCTGGCTGGCTCAGTCGGTAGAGCATGCGACTCTTGATCTCAGGGTTGTAAGTTCAAGCCCCACGTTGGGTGTAGAGATTCCTTAAAGATAAAATCTTGAAAAAAAATTATTTAAGCCATTCTGACAGGTATGGAATGGTATCTTATTGTGTTTTTTTCTAAGTTTTTAAATGTTTATTTATTTTTGAGAGAGAGAGAGAGAGAGAGAGAGAGAGACAGAGTACAAGCGGGGGAGGGTCAGAGAAAGGGAGACACAGAATCTGAAGCAGGCTCCAGGCTCTGAGCTGTCAGCACAGAGCCCGACATGGGGCTCAAATTCACAAACTGTGAGATCATGACCTGAGCCGAAGTCGGATGCTTAACCGACCGAGACACCCAGGCGCCCCTGTGTGTGTGTTTTTTTTTTAAGGTTTATTTATTTATTTTATGAGAGAGAGAGCGAGAGAGAGAGCAAGAGGGGGAGGGGCAGAGAGAGGGAGAGAGAGAATCCCATTTGGGGCTCGAACTCATGAATTGTGAGATCATGACCTGAGCCAAAATCAAGAGTCAGAAGCCTAACTGACTGAGCCACCCAGGCACTCCAACTGTGGTTTTAATTTCCATTTCTGTAATGACTAATGACGTTGAGTATCTCTTCATGTAATTATTTGCAATTCACATGTCTTCTTTGGTGAAGGCTCTTTAACACTTTTACTTGTTAAAAACATAGGGTAGTTTGTTTCTTATTATTGAATATTGAGAGCGTTAAAAAATATATTCTGGGGGCCCCTGGGTGGCGCAGTCGGTTAAGCGTCCGACTTCAGCCAGGTCACGATCTCGCAGTCCGTGAGTTCGAGCCCCGCGTCAGGCTCTGGGCTGATGGCTCGGAGCCTGGAGCCTGTTTCCGATTCTGTGTCTCCCTCTCTCTTTGCCCCTCCCCCGTTCATGCTCTGTCTCTCTCTGTCCCAAAAATAAATAAACGTTAAAAAAAATTAATAAAAAAATTTTTTTAAAAAAAATTCTGGATTGGAGTCAGATATGGGATTTGCAAATATTCACCACCATCCTCCCCTACTGTGACCCCCAGTTTGGCCTTGAAGTGACATATGTTGTTTCCCCTTGATATCTGTTGGCCAGGAGTGGTCATGTGGTCAGACGTGGTCACAAGGAAGCGATTCTAGCTGGTGCCTGGAAAGGCAGAGGCCTGGAGATGTTTGGTGAACAGCATGTGACCACCCCACATATTCCTCATGCTACCTCAGAGTCTGCTTGACAATAGTTCAGGAGGGTTCTTCCACGTTCACCAGACACAGGCCAAAAATGGCCTGCTATCTTTTTTCCCTTAGCCAGTGAGCTAAGAATGCTTTTCACACAGGAACGTTCGAAATCGATTTGGCAATAAGAAAACCTGACTTCGAATCCCAATTAAGCAACATGTTATTCGTGCAAAAAGAATTCGATTCTTCTCACTGTTGGCCAATATCAGAAAATAATCATACTCAGTCATTCTTGCATGTTGAATTTGTCAATGAATGTTTGTGGGAGTTTGTTTTCTTTCGTTTTCAGAAGTACTACATAAGTACCGCATGATTTTGCCTCTTGACCCACGAAGCCTAAAATATTTACTCTGACACTTGATAGGAAGTGTTTGCTGAAGGCTGTTGTATAGAATGGCTTCTCAGAGCAGCGTAATAGCCTAGATTTGTACGTATTGCAACATTCTTGTGCTCATAATTTTCAACTGCATTGTTCCTACATTTTTCCTATTTCGACAACACAGGCAGACAGATGCTTGTACGTATGTCACAAAGATAAGCATTGATTGTTTCCTTAGAATATTTTCCTAGAAGCAGAGCCGCTGAGTCACAGGACGGTACATTTTACGGGGTTTGATTCAGTATTTCTAAGAAATCTGCCAGAAAGGTGCCATTTCACCTCCCTGCCTCCAGGGGATAAAGGTATTTGTTTACATGTCTCTTTTCCACAACTGTTGGTTTAATTCTAGAATATCAGTCGTGATTTGATTGGTGAGAAAATGGTTATGTATTGTCATGTCGATTTGCCTTTTTAGAAATTATTGCTGAAGTAATACATCATTTTATATGTTTTAAAGCCATTTCCCCTCTTCCTTTGTTTTGTTTTTCTTTGTTTTTAAGTTTATTTATTTATTTTTGAGAGAGACAGAGAGGGTGAGGTGGGGGGGAGGGTGGCGGGCAGAGAGAGAGGGAGAATTCTCAGCAGGCTCCATGTGGTCAGTGCAGAGCCGGATGAGGGGCTCAAACTCAGGAACCAAACTGCGAGATCAGGACCTGAGCCGAAATAAATCAAGAGCTGGATGCTTAACCAACCAACTGAACCACCCGGGTGCCCTCACCTCTTCTTTCGTAATTGGTTTCCTTAGGTGCTTTGTTTATTTTTCTCTGGGATAATTTTAAATTCTTTATTCATCATGCCCTGGACAAGTGGCTGAAAAGTTACTTGCAAAACTGAATTAAATCTAGCCCAGATATTTTTCAGGGGGGCCACCCAGCTACATTCTCTGATTAAAGGCAAACTGAGTTACTTTCCTCTGTTAGGCTCATCTGCGCTATGCGTTAAAAAGAGGCTGTCCCCTTCAGGCAGCGGATGGACGTCAGCTACTTAGCAAGAAGGCACAGGCTCCATTTGCCTCATCGGGCAAGCTCCGAGCAGTAAGAACATTGCAAATACGGTGCAAAAAAGTCTTCTGGTTTGGGATTCATGAGAATTTCTTGGCTCCCAGGGACAGCGGTGGGCAGTGGTGGCCGGTGGCCGGTGGCCGGGAAGATGTGGGGAACGCCACCTGGCTGTGAGAAGCTTAGGATCGTTCCCTCTGATTAGAAACACAGTCGAATCCGTGTGTTTCAAAAGTGGCGAGATGTACATGGGGAATAGAAGTGAGCGTCCCCATTTTATAGTTGAGGATCCTGCGGCTCGTTCCGGGGTCAGCGATCGTTTGGGAGTTGAAGGAGGAAGCCAAGTGTCTCTGAGCCAGCCTGGCTCAGTACTAACCAGACCACCCTGAACTGGGGAGGCCAGAGTCACTGCAGAGAAGAATCTCTCGTGTATGTTCCGATCCTTAGGTGACCCAATTCATTTCCTTTTATGCTCGGTGTGTTTAAGGCTGTGCGTGCGAAGAAGACCTTTTCTGACGTTTATCCTGGTCACCACTGATGTCTGGAACTGAATTAAAAAAATTTCCAGACAAAACGTCCACCTTCGTTTTGGGTTAGCTCTCCATCAATTCAGTTGTTCCCTGCAGCGTTAGGATTCTGAGTTCCAACTGAGTCCTTGACACCGGTTAGCAGGTTCATTCCAATTTCTTTGGGTTTGGAGGTGTGGAGGGACACGGAAGGGAAGCCCAGTCTTTGCTTTCAAGGTGCTCGTAGTTGGAGGCGGGGAACACAGTGAAGCCATGATTCCAGTTCTGGGTGAACGGAGTCTAGAGATTTATGTCCAAGTTGTTCTGGCATCCCTTAGAGGAAGTGGGAGAGGGGGCAGGTGCTAGGAGAAGGGCTTTCCAGAAAAGGGAAATGTGCATTGAGTTAAAAAAACAAAGCAGACCCCCCCCCCCCCCACCGCCCAAAACCCAGGTAAGGCAGAGGACAGGTGGAAAGATGGGCAGAGAGGAGAGTGGGGCCAAGCTTTCACTGACTCAGTTATCAGCTAACCGAAATATTTCTAAAATTTTTATGACACCAGGCACTGCCCTCTGTGCCGTGTTATAACAGTGTTCTCTAAATGAGCCTCGGTTGAAATTTTTGGTGTCACTCAGCTTCCTTGTTGCGTCCTACCCCATACAAATTTCCTGGCTGGTGGGAATGGAATTTGTCAGAAAAGAGCATAGTAGACTAAAAAAAAAAAAAAAAAAAAAAAAAAAAAAAACCCAAAAAAACTCTGCATTCCCTATTTTCCTGGAACGTTCCCCAGGAATAGATTGCCAGGCCCAGGACAATATATGTTAAAACCTCGATTTGTGAGCGTAATTCGTTGCGGAAACATGCCTGTAATCCAAAGCACTTGTATATCAAAGCGAATTTCCCCATAAGAAAAGATAGAAACTCAGCTGATATGTTCCATGACCCCAAAATATTCATATAAAAATGATAACAATACTGTATGATAATACAAAATAATAAAGAAAGTACAAAATATAAAGAAAAAGAAACAAATGAACCTGCACTTGCCTTTGAAAACCTTCATGGCTGGTGCGAGGGCAACAAGAGAGAGGAGGGTTGTTTTGTAGGACGACTTTCATTGTCACTAATGGATGTTGACTACAGGACAGTATTAATAAAGTCTTACCATGTACTGTATTTAATGTAACTGGCAATAAGGCACCAGAGGAAAGGATCTATATTTGGAGGCAGCCTGACTTAGAATGAATCATTCTTATGCTCACTCTTGGATGGAAAAGCAAAGGGCTGCCCACAGGTGCTTTGAAGTGACAAAAAATACACTAGAGCCAGTTGTGGGCACCTTCCAACGTTCTGAAAAATCACTGATTTCTGCCAAACACCATGGCCTGGGACCGAGCATCCAAACATGGGAAATGATCACCAATACTCCCGCAGAGAGAGAGAGAGAGAGAGAAGAACCATTGGCTCAGTCGTGATCATTCATGTGACATTCGGTGTCACTGACTACTCGCATTGCAAGACATCGCTCATTTATCAAGTTAAAATTGATTAGAAAGGTTTGCTCGTCTTGCGGGACGCTCGCAGAACAAGTTACTCGCGATCCAAGGTTTTGCTGTATATGTGAGCCCCCCCTCCAAAATGTTTGCCGGCCCACTAATCTCAATGTACCAGAGCCTTTTGTTAATAACACTCTGTCACAGACCAGAATCTATGGCAGCGTGCGGGCCTGCCCCGACCCTCTTTCAAGGGAGTTTGTCACTGACTTACTACAAATTCGATTTTCAGGAAGGGGCTTGAAAACAGAATGAGATAGGTTCACAGACATTGCACCAGGGCAGCTGGGAGCCACGGCTCTGCCCTGAAGGATGAAAGTTCGGCTGTTCTAGAAAGATACTCAAATGCTTCAGAATAATAAAAAAAAAAAAAAGTCTCATCTGTGCAGAGCCCTTTAGTGTTTACAAACTGAGCCCTTCACTCACTTGGAGGCCAGGCTCACATTTGTCTCGAATATGCAGGTGTAGAAATTGGGGCTTGGGGGGGGGACGTCATGATCTGCTATTAAGGAGCCAGGACCCGAACCTTGGCCACTGGTTCTGGACCTGCTGTATCCTCTCCTCACATACATACTCATTGAAATCTCCAGAGACACCTTGTTTTCTGTAAAACTTGATGGGACAGCGTCTCTCTGTCTTGAAAGAACCTTCAGCTACTTAAGGGTGAAATGAACTCTGGGTCAATATTGTCTTTCGAAGTCTGGCACTCAATTCTCGATGCTTCTGTTCTAAACGCGACGTGGCTTTGCAGTTAGGAGGCTCGCCTTGGCGTTTAGAGTTTGTTCTCTGAATGTTGAGGGATCGCCTCAGGGTAACTTTGGGGCCAGGCAGGAGGAAGTTCTTGGTGTGCATTGAGAAGATTGGTAATTTTGCTGCTCATCTTGGTTTCCCTGGAGCCAGGTCTCCAGTCCAGCAGGAGCCAAGAAATCAGGTCTTCTGAGCAGAAAGGGGGATGGGAGAACCTCAAGGGCAGCCGGGAAGGAAGGCACACAGAGCTTGCAGGCAGGACACGGACAGGCCAGGGACAGAACCAGGCCGGAGAAGGAGAGAACCCAAGTGTCTTTATTCGGCTGGTCTTCCCTGGGCCTAGGGAGCCTGGCTCAGTGTTTCCAGGGTGAAGTGCCTCATCCGTAGTTACTCAGGGACTGAGGCTGGGGAGACAGGAATCCTGAATGGCGATTCTGGAATTCTCTTAGGGAGAAGGGCAAGCGAAAGGCAGAGGCACTGGCTCACACGTCTGGACTTTCTAATGTTCAAGCGTGGGTGTAGAGAGCAGAGGAGCCAACAGGCCGCTCCCAGGATCCTTCCGCCAGCATCCTCTTACTTCCTCTCCCTCCACCCGCAGCAGCCGCGTCCCCACCACATCCAACTCTGCTGTCCTTACCGCTACGACCACCACCAGCACCTGTCACTATTGTCACTGCCTCCACCACCAGCTTGTCAAACACAGGTGCCACCCTTTAGGGCCCTTGTGACATGCCCAACACCATGCTGCTGGCTTCCCGTGGATTTGAGCCTCATGACATCCACCGTGAGAATTCGTAGTCCCGTTTTACAGTGGAGGGGACTGAGGCTCAGAGAAGTTAGGTAATTAGTTTAAGGTCACACAGCAGAGAGCTGTAGAGCCAGGATTTCGGCCCAGGCCCGCATGTGCTTCTGATGGGCAAGGCACAGGGCCTCAGAAGGACACACTGTTGGACATGGGGCACCTTCCCGGGGTTTCTCTTATGTACCACTGAGCCGCAATATTTGGGTCCCAGAGGCTCCTGGTGGGCTGTGACCAGTCCTGACAATCTGTTTCTCCTTCCTTTTTCTGACTCTCTCGCACACGTTCTGGATCGTATGGCTTTTTTCGGGTCGGAACAAATAAAAATGTTTTATGTCCCCTCTTTTTCCGAGCTTTGGATGTTACTGTTTGCACACAGTTCTGGAAGCAGATGGAGTCTGATGGAGATCCCAGATGATAACTCCGTCGTGCATGCTCTGTGGAAACACCCACATAGCATAAATACCTCTGAGAATATGAGAGAGAGAGAGAGAGAGAGAGAGAGAGAGAGACCAACTGAGAGGGACAGAGACAAAGGCAGAGTGAGAGAAAGAGAGAAAGACACACACAGGGACAGAGACAGAGACGCACATCCAGAGACACAGAGATAGAGACATGGAGAAAGAGATAAAGAGACAGAGAGAGAGAGAGACAGTGAGAGTGAGCACATCCGCTGTTAATGCTCTTGGGTCTAGTTCTGTGAGTTCCACCCCTGAGCACCTGAGCCAATCGATCCCCAGTAGTTTCTGTCCGTTGCTGCTGAAAGAACACGACATAAAGCCCTTAGCAGAGTGTCTGGCACCCAGGACGGGTCAAAGGGTAACTACTGATGGCAGGAACAAAGCCATTGCTCCCCCGTTGGTGCCGACACCTGCTGACCCCCTCTGCGTGCCTGGCCTTCTCTCAGGGTGAACCGGACACACGTCCCTCGGCAGAGTCCCTGGCGATGTCAGAGTCAGGAGCGTCCACACGGGGACGAAGTGCGTTGCCTGGTGCACAACATGAACTTGGGGGACACCCGGGAGTGGGGTGGGGGAGGCACGCCCTGAAACTATTATTTCCAGTTACTACCTGCAGCGTGTCAAAGGCGGCTGGGAGCGCTGTGCTGAAATCATCCACAGTTCTGTTGAAACTGGAGCTTGGTTAGGGTTCTGACCCATAATAAATCACCTGGGGGAGGGCTGTGCGGCTGCCTATTTGATCCTGGGGGGAGGGGCCCGGTTGCCTTATTTTTCTGGAAGCCTGTGGCTCAGAACCTGTCGTGATTGTTGGCGTGGAGCCCTCGCTGTGGATAACCTCGCCGGAGAAGGAATTGTGGGCAGAGATGCGTTTTTCTGCTGTCCTCACTCTGGATTTTCCCTCAGGGCTTCTCTGTCACCTGCTCCATCCGTTTCACTTTCTTTATTTCTCCTCCGGCCTGAGCTCTTCGGGGTGGCCCAGGGCCGTCAGAGAAGGTAGTAGGTGGAGTCTAGAGTGGAAAGCCTGAGTTGACCTTGACCCCGCCTCCCTCTACGAGACTCTATTGGAGCCTCATTTGTAAAAATGGGCACAACGGGAGCCTTTCTGCTTATCTTACAGGACAGTTTGAAGGACAGGAAGACCTAAGTCTTGAGGTGCTTCACAAAGGGTGAAGCCCTGTTCAAAAGTCCAGGGGTGATACCTGTGTTGTTTTTATTTGTGGCTGTTTGGGGGCGGGAGGAACCATCAGCAGTTGGTAGAAAGAATGCAAGTGACTCCTCTGTATGACCTTGACCTCTATGACTTTGGCCAAGGTATCTAGAGCCTAGATACCTTCATCGATAAAATTGAGAAACAGTACTATCATTTTCTGTGCTGATGACCCTATGATGTCAGGCTCCAAAGCCGGGATGCAAAGCAGGGGTATGACAGGCTGTCATCAACTAGTGAATGAAAGTCACATTTGGAAGAGGGAAGAAAGAATTCACCCCCAGGGGCTGCTCTCAGGGTGGGGACGATCATGAGCTTTAAAACATTTGTTTTACTTGGTCCTTTCTAGATTTTCCTTAATGGCCACCTAAAATTCCCGTAAGGCATTAATTACCTTTAAAGTTCGGAGGTTTAATGGGACATCAAATTTATGTCTGTAGCTAATTTCCCAGTCTCCTGCTGCCCACCTGCCTCCTTTCCAGGCACCCTTCCCCAGCCAGGCTCCCTGCTGAGCTCCTGCCCTGCACCAGCATCCCTGGAGCAGCATCTCGTTTAATCTTGTCATCGGCCCAGAGAGGAGCTGATTGATTGCCACCAGCCCCATTGATTTGCCACTTCGGCTCAGGTCATGATCACGGTCCATGAGCTTGAGCCTCGCGGCGGGCTCTGTGCTGACAGTGCAAATCCTGTTTGAGATCCTCCTTCTCTCTCTCCCTCTGCCCTACTTGGGCTCTCTCTCTCTCTCTCTCTCTCTCTCAAAATAATTAAATAACCAAACTTTAAAAAGTTAAAAAAAAAAAAGAAAGAAAAGAAAATAAAAGAGAGAATGTGTAGGATTTGAAGCCATGGCTCTCTGGGTTCAAAATCGCTCGGTGGTTCCATACTACCTTGTTTCCCTAGGCCCAGACAGGAGAAGTAGTCCTTCCAAAGTAAAAATAGTCCAAGGCGAGGAGAGAGCCACCAGCCGTAGCTCGCAGCCATGAAGGAGCACAGTTTTCTTTTGACCTCACTCCTGGGATGCGTTCCTCCCTTCCCGCGGGGACAGGGCACCCCAGGCATCTGCCTTTGATCGGGACGGGGCCGCGGCCCTGCAGAGACAGGACACATACCTGTGGTCTGGGGCCTCTCTCACACCCCGAGAAATGCCATTTGCAGATGGGGAAGACAGAGAAAATGCGAGAAGACAGGAAGGAGAAAAATCAACAGACACATGGCAGGCGTCCTGGGAGGTAGGGTCACGGCCCGGGGAGAGAAAACGGGCCTCAACCACGGGTCAGGGCGTAAACACAGAGGCACCAAGGCCTGATTTGTTGGAAGAAACCGCGCTGGGCTGGGTTGGGGAGAAGAGGTTTGCCACGTGTGCCGAAAGAAGCTTCAGAGGGATCCCAGCTGCTGAGAAGCAGGGCTCCTGAGCCAAAAGCAAAGAGGAGCAAACCTTTCGGAGGGGCTGGGCCCCCTGCGTCTCCCCATCACTGTGCTTCTGGCTCCGGCCTCCCACAGGGCCAAACACAGGCCTCAGTGTGTTTGGGGAGCAGAGGCCTGCCTGTAACACTGTCAGGAAAGAACATTCTGGCCAGGAGGGACCCAAGGAAGAGATCCATGGGGTCGTGGCAACTGCGGGGCAGTGAGTGCCTCAGACCGTCTCTTTCTTCTCTGCCTTTTCTAGTCAAAAGCAACGCTGTTGACCTGCTGATACTCTGAGCTGTCTGGGTGTGGAGATAGACGGCTTCCAATCACTTCTTCCTTCGTCCTGGGACTGGCTGACTGCTCAGTTCAAGGGCAGTGTTGGGTGCCGTGGGGGGAAGACAAGAGTACCTCCTGGTGGCACTTTGTGGGGTCGGCTCACGCGGCCCCTGGTAACCCTCTCCTCAGGTACGAAGACACTGTGGAGAGATGTTTCCTGACGTGGCTGGGAATGGCCGCACGGCCTGTATCGGGTCCCAGAACAACACTGGGACTGTGGGGGGTGCCAGGAGAGAGCCTCCCCAGAGAGAACACTCAGGGGGCCTGCTGTTACCCACTTGTAGATTAAACGGAGGCAGCCACAGCATGTTCTCTCGCCTTTCCGCGCCAAGAGCGGAGGACGTGGAGTCGGGAGGCCTGCGCCGTAGCCCTCACGCTCCTGATTGCTCTCAGGGTAAAGCTGCAGCCTTCACATCAGGAAGTGGGGGTTGAGGTGGGGAAGGTGAGAGTAATAGTAATCGCCATCGTCAAAATCATGGTACCTGCTCTCCTCACGGCCCTGGCTGACTCTACAGCCCGATGAGGTAACAAACGTGATTCTTCCCTGTGGGCCGTCAACCATGATTGACTTGTGTCACGGGCTGAATCATGCCCCCTCAAATTCACGTGTTGAACTCCTAATCCGCGCCGCCTCAGAATGTGACTGTATTTGGAGGTGAGGTCTTTAAAATTTTCCTTGAGGGGGGCGCCTGGGTGGCTCAGTCGGTTGAGCGTCCGACTTCAGCTCAGGTCACGATCTCGCGGTCCGTGAGTTCGAGCCCCGCGTCGAGCTCTGGACTGATGGCTCGGAGCCTGGAGCCTGCTTCCGATTCTGTGTCTCCCTCTCTCTCTGACCCTTCCCTGTTCATGCTCTGTCTCTCTCTGTCTCAAAAATAAACTTAAAAAAAAAATAAAAAATAAATAAAATTTTCCTTGAGGAAATTCAAGTAAAATGAGGTTCGAATCCAACGTGACTGGAGTCCTGGTAAAAAGGGGAGATTAGGACAGACACACACAGAGGGAAGACCATGTGAAGACACAGGGAGGAGACGGCCATCTGCAAACAGAGGAGAAAGACCTCAGGGGACACCACTCATGCTGACCCCTTGACCTCAGACTTCCAGCCCCCAGAACTGTGAGGAAGTACCTTCCTGTTGTTTAACCACCCCCCCCCCCCCACCAGGCTGTGGTAATTTTGTGACAGCCCGGGGTCGCGGAGACAACACATCAGGACTCCAGACATACCCAGACACAGGTGAAGGGGGACAGCCAGTGCCTGGGTGGCTATGACAGGCTCTAGAGAAGGGTGGGAAGTGACAGGAAGGCACAAAACCGTCGTCCAAGGGCAGTCAGGGAAGGCTTCCCGGAGGAGGCCAACTTAACTGTGGTTTTCTAGACTATAAAATGGGGATGATGATAGTTCCCCTCTCAGAGCAGTTGGGAAGACACAATGAGGGAATCCATGGAAAATGGGCCTAGAGGGTACATGTGGCGAATTTCACTATAATGTTGGCTCTTACTGTTATTGAAGTGTGCCGCGAGCTGGGGGTAGAGAATGGAGAAGTATGGGGAAAGACGGAACATTGAAGAGGGGACAGAGGGAAACCCTGCTGGCCTAGGAAGGGCAGACTCATATGGTGAGTGGAGGAACTGGAAGGGATTGTTACAGACATCAGGAGGGTGGTGATTATGAACGTAATCATGTGAACGGAACTTCTCCTGAGACCTTTTTTTTTTTAATGTTTTTATTTATTTTTGAGAGAGAGGGACAGAGTGCAAGCAGGGGAAGGGCAGAGAGAGAGGGAGACACAGAATCTGAAACAGGCTCCAAGCTGTCACCACAGAGCCCGATGTGGGGCTCGAACCCACGAACCACGAGATTGTGACCTGAGCGGAAGTCAGACACTTAACTGACCAACCGCCCAGATGCCCCACAAGACCAGTTTTGAATGTTCCTGTCTGGTCCAATTCCCCAGTGCCATAGTCACCCATAAAAACGGTAAGATCTCAAAAAACAGTGAAAGAGGAAACCACGGTTGTATATGGGCAGACCCTCAACATCTCCATGGATCCTGTGTTACAGGTGAAAATCCTCATTTGGGATTCATCAGCCATTTTATATGAGGATCTGGGGGCCAGGCTTTTCGCAATCATCACCAGATTGGCCCAATATCAATTCATTCATTCATTCATGTCACAGACATTTGTTAGTCCTTTTATGCGCTGGGCCCTTCAGCTGTGTGCTGGACATCGGGCAGACAGGTGCATGGACCATACACAGCTCCTTGTTCATGTGGTGTTTATCTTACTTCAGTCTGTGGAGGACTGTCTGCCTCCTGTCTAGGTCCCCTGGCTGGAGGGGTTCCTGTAGAGGGGCAAGGGGAACAGGAAATCTCTTCCACTGCCCGTGCGACCCAGGCCCCGGTGCTGAGTTTCTGAACGTGCGCTCAGTAAGAGAGTGAGGTCCTCTGTGGGCACTCGGGGAGGAACTGTAAGAGGAAGGCATGAAGAATGTAAAGGCAGGTCTGGGATGGTTGCCATCAATAACACTCTGGCTTTTAATCCTGCTTTAATCTTAATGACTGCTGTGACAACAGTTGTATGATGAAGGCTAATAATAGTCAGTGTCTAATGGAAGGAAAGAGTATAGTTTATTATGGTAAGACCTCTTGCCAGAAGCTGCAGACTAATATCCTGTAGTCTGGAATGGCTATGAAGCTCACCTTGGCCCTTGATCAGGGTCAGCAAATACATGTTAAACGTATCATTATTACTCCCATTCCTGCACCCATGGCAGGCAGCACTAATCAACCTGCTGATCTCATGATCTCTCTCAGAAAAGCCACCACCTGCTGAAATTAGCACAGGGATCAAGCTGATGGATTGTCTCCCCTGGGTGCTAGGGGCTTGTCTTAGTTTATACCACAGACTGGATAGCTTACAAACAGTGGAAATTTATTTCCCACAGTTATGGAAGCTGGGAAGTCCAAGATCAAAGTGCTGGCATGGTTGTATTCCGGTGAGAGCGCTCTTCCTGGTTCATAGCTGGTGTCTTCTCACCGAGTCCTCACATGGCAGAAGGAGTTGGGTGGGGGGGCTCTGTGGGGTCTCTTTTATAACAACACTAATCCCTTTTGTGGGGTCTCCACCTTCATGACCTAAGCACCTCCCAAAGGCCTCATCTCCTAACACAACTGCATTGGGGGTTGGGATTTCAAAGTAGGAATTTTGGGGCACGCAAACATTCAGGTCATAGCAGGGATTTTATGCTGACCTAACCCCAAGGTCCTGGGGGACCTCATTTCTCAACAAGTCCATCAGAACCATTAGGGTCCTGGGAACTTGTTAAAATGCAGATTCCTGGGATCGACCCCAGAGCTATGGAATCAGAATCTTTGCAGTGGGGACCTCAGAATTTTTATTTCACAGAAGCTGCTCAGGTAGGGGACTCTTCTACAGATATCGCTAACCACCACCCTAGGGACCAGGAGTCATACTAACTAGGTGCTTTCTTTTTGGCTGCGTGCTGGAGGGGGTGTGTACTGGGAGCTGTGCGGAAGTCTTGAGGCTCGCTGTGCAGGGTTAGTTCTGGTGACGATTGTTTTCAGGTACAAGGTCTCATTCATGCTCCTCTTATAAATCGTTGGCTCTTTATGGGTGGAAGGGGCAAGACCAGGTAAGAGCTAAGAGCACAGGTTCTGGCTGCCTTCTGTCCAGGTTCAAATTTCAACCATGCCACTCACTAGTGGTGAGACCCTGGGCAGTGTCCTTAGTCTTTTCGCCTCAGTGTCCCCATCTGTAAGATGAGAATGCTCGCAGTACTCACCACAGGTGGTGCGGGGGATTAGACGGGTCCAAACATGTGAAGCACTTGGAATAATAGTAGGGAGCCTCCCCCGGTAAGTGTTCGCTCTTTTTAAAGTATCTTTGAGGGGCGCCTGGGTGGCTCAGTAGGTTGAGCGTCCGACTTTAGCTCAGATCATGATCTCGCCGTTGTAAGTTGGAGGCCCATGTTGGGCTCACTGCTGTCAGCGCCCAGTCCGCTTTGGATCCTCTGTCCCCCTGTCTCTCTGCCTCTCCCCTGCTCACACACTCTTTCTCTCTCTAAAATAAATAAAACATTAAAAAAAATTTTCTTAAACTATCTTTGAGAAGGAAGGAACTTCCCAGTTGTCTTGTCCCTTCTGTAGCTTCCAGGAAACCTACCACGTAAAGTGAGACGTACCAAAGTTAATAGCTTACATGGTCAGTACGTTCTTACCTATTTCTGGCCAAAATACTGCTTAAAAAACACAGCCTGGGGCACCTGGGTGGCTCAGTCGGTTGAGCATCCGACTTCGGCTCAGGTCATGATCTCACAGTCCGTGAGTTCGAGCCCCACATCGGGCTCTGTGCTGATGGCTCAGAGCCTGGAGCCTGCTTCCGATTCTGTGTCTCCCTCTCCCTCTGCCCCTTCCCTGCTCATGATCTGTCTCTCTCTGTCTCAAAAATAAATAAAAACATTAAGAAAAAAAAATAAAAAAAACCCACACATCCTTAGGGGAAATGGAGAACAGGTATGAGCTCCCTGTGCCTCAGTGGTTCTTAACCATAGTTGATTTTGTCCCCTGCAGACATTTGGCTGGGTCTAGAGACAGTTTTGGTTGTCACAGCTTGCAGGGGTTGGAGATACTACTGGCTTCTAGTGGGTTGAGGCCAGGGATGCTGCTCAACATCTTACAGTACACAGGACAGCCCTCCCAATAAAGAATTATCTGGTCCCAAATAACAATAGTGCTGTTGAGAAATCATGCCGCCTCAACAGGAGGCAGTCTTTAAAGTGGAAAAGGTATGGGCTTTAGAGCCCGCGAGGCTGGGGTTTGCCTTCTGACCCTTCATGTGTCCACTGTGCTCCTGGAACAAGTTCCCAAACCCCCACAGATATCTGCTGTGTTACCCATAGGAAAGTATGGAGATGACTACAGCCTGCTTTGAAGGGTTACTGTAAGTTATGTGAGACAATGTATAGAAAACGCTAAACATGGTGCCCAGCACATGAAATTCACTCCAGAAATTCCTCACTCCTTTCTTCAGTGGAAAATGATTTCTTGTTCTCCCTTCAGCCTCCTACATCAGGAGGAAGATTCCTGGTGTGCGTTAACCTGCCATCGTTGATCTCATTTTGTAATTCTTTAGTCATCTTTGTGGTGTTCTGCTGAATTCTGTCCAATTTTCTCCAGTTCTTCTGTTATGGAACTCGATTCAGATCCTCAGGGCTAAGGAACGGGTGAATCATTGCAAAATTCCCATCTATACACTTGTGAACACCGTCCGAATGGCAACCTTGCCCTGCCGACACATCATAATCTGGGCCCTCTGGGCTTTCCACCTGCCTCTCTCTCTATGCATTCCATTTAGTTATACAGCTTCTGGGTCTCCCAAATTTTGTAAAGAAGAATGATCAATGATCATTGATAAGGAGATAGAAATAAAAACAGGTCAAGAGACAAATGTAAACAGATAGGCACAAGAAAGCTATAGTTAAACGAAAGAAGGCTCAGGGAGGCTTCTGGTAGGAAAGAGAAGAGAACTGAATGAAGAGAGAATTATATAGCAAGTTGAAGGGCAACTTTGGGGGTCACTAGCCAGCCTTCGCTGGGCATTGGAGAAGAGATGTGATGGTGACACAAGGGAGTTGTGTGGCCGGGGAGGAATGCCAGTCCATCCCTATGGACTCATGGCCAGTCTGCCCTTTGGGATTCCCTTGGGAGCCTGAGGCCTCAGTCCCTGGCATGATGCCGTAGGACAGGGCAGTCATCAGAGCTTGGGCTCTGTAATCAGATAGACCTTACCTGGATCTAGCCTTCACCGCTAACCACCCTGAATGACCAAGGGCAAAGTAGCTCCCTTATCGAGACTCCAAGTTTGCAATGGTGAAATTGCAAAATTGGCAGTAGTAATGAGATCTTTTCCTAGGAGTGAGTTGTAAAGTAACACATATAAAACATTGACCACAGGGCTGGACACATTGTAAATGCGCCATAAATATTATTGATGATGAAGAAGATGATGGCGACATGATTGCCTACTCATGCGTATCTGCCCTGGCTGTCCTGTCTGGTTATTTATACACACGTACAGGACTACATGTGCTTGAAAAGCTGAAATACGAACATATATGTGTGTATATATGCATACATGTATATACACACACACGTGTCCATATGTACACGTAGGTACGTACATGAGCCTTTCAAGCACGTGCAGTTTTGTTCTGGATCTGGCTTATAGGCATCCCTTCTCAGCTCTGGGGTCAGTGACATCAGGTTGGTAGCTTGGCCACGGCGGGACTATTTTATAGTGTGGAAACTGTCAAACTCATACATCAAGGGTTCCCCCCCACCACCCCCCACCCCCCTCCACCTCCAGAGAGCCGGCATACCACTGTGTGCGCGTCCCTTGCATCTCCAATTAGATTCTGAATTCCTTTAGGGCTCTGAATGTGGTGCATTCGCCCTCTGATCCCCACAGGGCTTTGCGTGCGTCCTTTGTACAGTAGGCTTCAAAGGATGGAATGAGTCAATAGGACGAAGGGTGAGTGGATGAAAGCAAAGGAGAGGATGTAGCAGAAGGGGGCTTAATAAAAGGGAGAGAAAGTTACTTCAGAAAATGTGGTAGATGAGCCCCCAAGAAGGGGGTGAAGATCCAGAAGGGGAGCGTTTGGATGCGGAAAATGGTTTCGTGCCCGAAACGAAGGGATCTGGAAATTTTAGAAAGTCCAGAGAGAAGAATGAAATTTAGGTCAAGAGTGGATTCCACCTGGCCTCAGATCACTGCTGGCCGTGTGATTTTTTGAGTTCTATTCTTTTAGATGAGTGGCACTGTTTCAAAATATTGAGACAATTAAGGAAGTATTTATGGGTGAAAACTTGGAGTCAATCTAATGCCCAAGAGTAGGAGACTGGTCAACTAAATGCAGTACATTCATTTTATAAAATACTTTGAGGTCATAAAAAAAATGACAAACTCCAGTGAAGTCAGAGCAATGATAAAAAGCGTGGAAAACTAGGACGATGTTATTCCTCATGGTAAAGCAGGTTAAAAACAGTGTGTACAACCACGCTTTTGTGTAAATATGTGTGGATGGAGAAATGTCTGGAGGAGAACATTAGGACATTCAAGGGAGTTATTTCTGGCAGGGTGATTTTTTTCTTCCTTTTTTTGTTTATTGGAATTTTCTATTTTTTCCCTTATTTACAATATGTCTTTAATTAAAAAATAAAAACATTTCAAATGTGTTTTTCAGTTTGCCCCCCCATTTATATATATTTGTGTGTGTAAATGCACGCACACATATGCACACTTGTCTTCCTTGACTTTCCTTTTTTTAAAATATATTCCTTTAATTTTTTTATTTTTTTATTTTTTTTATTAAAATTTTTTTTTCCAACTTTTATTTATTTTTGGGACAGAGAGAGACAGAGCATGAACGGGTGAGGGGCAGAGAGAGAGGGAGACACAGAATCAGTAACAGGCTCCAGGCTCTGAGCCATCAGCCCAGAGCCTGACGCGAGGCTCGAACTCCCGGACCGCGAGATCGTGACCTGGCTGAAGTCGGACGCTTAACCGACTGCACCACCCAGGTGCCCCTCTTTAATTTTTATTAAGAGAAGTTTCCAACATGCATCCAAGGAGAGCCATTAGCATAATAAACCAACGTGTATCCATCATCCATCTTCAAAAATTAAAAACTGGGCCAATCACTAAAAAATGTTTTTAATATTTATTTATTTTCGAGAGAGAGCACGAGTGGGTGGGCGAGGGGCAGAAAGAGAGAGAGAGAGAGAGAGAGAGAGAGAGAGAGAGAGAGAGGCTCGGAAGCAGGGTCTTTGCTGACAGCAGAGAGCCCCACGGGGGGGCTCAAGCTCATGAACTGTGAGATCATGACCCGAGCTGAAGTCTGATGCTCAACCGGCTGAGCCACCCAGGTGCCCCCTGGCCAATTATTTTTAAACTATAGGTATCCCTTATAGCCTTTCCATTTCTTCTTTTTCCTTATTGACTTTCGAGGTCATGGTTTCCTTAAGATCATTAGCAGGGTGACTAAGGATTTTCTCTGACTTGAGAATTGATCTGTATAAAATGATTCTATTGATCCCACAAAGCACCGTGGTAACTCTGGAACCCTTAGCAAATTGCTTTGATTGGGAAAAAGTCATCTTCACGAAACTGGGACCGTCCCAAAGAATTACCGAGTCTGCATCAGACTACTGAGGGAGGAGGCACTGTCGGACAAGGACTCCCCAGAGCAGCCGGAAAAGCTGGAAGCTTCCAGCAGCATGACAAGATAATTCCAAACACACCAGCCTCCCAGAAATGAAGCGCTGGTGGGCTGAAGACCTCCAGGTCCGGGGACAGCACCCCTGGGTTCAGTGTGGAGTGGATGGCAGGTGTGAGAATGCAGGCAGAGGTCTCCGGGGCCGATCCTGGGTCATAGACGGAAAATGTAGTTCTGCCCTCCAGGAACAAGTTGAGCGGGAGGCAGACCAGCAAGCTGTGATTTCCAGTAATGTGTGGTTAGAGCCGTGAACGAGCAGGCACAGGGGAGAGCGCCTAGCGGGTTTCTCAGTCTATCTTCTGGTCGAACAATGGAAGAATTGGGAATTGTCTTCATGTTCCATTTTTCTGAGAGGCAGAATGGCGTGGTGGCGAGGAGACTGGTGTCTGGAACGGGAGCGAAGGGGTTTAAGTTCTGGCTCTGTGTGCATCTTGGGTGGATGATGTAAATACTCTGTACCTCAATTTAACGATCTGTGACGCGGATATAGTAAGAGTCTCGGCCTCATAGGGCTTTGTGAGGGTCAAGGGAGGCAACGTTCATGAGGAACTTAGAGCAGTGCCTGGTGCCCTGGAAATGTTTGCTGTATTATTATTACTCCTTGGTTTCTTCTTTCTTTTTCCCTCCCTCCATCATTCTTTTCTCCTTTTCCTTCCCCTCTTTCTACGCCTCTCTGCGTCTCTTATCCTTCCCACCGCGTCAGTTCCATCATCGATGGATTAACCCTTGCCTTCCAAAAGAAAATGCAATCTTTCTCTGAGGTTCTTTTCTTCTAGGGTAAGACCTCACCTTTTGATATTGGTGCTGACAGGGCCAGGGTGCCTCCTCACACGATTTAACCAAGTGATTTTACTAGCAAATACTTATTTGCTAAGTGAATGCTTCCTTACTTTCCCCAGCACCTTGCATATGCTGGGCATGAGACTGTTTGCCCAACATTATTTCTACATTATCATCCTAGCCTCAGGAAGGTTAGGTGACACATTCAAGGTCTAACAGGTGTTAGTTCCTGCCATTGCGCCAATGCCAGACAAGAGCTGGCAACACCCAGCTCTCTATGGGGCAGATGACCTCCGTGCCTGGCCACGTGGATCAAGCCCAAGGTCTTTCTCCCAGACTCTCTCAGTGATGGCACAGTGGTGAGCATCCTATCCTCCAGGGCTAGCCAGTGTTGGTTTGCTACAGCTCTTATGAATTCACCAGCACATGAACTAAGGACAGAATGTTCTCCTGCATCAGAAGAGGGATCTTTGCATTTTTTTTAAACCAATCTATATATCATAGGAATAATCTAGCTAATGGAAACTCCATGTGGTCTAGAACACTATCAACTAAGTGAGGGAGAATATCGTGCATGCTGGGTAGGTGGTGGGTGGTGGGCACATCATGGGGGCAGTGAACGTGTGTGTGGAGGGGGTGGGTGCACACCCTGGGAATACGTGAGGCTGGCATTGGACACAGGACTGAAATGTGATGGATCCACAGTTTCAGATACTTTTAGTAATGTTGCTGCTGATTTTTGGGGGGGCGTGGTGAGGCGGTGAAGAATCCTGGGGAGGATATACCATAACGTATACAGCCTTGTTTCCCCCTTCCTTCCTCCCCTTCCTCCCTGTAACATTTCCTCCCGTAAGCGGAAGAGGCGTGTCCACATTCAGGCTCTAGAGACTCAGATCCTACCCTGCAAAAGGTTTTAGCGAAGACTTTTCACTTTTTCTCAAAGTAGCTGCGTCTCTCTGCAAGGAGAGATTCTTCTCCTGCTGCCTTGACAGGGAGACGATCACGGCAACAACAAAAGGCACGTTTTGCTCTATTTTTATGAAGCTTAGGAATTTTTAATATTTTTTTTAACGTTTATTTATTTTTGAGACAGAGAGAGACAGAGCATGAACGGGGGAGGGTCAGAGAGGGAGAGACACAGAATCGGAAACAGGCTCCAGGCTCTGAGCTGTCAGCACAGAGCCCGACGCGGGGCTCGAACTCACGAACTGTGAGATCATGACCTGAGCCGAAGTCGGACGCTTAACCGACTGAGCCACCCAGGCGCCCCGAAGCTTAGGAATTTTTAAGGCATTTTTATGTTTATCATTTCAGTCAACTATCAGCGCGTGTTTTTTTTTTTAAGGTGTTCAGAGACGTGTCTTGTTCAAGGTCATGTTGTCATTGGGTAAAAGGGCACATGCGATTTAAATGTTGATGCGCTCAATCAAAATGCCTTCCGCAAAGGCTGCACCAATTTTCACTCCCGTATCCAGCGTGCAAGTGTCCTCGTTTTCTCACATGCTGGCAACAAAGTCTTTACGTGCTGCTAATCTGATGGATTAAAACTGCCTCACTACGTCAGATAACACTGCTGCAGGTACTGCTGAGGCTGATTATCTTTTCATCCATTTATCACCTGTTTGTATTTCGGTTTGGAAGATTATTTGTTCCTACTCTTCAGTCGTTTCCCCACTGATGTGCCAAACTGACAGCCTTTCATGAGCCATTGTAATTCCCTTGTTGCTTCTTTTACCGTAGATCTTGGGACTGTTTTCTTAGCGGTTGCCCTGGGCTCACCATTAACATCTTAATTTATGACGATGTGGTTAATATCAATATATATTAATGTCAATTTAATTACAACAGGATACGAAACTGTGCTCTGTGATATCTTTGTTTCTTCTCCCTCTTTATGCTGTTAATACCACAAATTACATACATTATGTGACCATCAACGTAGCACATTTACAATCACTATTTATTTATTTATTTATTTACTTACTTATCTGTTTACTTATTTAATTTTATTTCTGGGGGAAATTTCTGGCGCTTCATGCCCAGAGCGGAGCCCAACACAGGGCTTGAATTCACCACCCTGAGAGCCAGATCTGAGCTGAGATCAAGAGTCAGATGCTTAACCAACTGAGCCACACAGGTGCACCTATAATCACTTTTAAATAAACTTTTTTATACTATGTTAATTTTCTATACGCTTTTATAAACTTTTAATGTACTTCTACAACTTCTAGAACCACGTATACTTTATTTTACTCAGTTGTCTCTTAAATCAGGTAAGGGGAGAAAAAAGGCTTACCGACAAAAAATCAATTTATACTGTCATTTGTATTTACCTATACAGTTGCCTGTATCGGTACTCTGTATTTCTTCATGTGGATTTGAATTGCTGTTTAGTGTTCTTTCATTTGTGCCTAAAGGAGGACTCTATTATTTCATTTGTTTTTCCGGATAATCCTCTGTGGCTTCATATAATGAAGTCCCTATGGCTTAATACGACAAAAGTTT
This sequence comes from Felis catus, assembly GCF_018350175.1. NCBI lineage: Eukaryota > Metazoa > Chordata > Mammalia > Carnivora > Felidae > Felis > Felis catus. The sequence continues at coordinate 12,133,803 of NC_058373.1, forward strand.
ACTAATGTTAGCATAAGAAAAGTTAAAATTCCAATATGAACGTATCAAGGAGGCCGCTGTCCTGCTCCCTAGCTCTCTTGCAGTTCAGAGCCCGCCATTCTTCTGATCGTGGGGTTCTGCGTCTTCCTAGGCTATTTTGCCTTTTTGCTTCAGGCCATGATATTGGAAAGAACACAAGATTCCCACATGGGTTGGATCTGTGTTACTTCTGTTCATCCTCAGTGAGCCCGTGTTCAGGCACAAGGTCCCAGCTAACTGCACAGAAGACTGGGCACTGTTGTCTAATTGTGTGCCCAGAAGCAAGGGGAGAGGGTCTGGTGACCAGCTGGCCATCCCCTGCCTCTTCTAGCAGTAAATGGAGGCGTTGTCTTTTATTCTCTTGTGTTGATAATGACAGATTTACAGGGAAGGGACCTCTGATGGTATCTTTGTCTCTTTTATTTTTGAAGGATAATCTTGCCAGGTAAAGAATTCTTGGTTGACAGCTTTCTTTCTCCTTGCAGCTCTTTGAATATCATTCCATTGTATTCTGGCCTCTCTGGTTTCTGATAAGAAATCACAGTTAATCTTATTGAGGGTCCCTTATTGACGAGTCACTTTGGTCTTGTGGGTTCAAGACTCTCTTCTGTCTTTTGACTACTTTATGATGATGTCTGGGTGTGGATCTCTTTGGATTTATCCCATGTGGAGTTCACTGAGTTTCTTCGATACATGTTTTTCATCAAATTTGGGAAGCTTCTGGTAATTATTTCTTCAAACAGTCTTTCTACTCCTTTCTCATCTTTTGGGACTCTCAATATCTCCATGTTGGTACACTTGATGGTGCCCCATACCTCTCCGAGGCTCTGTTCATTTTCCTTCAATTTTTTTTCTGTTCCTTAGATGGGATGAGTGGAACTGGCCTATCTTCATGTTTGTTAATTCTTTCTTCTATCTGCTCAAATCTGTTACCGAGCCCTTCGAGTGGATTTCCATTTTAGATATTGTACTTTCAAATCCAGAATTCCTATTTGGCTCCTTTTTATGCTTTCTGTGTCTTCACTGATGTTCTCTACTTGAGTAGACAGTATCCTCATACTTTCATACTTTCCTTTAGGTTTTTAAAGTTTATTTATTTAAAGTTTCTCTCTTGAGGGGCGCCTGGGTGGCTCAGTCGGTTAAGCGGCCGACTTCGGCTCAGGTCATGATCTCGCGGTCCGTGAGTTCGAGCCCCGCGTCGGGCTCTGTGCTGACAGCTCAGAGCCTGGAGCCTGTTTCAGATTCTGTGTCTCCCTCTCTCTGACCCTCCCCCATTCATGCTCTGTCTCTCTCTGTCTCAAAAATAAATAAACGTTAAAAATTTTTTTTAAAAATAAAGTTTCTCTCTTTGAGAGAGAGAGAGAGAGAGAGAGAGAGAGAGAGAGAGAATATGAATCCCAAGTTGGCTCTGAGCTGTCAGTGGAGAGCGTAATGTAGGGCTCGAACTCATGACCTGTGAGATCATGACCTGAGTCAAAACCAAGAGGCAGGTGTTTAACTGACTGAACCACCCAGGAGCCCCTCCTTTATTTTTTTTGGACATGCTTTCCTTCAGCTCTTTGCACATGTTTATTTATTTATTAAAAAATTTATTTATTTAGTTATTTTTGAGATTGAGAGAGAGAGAGAGAGAGGGTGTGATTGGGGGAGGGGCAGAGAGAGGGGGAGACATAGAATCTCAAGCAGGCTCCAGGCTCTGAGCTGGCAGCACAGAGCCCGACTCGGGGCTCGAACTCACACACCGCGAGATCATGACCTGAGCTGAAGCCGGACGCTCGACCGACTGAGCCACCCAGGTGCCTCACTTTGAACATATTTAAAATAGCATATTTAAAATGTTTGTCTAATTAGTCCAACGTGTGGACTTCCTCAGGACCTGTTTCTTTCTTTTTTTCCTCTTGTGAATGGGCCATACTCCTTTTTTTATTTGTTTACATGTTTTATAATTTTTTTTATTAAAAACTGGACGTTTAAAATCATATGATGTGGCAATTTTGGAAGTCAGATTCTCTCCTCTCCCCATGGTTTGTTATCTTTTTGCTATTTATTGTACTAGTGGTTGTCTGTTTATAAACTCTTTTGATATAATTCTGTAAGGCCTGTTCTCTTTGTTACGTGTGGCCACTGAGTCTTGTACTGAGCTTAGTGGGCAGCTAATGGTTTGAAAAGAGATTTTCTTAAATGCTTGGAACTAATAAACCTTCCAGTATTTGCCAAAGCTCTCTCTGTACACATTGAGAGCATGCTTTAGTACTCAGGCAGGAGGTGCCCAACCCTGCCTTCACCTTCTCTCTGTGCACAGCGTCAGGGCCAGCCAGAGGTGAGCGCTTACAGCATTCTCTTTACCAGACTTGTACGTGACCGTAGGTATGTGCACAGCCCTACGTGTGCATGTGGCCTTTCAGATGCCCAGGAATATATTGGACTATTTCAAAGGCCCTATGGACATCTTACTTCTCAGCTTTTCCTTTTAATTGTTTAGAAAAGGTTTTGGCCAGGTGGTTGTTTGCCCCAACTGTTATTACTGCCTCGGGCAACTATAATGTTAAAAAATTGCTGCTGACGTTTTTGATAAAGGCTTAGGGAAATCCTATTTGTTACGGGGCAAGCTCCGAGTCAGGTCAAGTAAAGACAGACTCTATGAGTGGGATTTCCCAGGGAGGTATCAGATAGGATAAATTATGACAAATCTCTGGGAATGAGGCTTTATAGGAGCTCCAACCTCATTCTGTCTCCTCTAGTGGCTGCTGGGCTGCTAGCTCTTACTGTGATTGCAAGGCTGTTGGTTTTCCAGGCTACAGCAGGGCTGGGGAGGGAAGCCTGGGTAGAGGGCAAGGTGAAATGCTATAAGGATCACAGTTTGGACTGAGATTTAGTCATTTCTTCTTCTTCTATTTTTCTTTTTAGAGAGAGAGTGAGTGAGAGAGGGGCAAAGGGAGAGAGAGCGAGAGAGAGAGCGCGAGAGAGAATCTTAAGCAGGCTCCACGCTCAGTGCAGAGCCTGACACGGGCTTGACTCTGTGACCCTGGGATCTTGACCTGAGCTGAAGTCAAGAGTCAGATGTTCAACTGACTGAGCCACCCAGGTCACCTGCCATCTCTTCTTGAATAAAATCTCCACAGGCTGCTGCAAGCCTTTGGTAAAACGTCAAAGTTCTGAAAAAGTGGACTTTGACAATTTTTTGCTAGGTTTTCATTTCTTTAATAGAGGAGAGGAACCACAGAGGTCCTTATTCCACGATTTCTTCTGATGTTACTTCTTATTAATGGAAAACATTTGTTATATTTATTTATTTTTGAGAGAGAGTTGGGGGGGGAGAGGAGGGGCAGAGAGAGGGAGACACAGAATCCGAAGCAGGCTCCAGGCTCTGAGCTGTCAGCACAGAGCCCAACGAAGGGCTTGAACCCACGAACTGCGAGATCATGACCTGAGCCGAAGTTGACGCTTAACTGACTGAGCCACCCAGGTGCCCCTTACTAATTTTTAATTGCATGTGTAGATATAAATAAGTGTGATGCAAATAAACACATGCACACACATACACAGAGTTATACATTTTCTCCTAAGAACTGCCATGGCTATGCCTCATGAGTTTTGATATGCTGTGCCTTCATTATCATTTATTAATAAACATTTTCTCGTTTTCTTAATTGTTTTAAATTTATCATTCTCCTCATCTGCTTTTATCTTCTCACATATAATAATGATCAAGGGGGACTTATCATTTCTTCTCCTTGCGTATTTATTTAGACTAAGTAAATTATTTAGTTTGATTTAGACTCAGTATTTATTGAGACTAAGTTCTAAGGTCTATCCACTTATTCATTAACCATCCACCATTTGTTAACCCCACATCTTTCTGTTTCTTAATTACTTTTCCATCGTTTTCAGTATTCTTGAATAACTCTTCAGTCAGAGCCTGGATGTAAACATTCTGAGTTAATGACTAAAAAAGGTCTTCATTTTATGGTGTAAGCAGGTTTTTGCTGGATGTAGAATTGTAGGTTCAGAATCATTTTCTCTGACTTAGGTGCTTTTCTCTTTCACAATCCAGTGCTGTTGAAGAAGTCTCATGGTCTGTTTCTTGTTTCTTTAAAAAAATTTTTTTTTCAACGTTTATTTATTTTTTTGAGGGACAGAGAGACAGAGCATGAATGGGGGAGGGGCAGAGAGAGAGGGAGACACAGAATCGGAAACAGGCTCCAGGCTCTGACCCATCAGCCCAGAGCCCGACGCGGGGCTCGAACTCACGGACCGCGAGATCGTGACCTGGCTGAAGTCGGACCCTTAACCGACTGCGCCACCCAGGCGCCCCTGTTTCTTGTTTCTTTAAAGGTGAGTTGCTTTTCTTTCTAGACACTTTTTAGAAATGTCTTCATATCTTAGGTGTACTAACATTTCATCAAGCATAATACCCCATTTATTACTCATCATAAGGACTCGGGCTGGTGTTTTTAGTATCTCTGTAATAATCGCCTCAACGGTAGCATGGGGGAAATGATGATTCCAAACTCAGGTTTGCTGTGAGAATTAAAATACATACTGCCTGTAAACCAGTTAGCCCAGTGCCTCGCTCTGAAAGAGATCAGTATTTTTCTTTTTGTTATAATTTATGCTGTTGTTCTCATTGGGCTATTTTAAGCTGAAGACTCAGGCTTTTTTTCCATTGAGCATTTTTTTCCCTGTTTCCTGATTTCTCTCTTTGCCCATCTCTCTTTTCTCCTCCCTGTGAACAGAAGTTGGACTTCTCAGATAAATTCTTTTTTTTTTTAAGTTTATTTATTTAATTTGAGAGAGACAGGGAGAGGGCACAAGCAGGGGAGGGGCGGAGAGAGAAGGGGACAGAGGATCCAAAGCAGGCTCTGTGCTGATAGCAGAGAGCCTGATGTGGGGCTCAAACTCATGAACCATGGGATCATGACCTGAGCCAAAGTCAGGTGCTTAACCAGCTGAGCCACCCAGGTGCCCCCCAGATAAATTTTTTTAAACGTCTTTTTCTCATATTTGAAAATCGGCCTTTTGCCTATGTCCTGGGAGATTTTACCTTCATCCTCAACCTTCACGTGATTGCTTTCCCCTAAGTATCTAGGGATCTCATTTGCTTACTGTATTTCTCACTGTGTTTAGTCTATGGATGGTATCTTTCTATTTGTCAGAGCTTTTACGAATTTATTCCCAAACCAATAACCACAGCAAAAACATCAAAGCCGTTCTTTATCATTTAAAGAGATGAGGGAGGGGAGCACCTGGGTGGCGCGACTTCAGCTCAGGTCATGATCTCCCAGTTCGTGAGTTCGAGCCCCGCGTCGGGCTCTGTGCTAGCAGCTCAGAGTCTGGAGTCTGCTCTGGATTCTGTGTCTCCCTCTCTCTCTGCCTCTCCCCCGCTCATGCTCTGTCTTCCTCTCTCTCTCTCAAAAATTAAAAAAAAAAAAAATTAAAGAGATCAGGATGAGAGCATAAGTAGTTAATATCTTAAGTCGCCATTTTGATTTCCTCTCTTGCTTCTCCCTCCCTCCCAAAGACAGTTTTGAGACGGCTTTGGCTTTTTTCAGTAGATTCCAGAGGTCCTGTTCTCTGTAGAAATTTTGTAAGATTAAAAGAAACACAAGTGAGAAATAAACATTGCTGTTAATCCCACCACCTTTCTAAAGATAATATTAGCATTTTCTTGTTTTTCCTTCCAGTATTGTTATGCATCTGAGAAATAGAATCCTACCGTGCTATTGTTCTTATAACATGTTATGTTTATGTTACATATATTGTGGGCATACTTACATATGAAACTTCTAAACATTATTTCTTAGTAAATGTATAATATGTGCGTATATCAACATTTATTGGCTCAATCGCCTCATCATTGAACATTTCTGTTTCATTAGTGCGACAATGTGCATCCTCACAGATAAATATTTGCACAAGCCTATGGCTATTTTCTTAAAATACGTGAGTGAAGCCTCTTGCTCAGACTTTACCCTTATTATTCCAAAAGCATGTCGGGAGAAAGTCCTGTGAAATTATGATCCCATCGGCAATGAGGGCTGTGATTTCACGTAAGAATTCCTTAACTTTGGTGGGAGATATGAAGAAGGAACACAACTTCATCCGACACCGGGCTTTCCAAAGCTGGTCAGTCATCCAGTCATCTGGGGTGCTTATTTAAACCGCGGATTCTTGGACCCACCTTTGGAAATTCTGATTCACGAGGTCTAGTGCTGGCCCCAGGAATCTATAGTTTTAACAAGCTCCCAGGTGATTCTAATAATTAAATGAGTTTAGGAAACAGGATTTAGCAACTGGAGCAGGAGAAGGGCACAGGTGGGGCGGACGTTAAGGGGGTGTCCCGGCTGTTTCTCAGTGGGGGAGAGAGTGATGGTAAGAACAAGAAAAGGGCATTTGGAAGGTTGGATTGACCCCTTTGGAGACTGTTTGGATGTGAAGAGTAAAGGGGCAAGCTCTCAATGAAGTCTTGAAGTTTGGAGCACATGAGATTCTGGTGACCGTGGTGTTGCCAGGTGTTTGGGGGAATGAGGAGAGCCCTGGAAGTGAGACCTGGATTCCCCACCAGCTCTGCTAATGTGTGCCACGTGAGGCTGGGAACTCCGTTTCCATCTCTGGTCTGTAAGTGCAAGGGGTTGGATCACATCAGGGGCTTTTCAAAGCATGGGAGCCCAACGTCACAGTGGTGGAGGGGCTAGCCAAGCAGGGGACCGTCCAGGCTTTGCCCCACCTCACCCTCCCCTAGAGTCACCAGCTCTATGTGCCTTCCATTGGGGTCATATTTAAGATTTTGTTTCAGACAGTGAAAAAAAGTCTGCCCAAAAGTCTGAAAATCTCCAGGCTAGATGACCTTTGAGTTCTAGAAAGCCATATAGTGTTGTGAACGAAGGTCAGAGGGAGGAGGAACAGTCCAGGACATGGGATTGAATGAATCAGAAGGGCAAGCAAGAATGAACACTTGAGACCTCATTTTCCTTCGAGGGCCGACCCTTTGGGTTGTGGCAGCAGCTCCCCCTTTCCATCTCAGAATCATTATGTTGCCTGAGTCAACACAGATGACCTCCAAGGGGGAACGGTGGCTGCCTTCCCATCAGATTCTTACATTAAACTTGCTGGGGGAAGTCCCTTACTTCCTAGGACCCCGAAGCCCAGACAATCATGGAGGCTCCTCTGCTAATACTTTGGTCACGTCTTGCCGTCTTCACATTTTTCACCAGCACAGTCTGTCTGACCTTCTTTCAGCCTCCTTTCAAGCTGGGAATTCAAGGTGTTCCGCTGAATTCTGAGCAAACAAAGCTTCGGCTAGCTTTGCGGCTTTGATCTCTGAGTATTCATAGGAGCAAGAAGAGAAGAGAAGAGCCAGGGGCCCTGGAGGAATTAACTGTAAAAACCTGGCCAGGCTTTGTTGGACGGGGAAGCTGGGGTGGGGTGTTGGGTGTCTGGGGAACAGATGTGAGTCGGACTTGATCTCCTGCAGCTGCAGGCAGAGGTTTGCCAGAGGTGAACGCGAGTTCCCGCAGCGGCCAAACTTCCTCTCAGCGTCGCCCACCAGTGGTCTGTCCTCCCACCGGGCCTAGAGTTAGTGCAGGATTTTTGCAATTTGATTCCAGCGGCTAACAGGTTGGATGGAGAAAGGGTTTCTTTTGAGAAGCCAGGGATTTGATGGGTTTTATCTCTGTGTTATTGCATTCATTTCTAAACATTCCAGAGAGGTGATGGAGGGACGAAACCAGCCTTCCTCAGTAACCTTTTATTGCTTTCTGATCTCTGTTAAAATGATGGGCCGGGCAAGGTGGGACTGGGTTAGAAAACGCGCTCTTTCCTCCAGAGCAGTGTGTCCCTGAATTTGTTCCTCTGGACACTAGTCCCGAAAGGTGCTCCAAAAGGTTCACCATCAAATAGGTTCAGGAAATTTTGCACGTTGCGTTTTTCTCCTCTGGAGATTCACAAAAATTGTGAGTACCTAAGGCTCTGAAATGTGCCATCCTCCAAAGTAGTCTTTGACTTTAGTGAACCAAAAATGACTTGAACTTAATTGACCAGGGAATCACAATCTCTTCTTGGCGGGGAAGGGCCCCAACTGATAGAAAGTGGATCACACTTTCAGGAAGCCTGGTCTACAGATCTGGGAAAGAGGCAGAGGGTTCTACCCGGTATCCTCAGGGTGGGAGTTCCTGAAGCTTCTCCCTTTTTCCAGGGTGCATCAATAATTTGGGAGTTCTTTCTTAGGAACCCACCCCTCTGCATTATTCTAGATAGAGTAGGTCAGCTTTCAATTTCATCTGAAGAAAAAAAAAATCTGTACATTGAAACAAGATAGAGTCAAATTCTCACATAGAGGAAAAAAAAAATCAGGACTTAGAATGAGGCAGGTCCTTTTTTACTAAAAGATTTTTTGTAAGCTTATTTGTTTATTTTGAGAGACAGAGAGTGTGAGTCGGGGAAGAGAGAGGAGAAAGAACACCAAGCAGGCTCTGTGCTGTCAGCGCAGGGCCCCGCGTGGGGCTCGATCTCACGGACCATCAGATCATGACCTGTGCAGGGATCCTGAGTCAGACGCTTAACCAACTGAGCCACCCAGGTGCCCCCAGAACGAGGCAGTTTCTAACCCCCAGCTCCATATATTCTTCTTCCCGAAGGAGCCAGAAGTGGCCAGAATGTGGCAACCTCTTGGTCACAAGAAATGTTTCCGGAATGGGCAGTTGACCCATAAACCAATCAGACCCAAATAGAACTTATCTCAGGACTTTTGGTTGAACAACCTATAAATGAGTACTGTCTTTTCCACTGCACTTTGAGCTGTGACGATGTGAACCGAGTGACCCCCATCTCGCCACAAGGGAGAGCCTAATAAAGGAACCAGCCAAGGGATGGAGAGTGGTTGCTTTCTCATGTGCCTAGATCCAGCCGCACCTGAAGTCTATGCTATTTGGCTGTGCCAGTTTGAGTTGAGTTTTCTATCCTTTGAAACTCAAAGAGTATTTATGATACACTCCTCATGAGAGACCTTCTCTTGGAATCAAAAATCTGAGAGGACAAGAATTCACTTCCACACATCTCTCCGTTTTCCTCCACCCCTAAAACCAGAGCAAGCGATATTAAAGCATTTTAAGTTATGATAGTAATCATGGATTGATAAGAATTAACTCCCTTTTTTTTCCCCCTTGAAGGTACTTGAACGTTTATCTTGTCCAAAGCCTCATTTGATCCTTCAGTTACTTCTATAGAATATCCACCAAGAAGTTTTCTGGCTTCTACTTAAATACTCTTAGGGTAGACAGCTCAGTAATTCTGAAATCTTTTTTTTATGTTCACTTATTTCTTTTGAGAGAGAGAGAGTGCAAACAGGGGAGGGGCAGAGAGAGAGGGAGAGAAAGAATCCCAAGCAGGCTCCGTGTTCAACGTGGAGCCTGACACGGGGCTTGATCTCATGAACCATGAGACCGTGACCTGAGCCAAAATCAGGAGTCAGATGCTCAACCTGACTGAGCCACCCAGGGGTCCAGCTTGGTACTTCTTGAGGAAACATGTACCATTCTCGGGCAGCTCTACTCAGGCTAATTTGAATTTGCCTGTCTATCATTTCACATTTTGGTCCTGGGCTGGATGCGGACCGACTCAAATCCCTCCTCCGCAGGAGAGGCTTCCAAATGTCTGCAACTATTTAAGCCGTCTCTCTTCCACCCCAAACACATCCCCGGCCTTACCTTGGAGAGCCAACTTCAGTCTCCCTCACTGCCCCTCTGTGAGCACACTCTACATGGCTTGTGAATTTGTTGGTTACAATCTGGATCGCTTTCAGGGGCGCCTGGGTGCCTCTTTCGGTTGAGCGTCCGACTTCGGCTCAGGTCATGATCTCACGGTTTGTGGGTTCCAGCCCCACGTCGGGCTCTGTGCTCACGGCTCAGAGCCTGGAGCCTGCTCCGGATTCTGTGTCTCCCTCTCTCTCTCTGCTCCTCCCCTACTTGCACTGTCTCTCCCTGTCTCTCAAAAATAAATAAACATTAAAAAAAATAAAAAACCCCAACTTGGATAGCTTTTATTTATGATGCCTGATGTGGGACAGGTCCATTGCAGAATACTTGGAAGAGTAAGAAGAAGAAAATGAAAACTCACCAGGGATTGAGCTGCCAAGAGATGATCTTTGTTGACATTTTGGGCGACCAGTCGTCTATTCTTTTTACGCACGTAGACAGGCACACGCAGGGCCATGCGGGACCTTGACCCCCCCCCCCCTTCTCTTCCCTTCTCTCTGCCTGGGAGGCTGGTGTGCAGTGGATCGCACCTGCCGGGGGCGAGGGTGGGGGCGGACTTCTATGCTTTCCATTTCCAGGGTGTAGACAGTGGGATGCTCAGGGCACAGATCTGGCAGAGAAGAGTGGTCAGGGTGCTTATGTCCCTGATTCCTCCTGGTGAAGTTGCCTGCGGCTGTTGTGTCCCTCGCCGGGTCACTGCTTCTTCCAGGGCAGCCTGCTCAATACTCCGCTCTCTTCCTGTGGCGCCTGCCATTGTTTCTGCCCTTGACCCTTTGCTACTAGCTCTGGGCTGCTGTGCTATCCTTTGTGGTCCCTCGTTCCCACCCCTTCGTTCATAGACCACCTTCCAGGTGTTCTGAGTGTGTCATCTATTGCCAGCGGGGACTCTGACTGACAGAGTCGTAGTTTACAAATATGAAATGTTCTCTGCAGGCTTGTTTATAATCTGCTATGCCTTTTATTTTAACCTTGAGAGGTTATTATGTCAACCTTGAGAATTAGAAAATTATTTTTTTGTCTAATTTTTTCCTATTAATTTGGAAGTGAATACTCTTTTTTTTTTTTAATTAAAAAAATTTGGGGGGCGCCTGGGTGGCTCAGCGGGTTAAGTTTCCGACTTCGGCTCAGGTCATGATCTCGTGGTTTGTGAGTTCCAGCCCTGTGTCAGGCTCTGTGCTGACAGCTCAGAGCCTGGAACCTGCTTCGGATTCTGTCTCCTTCTCTCTCTGCCCCTCCCCCACTTGCTCTCTCTGTCTCTCTCTCTCTCTCTCTCTCTCTGTCTCTCTCTCAAAAATAAATAAATGTAAAAAAAATAAAAAAAAATAAAAAATTTTTTGTTTTTATTTTAGTGAGAGAGCGAGGCAGTGGGGGAGAGGAGCAGAGAGAGAGAGAGAGAGAGAGAGAGAGAGAATCTTTTTTTTTTTTTAATTTTTTTAACGTTTATTTATTTTTGAGACAGAGAGAGACACAGCATGAACGGGGGAGGGGCAGAGAGAGAGGGAGACACAGAATCGGAAGCAGGCTCCGGGCTCTGAGCCATCAGCCCAGGGCCCGATGCGGGGCTCGAACTCGCGGACCGCGAAATCGTGACCTGAGCTGAAGTCAGATGCCCAACCGACTGAGCCACCCGGGTGCCCCAGAGAGAGGGAATCTTAAGCAGGTTCCACACTCAGTACAGAGCCCAATGTGGGGCTCAATCTCATGACTCTGGGATCATGACCTGAGCCAATATCAAGAGTAGGATGCTCAACCAACTGACCCAGGCACCTTGGAAGTGAATGCTCTTGTAGGTAAATCTTTGTGCGTACTCATGATTACTTCCTTAGGATAAAATTGGAGAAATAAAATTCCTGGGTGGATAGAAATGAGCATTTGAAACACTTTTGCTGTGGGTTGCCAGACTGCCCTCCAAAAAATGTTTTTTTTTTTAATGTTTATTTATTTTTGAGAGAGAGACAGAGTGTGAGTGGAGGAGAGGCAGAGAGAGAGGGAGATCCAGAATCCAAAGGCGGCTCCAGGTTCTGAGCTGTCAGCACAGAGCCTGACATGGGGCTCGAACTCATGAGCCGTGAGATCATGACGTGAGCCCAAGTCAGATGCTTAACCAACTAAGCCACCCAGGCGCCCCTGCCCTCCAAAATGTTTTATAACCATTTACGCCATTTCCAATGATGTGTAGAAAGATTTGTGTCCCACTGTCTCCACCATCTAATATTTAGTAAAATAATACTGTGTGTGCAGTGCGGTAGGATGTCTGAGTTCCTTTTTAAATGTGCTGCCTAGTAGTGAATATGTACTCCAGAACAGAGAGGAGCAGGATCATCACTTTCCTGGGCTTCATACCTTTATTGATATAGCCCAAGATGACAGTCACTGTGGCGGGCTGAATAATGGTCCCCGGAGAGGTCCTGATACCTGAAATCCGTGAATACGTTACCTTGCATGGTGAAAGGGGCTTTGCAGATGTGGTTACGTTACAGATCTTGAAATGGAAGCAATTATACTGCATTCTCCACGAGGGTTCCGTGTAATCGCAAGGGTCCTTGTGAGAGAGAAAAAGATGGTGTGACAATGGAAACAGAGAGCGGTTGGAAGATGCCATGCCACTGGCTCTGAAGCTGGAGGGGGCGGGGTCACAGCCAAAGAAGGCAGGTGGCCTCTACATGCTGGAAAGTGCGAGGGCACAAACTCTTCCCATAAGCCTCTGAAGGATATACAACCTGGCTGACACCTTGATTTTCAGCTTGGGCTTCCAGAACAGTAAAAGAATAAATTTGTGTTGGTTCCATCCACTGAATTTGTGGTAATTTGTTGCAGCAGCAACAGCGCACTAATACAGGGGCACCTGGGTGGCTCAGTCGGTTGGGCGGCCGACTTCGGCTCAGGTCATGATCTCTCGGTCCGTGGGTTCGAGCCCCGCGTCGGGCTCTGTGCTGATGGCTCAGAGCCTGGAGCCTGTTTCGGATTCTGTGTCTCCCTCTCTCTCTGACCCTCCCCCGTTCATGCTCTGTCTCTCCCTGTCTCAAAAATAAATAAAAACTTAAAAAAAAAAAAGAGCACACTAATACAGTCACTTTCTTGTTTCCTGTTGGACTCACGTTAAGAAGAACGTTTGTTTTTGTTTTTGGACACGTTCTATTGCAAAGCCGTATCAACCCTCTCTTCTATTGCACCCTTGGTTCTAGGACCTTGGTGTGGAAGTACCTTCGTTTCTGTGTTTGGAGTCAGGGGCCTCAGAGCCATCTCATATGCGTGACGTCGATGCAGATGGCCGCAGGGAGCCAGGTACGATGTGTTTAGGAAAATGGCTTCCAGCTCTCTCTGCTGCCGGCAGGGGCCCCGTTTTGTAAGCCCTCTCAATTTTATTCCCAAACCATCTTTTCAAATCTATAATCCGAGTTTCTTTCACACTTTCATTCCTCTTTTCCATAATTTATTACTCTTTCTATTTGATCATCAGAATGTAACAAAATAATATAAGCCCTAAGATTTATAGAGGGGTTTTCTATTACCGAGTGCTTTCCCATAAATGATCTCATTGAATGTTCCCAGGACAGTGCTTGGCAAGTAGTAGGTGTTCAATTAATGACAATGTCTCTTTCCCACCGGGAGACATTTTTTCACACTCAGGATATTCCTGTATGTGACCCTAAGGCCCTGGGATCAGTAGCCCAGGAATAGAGGCACACACCTGTGAGCCTTCTCCCTTGGACCTACACACTGCGTGTTACTTCTCTGGGTTCAGCTAATATTTTAGAAGAGATACCTTGTACAAAGAGAACTATCACTGTTTTGTAAGTCCTAGTAGTGAAAGAGACCCAGAAGTCCCTGATCTGTTGGTGACCTGAAGAGGTAAATCACAAACTCTGTCACCAGGACATGCACAGATCATACATTCCCAGTGAGGGCTCAGGCTTAGCTTGGGAGAGTCCAGCCTATGACTGGAGGGGGCAGGAGCAGTCCAGAACCTACTCCCTCTGCCGGCTGACCCCCCAGCCTGACACTGAGCATTTCCGAGCCTCCTCCCTGCTCTTGGGGCTTCTGGCTTGAGCTCATGACAACTTAAAGCATAAGAGGAGCCTCTGGGACCTGAATTCCCATTGTTTGTACCTCAAGCAGTGCCTAAAAGCTGCATCTTACTTAGCTTGTCTTGAGAATCTCTTGAGATTTCCATACCTTTGAAGTTGGAAAACCGGACATCCAATAATGATGGTTCCAGAGGGCTTAATCCAGACCTAGGCTCCCCAGGGGCGCCGAGGAAGGACCTGCTGATCGATGTCTTATGACACCTCGTCACATTCAATTTTCTGTTTTGAAACAACTTTGCTAAGGATGTCCAGAACCCTGGTCTCCAGCTTTATTTTTATTGGAGTCCAGAAATCAGATAATGGTGCTGTTTGGTCCCCAGCAGCCTAGAAAGGCAGCAGCCTAAGCATTTCTCATGGGCTACACTTTGTGTGAGCCCTAGGCAGACAGTGGGGAGGCCCACCCGCCACGTTCTACACGTTTCCCTAGGGCCCGGTCACCACGCGCACTCTTGGCCAAGTAGTGAGCTTTCAGAGGTTAAGAGGAGAGCTGTTTGCCGAGTTTTCTGATATTTGTAACTGCTAAACTGGCCAGACGTGTGGTCTGTTCGGAGAAGAGTCTTATAGTTAAGTAAGAGCCAAGTACAACGAATTTCTAACTAATAGGACTTATTTCGGAGAGGCTGTATGGTGAAGTGGAAAGAACTCAAAAATTGGGTTTGGGAGACCCTGGGTCCAAGCACTGTGGTCTCACCTTGCTAGCCGTGTGATCCTGGACGGGTTACTTTGTGCCTCAGTGTCCTCACTTGTGTCACAGGTGTCCTCACCTGTGAAATGGGTATAGTAATAATCATAACTCATAGGGTGGTTTGGAGCCTCAAAGAAGAAATCTGAAAGCACGTGGTGTCTGAGTTCCGAGTTCTACCAAGGTTTGATTTTTGCTAGTGGACATATCCTACTTTGACCAATTCCTGTATAGAGCATCTACTCGGTGAGATTCTACTGACTCAAGAAAATTCCCGATTAATGCACAACTGAAGTTAGGAGCTGATTCTTTGGGCATGAGTATTTTCCTTAAAGCTTCCCAGATGATTCTAAGTACAACCCCAGCTGGGTGCTCTGGAAGATGACTGGGGATAACTCATTGCAATACGATGTTCTTTATTGGCTGAGCAATCCATGGAAACATGGGCAGGAATAAATGGGACTAGAAGACTCCTGGTACTTTTTTTTTTTTCTTTAACTCCTCTCTCAGAACTACAAACTTTTGAAATTTAGATTTTTATTAGTATTCTTACCAGGTGTGAGAACCATATCAGTAAGTGTTCCCTTGCTTTATTGCTTTAGAAATTAAAAAAAAAATATGTAATGTTTTGGCCAGGATTAAGTTGTTATGTTCTTGTGGCTCTCCCAAGAACATGCTGTTGTCATTTCATCTTAAAACATTGAGAGAAGCTTCCAGCGCTGTGTTAATGTTTTTATGTATACTTATTTGTCAACTGGGGGAGCAGAGTGGGATCTTACATGCCAAAATTATAGCCCAGCTGTTTCTTACCAACCCTATTGACATAACGGCGATCACTCTATCATGATTCACCACAGCTGATCGGCCTAATTGGTTTTAGCAACACATCTGACATAACTCCAGTTACATCATTGAGGCTGGGCTTGCTTGGGTGAGCTTCCCGAAGATCTTTTCGGTTTCACGTCTGAATTTGCCAACCGGTTGTTTGTGTAAATCTGTCCTAGTTTTCATAGTGGGGCATTTGTCCTACTTTATCAGTTTACTCTTCTTATTTCCAGAAACCTAATGATAGTTGCTCATTTCGCTTATTCAATCAACAAAACTTTGTGGTGCATCTGCCCAGCCCCAGGCACCACGCTAAGTCTGATTGGGAATTAGACTTCATGGTGCACGCCGACCCAACTGTTGATTGCATTGTGTTGAAAAGCGTTCTGAATATCTGCCCAGGCTCAGTGGGGAAGAACATTGCCATCACATAGTCACGTCTGCCATAGACACGGGAGGAGAGGATGGGGTCCCCGGTGCCAGAAACTGGGAATATAAAGATAACTAACATTTATTCCAGCAGAGAAGACAGCCCCCAAAACTTAGGAAATCATGTGATAAACTTGTATGAAACTGGTTTTAGAGAAAGTTCTATAGAAACGCAGAGGAGGAAGCATTTGATAGAGCCTGACACGATGGTGGTAGAGGGTCAGGGGAATATGAAGATGTTGTCACAAAAGTTATATTTCAAGGGGATCAGAAAGGAGTTGTAGGAATTCAGAAAATGAAGAAGAACATCCTTTGTGTGTGTGCTTTTTCATCCTTTGACATACTGGTATCAGAGTAAATGGAGTTGATTAATGCTATCTGTAAAGTTAGATACCTTGAAAAGACTTGCACCTGATACACACAGTCGAATCTGGTATCTATTTATGAGAAATTCAAAGCACTTTGCAAATTCTGGCTCAGTTTCATTTTCTTTTTTGTTTCATTTTATTAGATTGTTCGTCTTTTGCTCAAGCACTGAGGTTTATATATATGAACTGAAAACACTGCGTGGTACATAGTAGGCAACACATACGTGCTGAATCAATGAATGAACACATTCATATTCATTCATATTCAC
Source organism: Felis catus (assembly GCF_018350175.1). Classification (NCBI taxonomy): domain Eukaryota; kingdom Metazoa; phylum Chordata; class Mammalia; order Carnivora; family Felidae; genus Felis; species Felis catus. The sequence continues at coordinate 12,150,234 of NC_058373.1, forward strand.
ATGTTTAGGGTGAGTAACTGAGTTTCTCCTTCACACATGTTTTTACATGTAAATTCATATCGTACGTATTTTCTACATCATAAATATTCTCGAACATAGTTTTTACCTACCATAACACTGTAACTTGTTTGCTCCATGACCCCCTGTTCCTACGTGGGTTCAATCCTTTGCCGTTTGAGTCTGTCATGAGCCTTCTGTTCCTAAGTTCTTCCCCTTCTCCCCTTCTCCCTGCCCCCCCCCCCGCCCCTGCCCACCATCTTTCCGGAAGTAGTCTTGCTGTACCAAAAGGCATGACCAGTTGAGTTCTGGATCCACACAGCAAACTGTGGAGCCTCATTTTGAGGTGGGATTGCTTTCTTCTTGTCATCTTGCCTGGTGAGGGGCATGTTCTTACTTTTGGGGAGGCACAGACCACATGGGGTCGGGTCAGCTAAAGGATGGATGGCCAGCCGCTGGGTGTATCCTGTGGTTAGGATGTGGGCCGTGGTGCCGTGACATGATTTACAGGCAAGTAGAGGGGTGGGATAGAATGTGGTGATGGGCTGGGATGACCTAATGGTGACCCACTGTGACCAATGGGAAGCAGCTTTGAGATTGGGATGGGTCCCAGGGCATCTTAGAGTACTGCAAACAGCATGCACGGGGATCGGGTCACAATGCCGGGGTTCCCATCCCGCCCTTTCATCGAGCAACTCTGTGACCCTGAGCAGGGGACAATCTGTGAGCCCCGGTGTCCTGTCCATAAGGTGGGGGTAATAATGTCCCTGAGACCAGGTGTGGAAGACAATTCCTTCATGAAATCATCAGGCTCTGCCTGTCTGAATAAAAGCCCTAGTTATGCTTCCTGTCTTAGTACATTCTGGCTGCTCTAACAAAATGCCATTGACTGGATGGTTTATGAACACAGTTCTACGGTCTGGAAGTCCAAGATCATGGTTCCAGCATGGTCAGGTTCTGGTGAAGGCCTTCTTCCTGGTTGTGGACTGCTGACTTTTTGCTGTGTCTTCATGGGGTGGAAAGGGCTAGGGAGCTCTCTGGGGTCTATTTATAAGGGCACTAATCCCATTCATGGGGTCTCCACCCTCATGACATAATCACTTCCCAAAGGCCCTACCTCCTAATATCATCACATTGGGCATTAGGATTTTATCATACCCTAATTTTGGGGGCACACAAACATTCAGACCACAGTGCTCCCTAAGGAAGATCTGCTTCCCAATTCTGTAGTTTTTAATATATATATATATATATATATATATATATATATATATATATAATGTTTTATTTATTTTTGAGAGTGAGAGTGAGAGAGAGTGAGAGTGGGGGCGTGGCAGAGAGAGAAGGAGACACAGAATCCAAAGCAGGCTCCAGGCTCTGAGCTGTCAGCACACAGCCCGATGTGGGGCTTAAACCCACAGACCGTGAGATCATGATCCTGAGCGGAGGTTGGATGATCAACCGACTGAGTCACCCAGGCGCCCCCAATTCTGAAGTTTTAAAGATGAGTTTTAAGCTTGAATTCGGTATGTACTACAATCTCTATGTGTTAGTTGCAAATTCAAGCATCTCAGAAGAAATGCCGATGATTCCGGGTCAAGACCGCCTCCCTCTCTCCCTCTCTGTCTCCTGAGAGAGGACACGTTTCTATACCTCCCTTTAGTGTCCTGACAGGCCCGTGAGGAGTGGGGTGTGTGGGGAGAGCTGTAGGCCTGGCTAGTGTTTGTGTGGGCAGCTCAGGGTCTGCAGGTGAATGTGGCCAGTTCATTTCCCATGAGTACCCGCATGTTAGGAGGCCTTAGAGACTTGTTGATGACACTGGAAAACTGCTATTCTTAGTGGCAAACTGTCATCCAGCCCTTTTGAAAAAGGAGAGAAACCACTCAGCCAGGATCTAAAAATACTTAGGGATGGACAACCAGCTCCAGCCAGAGTTGGGCCTGGAGCCTGGTTTGGGGAGAACTGAGTAGGCAAAGGTACCTACTTTGCCTGTTAAAGCATATCAGTGGGACTCTGCAAGACCACAGAAGCCACAGCTTAAACAAACAAACAAAAACCCAAACGCTTTTCTGTCTCTATGGCCTTTTAGTTATTATTTATTATAATTAACAATAAAGTTTGTCAATACCTCACGGTGAGAATAGTAATGAGAAAAACTGCTTACGGGGTATTTCCAATATGGCGGACGTTGTCCTAAGCCATTACGGACATTATTTGACTGAGCCCCCCAGTACCACTGTGGGGTGGACAGTATTATTATTGCCATTTACCAATGAGGAAACTGGGTCTCTCTGGTTAGCCTGGAGACAGAATCTAATATATGGAATGGCCTGGAATTGGCCTTTAATTTCCACCTCTCCTTTTTGGCAGTTGTGAGGTGTTTGCTATTGTTTTCCTAGCCGTTGCATAAGCTGCTCCCTTTCAACATCCCCAGGGAAAACCTTGGTTGCTGGACCTCTTGGGAAGAATGCTTGGCAGTGACTTGACTTTGGGTGTCTTTGCGGAATTTATGCCTCATAGTCAGTTGAGCACAATGGTCTGGCTTAATGAAGCCTGTTTCAGTTTGCATATAGTGATGATGCTCCCCTTCCGCCGGCCAGAAAGCAAGAGGCAACTGTCAGCCCTGTTGCTTGTGGGTTGGCTTAGTGTCGGAAGTCACCATTTCCTGCGGGTATGTTTATAGGCTTTATCTTTATTTGAGCCAATTAGTTTTCCCCTCCTGCATGCTGTAGCATGGTGGAAGCCTCCAAGGCTTTAGGGCGAAGTTGACATGGGTTCAGTTCTAGCTCATCAGAGTCCCCATGTGACAGCCGTTGTGTAGGCATGCTCATTTCTTTCCTTCTGCATTTCTATTTCAGAGGGTGTCTGGGAGGGACAGAGATGAGGACGGGGTGGGTCTCAGGCTGCCATCTTTGACTGGGAGCCTGTGCCTTCCCAATCTGTTTACGTCTGCTTGGTTCTGGTATTTTTTATTCATAATTTCTGCTTTATGGTTTCCTCGCAGCCACATCAAATTCTCCGTGGAAGGGGTTGGGCACCGATTAATAAATACATACCCCAAACACACACAAAAATGGCAACCATGGTTCCTGAGTTTGAAAAAGCTGCCTGCCACATCAGTGCTTCTTTTCTAGCAGGCAAGGGGAGGGGGGAGGGAAACAAGGGAGAAATCCTTTGCAGATGCTGATGGTATTACTAAGTCAAAGTCTCCAAGGAAGACCCTTCTCAGTGCCTCAGTGTGAAAAGGAGCAAAGGAGAGAAGACATCAAAAAACAAGATGGAGGCACTGATGTGGCAGATGGCGTCCTGTTTGGACCACCTTCTCCCTGCTGCCTTTCTGCCTTGTTCTGGGGTGTGGTCTGTTGACAGTGACTTCAGTTGATTCACCCTGTGTTCTTTTGGATTACATTTCGCCTAGAGGAAACTGACTTAGAGTAATCAATGGCCATTCTCTGCAAATCAGCACAGATGAATTCTTCATTAGCCCCTTCCCTCACTGGGGACCCATCAGCAGACCCTAACAACTGGGATCAGCCCATCAGGGAGGTGTTGGAGCTGCGAGGAGAGGGCATATTTTCCTAGGGTGCAATTACGATGCACACTTCAGGGCTTCCCTCTGTGGAATGCACACTTCTCCCTGAATTTCACCATCCATAAATGCCTCTTTGGACAGGATCTCACCTGCTTTGACTTCTCGCTTCTCAGAACTGTTAATAAACTAACTGCTTCAAAGGTGGGTCCTAGGTAATGGCTGGGCAGAAGAGGGCGGAGGCTAGGCAAGCCTGTTCTTCTGGAAGAAAGGGGCACAGGGCAGACAAAGCAAGCTTTCTGAAGTGTTGGCTAAAAGGGAAAGAAAGAATGCAGACATGTTTCATAACCCCCAGATGTGTCAGCCACCATAGAAAATGATCGTTTCTGGGTGGCTTTCAGAGTTTCTTTCCCAAGAAGTAGGAGAGAGAAAGTCTCCAAAATAAAAAAGAAGCTAATCTTAAATGGTTTATGTATCTACGGACCTCTTTCTTATAGCAACCCATAGGGCCACAACATAGAAAGCACTGATTAATTCAGGACGTTTAGGCAACTTACCGATGTTAGAATAGTTGGAACTATGCACACGGTGATCATTCAACATATCTATTCTCTTAGCATCTTCAGGTGTCTTCCGTGGAAGGACATAAGACAAGGCCAATGGGGAAGAAATGTGAGAGCCAGTGATGACTCTGGTACTTTTCTTGCATCCTGCGTCACTGTATTCCTCCTCCCCCTGTCCCCCCCCCTTCCCTTCTCCCCCTTCCCTGCCCCCTCCTCCCCTCTCCCTTCCCCCTCACCCCTTCCTCTCCTCCCTTCCCCCTTCTTTTTGTCTTTTTATTTTATTCGAATGCTCAAACCATGTTCCTTCTTTCATTACACTTTCTGCCCCCTCTCCATCTCTTGTTTTCTTTGCTCTTACTTCCATCTGAGAAGACATTTAAAATCAGATTCAAACATCTTGGAGGAAGTTTGTTTACACTTGGCACGTTGTTGCTTCCTATGTCTTAGACAAAAGAAAAGAAGGCTTTAAAATGTCATAAAATGTCTGGGAAGGTTTTCTGGATGTCAAGTAGCTGTTTCCTCACACCATGTGAATGAGTTCAGTGTAGAAGAATCAGAAATAGATTAAATTTCACTGAAAATCCACATGTGTCGGTAAAATATGCCCGGAGCCAAACCTGATCTGGGATCAAAAGAGAATTCTTACATGTTGGGGGAAGGTGGAAAAGTCCAGAGGCAACTGGGTGTATCTGCTCAGTCTTCACCAGGACTCTTGGGGTCACATGTCCCTCCTGGGATGACCCAGGCCAACCCCTGTTCAAAAAGGGATAAGCCAGAAGCGTAGGCCAGGAGGACTTAGGGACACCAGTGCCGGCCCTCTTCTCCTACACGGTGTGCAAAGGAGAAGGAGCCTGTGTCTGGGAACATTCTGGTCCCATTGGCAGGAGCAGCCCTAGGGCAGATGCATTCTTCCAAGTGTCCAGCCTAGTGCCATTAAATGGTTGAGGAATAGAGCCAGTCCTAGTTGTTGTTATTCTAGGATCTCAGAGAATTCTCCTGGTGGTCCCACCATCTGTGTGGAGCCCAAGCCAGGAGGAGCCTGGCAGTTGACTTCCATGCCTTTCTCTCTGCCTTCTTTCCCATTTCTTTGGTCGACTGTACTTACCAGAGGTCCCGGGGATCATCCTAGCTCCCATCCTCTCCACCGCCGCTCCTCTAGCCCAGGCCACCATCATCTCTCCCCAGATTTCAGGTTCCCCCCCCCCCCCCATCAGCCTCGCTGGCCTCTAGTACATTTGCCACAAGGCTCGTGAGACGAGGTTTTTAGAGCTCACACCAGCTCCCACCACCTCCAGCTCGAACCCCTTCAGGGGCTGCTTCGCTGCCTGCAGATTCTTTATATGATGTGCGTGGACCTTCATGATTTGGGCCCCTGCCTGCTTTTCGATCTCTGGACAACCTGTGCCTACCCCCTCGTTCCCACCGCCTCCCTGGGCCCCACCCCACCCCACAACGTGCTGTAATCATTTTGAACCACGTCCGGCCGCTCGCTAGCTGTGGGACCTTGGGAAAGTCAGTTGACCTCCCCGTGCCTCAGTTTCTTTCTTTGTAAAGTGGAGATAATAGGAGCACCCGCCCAAAGTTGTTGAGGATAAGCTAATTAACACAGGTGCCGTGCTTTGATCAGGGCCAGGCATGGACCATGCCGCCTTCTCTTGTGTCTTTGTATGTACAGGCTGCGTGTCTTGAACTTCCTCTTACTTTGTCTCGCTCCCTTCTGTTCGCTCTTGTGGTCTCAGCTGATCGTAACCCAGAAACCCACGTCCTCAACTGGGCCAGGATCCCCAGCAGCAGAGTGATCACCACTTCGGTAACAAGGGTCGCAGTCCGTGTTATGTCTTGACCATCTGCGTCCTCGCTGTCCCGGACCGGATCGAAAGCTCTTTGAGGGCAGGGACCATTTCTCAGGCACCTTGTGGCCCCTCGATAAATATTTGCTGACGTAAAGAGCAGAAGTGGCTTAGAGGGAGAGACTGAGCCTCCAGGTGGATGCCCGTCGGCTCTGGGAGGGTCATATTGCTTTTCACAAATGCATAAACGATTATCCTCTCTTCACGAGCCAAAGGCAAGACAAATTTGCCAAAGAGGCATTTAGCAAAAGCCATTTTGATCTCTAAAGATGTTCCCGGTTCTGGAACTCAGAATGACCTCACACTTGAAAATGTCATCGTAAGGTTGCCGGACTGATTATGTTTGCTTTTTGGCTCTTGCCTCTTACCACCACCCCCCCCCCCACCCCGCCCCCAGCCCACCCTGCCTCAGCTGGTGTTCCCCCAGCGCACTTGAACTTCAGCTAGAATGCCATGCTCGCTGTACTCCAACGTAGCCCGAGTTTCTCCCGAAAGCAGCTGGGAAAAGGCACTTTACATTTGGGTCTCATGCAGATGTGACTGAACACAGGGTGGTGTCCCTGGGAGGAGGCTGCTTCTGTCACCCGGGGCCAGCCCAGCCGTGGCAGCATTCGACATGGCTGAAGGATTCCGTCACTGCAGCTGGCGTGGCTCATTAAAATGCGTGGGCTTGCTGGGGACTGGTATTTCCGTATCGCTGCTGCTCCCAGGGCCGTGGAAAGATTCCGGTGGGTCTTTTCCAATGTGTCTGATTTGTTCGTGGTCACAGGAGTTGGAGAGCAGAGGAGAGCGTGTCACACAGAGGGGCGCTGTTCAAAAATTTGCCTCTGGAACCTCCTTCTGGGGCCGTGTAATCTCTTACCTGTCCTCAACCTGTAGGATTTAAAAGAAAAACCTGTTTGGTCATTTGCGCACGTTACGCGTCACAGACATTGAATTTAAGAATGTTTAGACTTTGTTTTCACGTCTGATAAGTGACACGGGCTTTTTAATTTACTTTAAATTAATTATGCAAAAAAAAAAAAACAAACCCACCATGATTTGTCAACAAATACACTCACAGATGACATAGTTTATCATACCTGGTTGGGAAACACAGGGTTCAAATGCAGATGGAAACTTAATTATGTTTTAGCACTAAAGATAGGCAGGACCTGTGTTTGTGACCTCTGTTTGGACTTCCTGCATCTTGACTTAAGAAAAAGTCAACTGGATAATTAGTGGGAGTTTGAGTCTTATATCTAAGGGTTGACAGAAAAGAGGAGACGAGGGCAAATTTAGAGATTAGGCTCAGAGAGACGTAGGAGGGAATTGGCAGAATTATCATTTTTAGGCTCCCTGTGTGGAAGGCAGAGCCTCTGAGAAGGTTCATTCCCTTGGAGTGTGGGCTGGACCTTGTGACTTACTTCTAATGCAGAGATGGGATCTCACTTCCAAGGTTAGGTTGTAAAGGACTGTCACTTCTCTTTGCCCCCCCCTCTTTTTCTTCTCACCCTTGCTCATGCCAATGAAACTACCCACCATACTGTAAGGAAGCCTTCACCCCCCCCTCCCCCCGCCATCCTCCAAGGTGGCCCACAGCCCATGGCTGGCGGAGAACTGAGGCCTTCAGTCCAATGTCCTGTGAGGAGCCGGATCCTACTCACAGTCACAGAGTGAACTGGGACGTGGATCGCTTCGCTGTTGAGACTTTCAATGACCAGTGAGCACCTTAACTGCAGCTGAATTGGCCAGATACCTGAGTCTCGCAAATAATGTGAGATAAGCAGGGTTTTGTTTTAATCCATTTGGGTTTGGGGCTACTTGTTATGCTGCAGTAGACAATTCATATACCATGCCGCTTCCTTGGTGAATTTCAACATCACTCTTCCTTATGCTTCCTTCTCTTTAACCAGTGGGTAAACGTTGAGGGGTACCTGGCAGCTAGTCCGGGCAGCTGAGCAGCAAATCACATAAGGGTCTGAACCAGGAGTATGCTCGTGTGCTTTCTCAAACAATTACACTAAAAATGCACAAAGAGGCGCTGACATAGCTTCACTTGGTTTAAAGAGAAAACATGTTGGGGCGCCTGGGTGGCTCAGTCGGTTGAGCGTCCGACTTCGGCTCAGGTCATGATCTCATGGCTCGTGGATTCAAGCCCCTTGTTGGGCTCAGTGCTGACAGCTCAGAGCCTGGAGCCTGCTTCAGATTCTGTGTCTCCCTCTCTCTGCCCCTCCCCTGCTCACGCTCTGTCTCTGTCTGTCTCAAAAATAAACATTAAAAAAAAATAAAATAAAGAGAAAACATGTTTATCTCCTTGCTTAATTTATTAAAATTTTTTTGCTGTTTGTTTATTATTTTGAAAGAGAGAGAGACAGAGCGTGAGTAGACAGAGTGTGAGCAGGGGGAGGGGCAGAGAGAGAGAGGGAGACACAGAATTGGAAGCAGGCTCCAGGCTCTGAGCTGTCAGCACAGAGCCCGGGGTGGGGCTTGAATGCACGGGCTGTGAGATCATGACCTGAGCTGAAGTTGGTCGCTTAACCGACTGAGCCACCCAGGCATCCCTTTCCTTGCTTAATTGCAAAAAGGATGCCTTTGTCACCTTTCATGATGTGAACCTGGATGATGGCCGAGGGGGAAAGAAAAGAAGCATCCAGCTGGCAGCCAGGAAAAGAGATCGCGCATGATCCCGTGGATCCCGTGGGAGGTTTTGATAGGCCAGGACTGGCATGGCAAATATCCCCTCTGGTCGCCTTTGGTGAGCAGAATTCAGTCACGTGGCTACAGAACACTGTGAAGGAGGCTGGAAAACACTGGCTAGGGCTGTGCCCAGCCAGGAGGAGACAGGTGTTTGGTAACACATCGCATTGTCTGCCAAAGCGATTAACTCTGGACTCTACTGGGTGAAGTTTAATTGAGCACCTAGGATGTGCAGACACCAGACTCAGCATTACAGATACAAACAAGGGAGAAGAGTGTAGATCTCATTCTCAAAGACGGCACCGTCTCGCTGGAGGAGTCTGCTGAGGAGATGTGGTCTGGAAACAAAGTCTTACGCCAGCTTCCACCGTTCCCATGTGAAACACAGTGGCAGCTACAGGGTGTTCTGTTCATGGGCTGAACCATCCAAGTTCATCCTGGGGAAGTGTTATCCCCAAAGCGGGGCGGGGGCGGGGGGTGGCACAAAACCACTCATCTCAAGACACTCTCTGTTGGGAATTGTGTACACGACAAAACCCTTGCTTGCCCTGGTGGAATGTTTGCGACCATGACCTTCCAGGTGGCATATGTGGGAGGCGATTTGGCCAGTGTTCCAAAACTCCAGCAACCTCTACTTGCCGGAATAACATTCTCGAAGATGGGATTCAGTGTTTCTGCCAAGAAGTGGGAAGTCAGAGTGTAAAGGAACAAGCTGTTTGAGCAGAATTTGGGACTGTAGACTAAAGCCAAAAATATGCACAACATGTGGCAAAGCAGTGTGCTCCTGGCTCATGCCCTGGGGGGGGATGTCTTTGATCCTGTACATCGTTTGCAGGGCCATCGCGAATAGTGCAAAAATGGCAACAGGACCGATGTCCCTCAATGGCGGAGCAAATTACGGTACAGCCACGCAGGGGAATATTATATGGTGGTGAATGTGGTAAATTATAGCCTCGTGCATCAACATGAGTAAATCTAAGACATAATGCTTGGTGTAGGGGCGCCTGGGTGGCTCAGTCAGTTAAGCATTCGACTTTGGCTCAGGTCATGGTCTCAGGGTTCATGGGTTCAAGCCCCACATCGGGCTCCGTGCTGACAGCTCAGAGCCTGGAGCTGCTTCAGATTCTGCGTCTCCCTCTCTCTCTGCCCCTCCCCCACTTGTGCTCTGTCTCTCTGTCTCTCTCTCAAAAATAAACAAACATTAAAAAATTATAATGCTGGGTGTAAAACGCGAGTCATAGAGGAATATATTAGGATGATTTCCTTTACGTGAAGTTCAAAAACAAAGGAAACAATTTATTGGTATTTATTGGTATAGGTATGTGTAGGTAGTGATTCGTGCTAGCACTCTCCTATGTTCTGGGGGGCACGGGAGAGGCATGGAGAGATCAGTCTGTTTGCCTGTTTCTGAACTTTTACCTTCAGAAAACTAAACTTCCGTGGCCCTCCTGCCCCTCCTGTCAAGCCCTGCATTATAGTAAAGTCCCAGAGGGACAGTGGAAGGGAGACAGATTAAAAAGACAGAGACAGATAGGAAGAGATGTGTGTGTGTGTGTGTGTGTGTGTGTGTGTGTGTGCGTGTGCATGTGTGTGTGTAGGATAGTATGCTGCCCCTCCTGTCAAGCCCTGCATTATAGTATGGTCCCAGTCAAAGAAAGTCCCAGAGGGACAGTGGAAGGGAGACAGATTAAAGAGACAGAGACAGATAGGAAGAGATGTGTGTGTGTGTGTGTGTGTGTGTGTGTGTGTGTGTAGGATAGTATGGTTTGAGAATGGAAGAGAGATCCAGGTTTTCTGGCCCTACCTACACATTAAAAAAATGCATATGCGGGGGCGCCTGGGTGGCTCAGTCAGTTGAGCATCCGATTCTTGGTTTCAGCTCAGGTCAGGTTCCCCTTTTGCAAACTAGGAATGTAAAGCTCAGGAAGCTTCAGGAACTTACCGCAGGTCATTGTTGTGGGGATGGGAATTGGGTGTTTAGCCTCAAAATGTATGGGTGCGGAAGTCCAGAGAACGTGCTTGCAAAAATCTAGCCAAGAATACCTTCATCTCAACCGTTGCCCCTTTGAGTACCGTCATCTTGCCCTGTAAACCCCCTTCCCCACTTTAATTTAAGTATTTTGGGGGGCGCCTGGGTGGCTCAGTCATTAAGCTTCTGACTTTGGGTCAGGTCATGGTCTCATTGTTCGTGAGTTTGAGTCCCACATCAGGTGAGCTCGAGCCCCACTTCAGGCAAAAACACGAGCCCTGCTTCGGGCGAGCCCCGTTTCTCTTTCTCTCTCTCTGTCCCTCGCTCACTTGTGCCCTCTCTCTCTCTCTCAAAAAAAAACAAAAGAGAAAAGAAAAGAAAAATATTTTTTGCTACAGGGTGCAGCGGTTAGAGTGCAAATAAAGCATTAGCAGCGTTCTCCTTGCATTGGTTCTGGAGGCCCGTGCCTCTGAGCAGGTGGCTTGGTGCTCGCAGATGTGGCTGAACTTGCACATCTGGCAAGCATTAGTTGGTGGGCAGAACATGTTATTACACAGCCCTAATGAAATTTGGGTCCTGCTGCATTTTAATAAACCATCCAAAGAAGCAGGACTCCTGGCATTTTGTTGGCAGCAAGGGCCTGGAAGAAATAGAAAAATTTCTACCATCGTGATGGATTAGGTTGTTTTCATCTTGTACAAAGTTGCGCACAGTTGAAAGGTTGGACAAGATAGCTCTTGATTTAATGAAACTCGTGTCTGACTGGTACGTAAATTATGCAGGAGAGCAGCAGAAAAATCTGAGTGTGCTTTTATTAGCTCGGTCCCTATTGTGGTTTAACTTGGATTGAGAAACTTTTTTTTTTTAATCTGCGTATGTAAATGGCTGCACAGTTGGAACATTTCCTTGAAGGAATATTCTAGTAGGAGACTGAGTTTTGGTAATGGGCGTTTCTGCTTTAGCTCTTGCCACGTTCGTCCTGGCAATTGTACTGCTCTGTTTTGTGCTTGGTAATCCACGAGTCCTGTCCCTTTTGTGCTCACACCCAAGGGTCCTATTCCTTTCTTTTTTTTTTTTTTTTTTTTAACTTTATTTATTTATTTAATTTTTTTTTATGTTTATTTATTTTTGAGAGAGACAGAGACAGAATGCGAGTGGGTTAGGGGCAGAGAGAGAGAGAGAGGGAGACACGGAATCGGAAGCAGGCTCCAGGCTCTGACCTGTCAGCACAGAGCCCGACGCGGGGCTCGAACTCACGGGCCGCGAAATCATGACCTGAGCCGAAGTCGGGCGCTCAACCGACTGAGCCACCCAGGCATCCCTTATTTATTTATTTTGAGGGAGAACATGCACATGTGCAGGAGAGGGGCAGAGAGAGAAAGAGAGGGAGAGAGAGAATCCCACACAGGCTCCACACTGTTAGCACAGAGCCGGATGTGGCGCTTGATCCCATGAACTGTGAGATCATGACTTGAGCCAAAATCAAGAGTCAGATGCTTAACTGACTGAGCCACCCAGGTGGCCCGCAAGGGTCCTATTTCTATATCATGCGGGGCTTTTTGTTTGACTTGTGAGCCTGTGGGATGCCTTCCTCATCCTTATCCATCCATCCCATATAGGAAGTAGAATTTCCTCTTTCCCCACCAACCAATAAGCTAGCTAATTCAAATGGGGGAGGACAACTCAGTCAGGTGGAGCCAGCTGCATTCTATCTCCTGGGAATATGAATTTCGAAGATAATAGTAGTAAATAATGTAGTTCAACAAACATTCCTGGTTCTCCTTCTGAACATGTGGTAGGGCTGCATTTCTTATATTCGTTGTGCTTGGATAGAGCCTTTGAAGAGTTATAACCAAAGAGCTGTGAGCAGAAGCAACGCAGGTTACTTCAAGGACATAAAAGACCCTCAGAAACCTTTTTCCCTTTGGCATGGCGATCCTCTGGGGCTCCACAGCAGCTGTGATGAGTAGAGCCCATGCCAATATACCACAGACTATAAAATAAGTGAGAAATGAAACTTTGTTTTCCTACAGCTACTCAATGGGCTTGTTTGTTACTGCAGCATCATCTAGCTTTTACTGACAGATACACAGAGAAGGGAGAATAAAATATGGGTAACCAAGAAAAAGAAGAGTAATCAAAGAGAGCTCCTTTTATGTCTCTCTGCGGGAATGCACTTGGGAGTTGTATAGGCACTTGGGAGTTGTGGTTGTCTATTCACACACTAGATAGCCTTATGAGTCTGGTTTCTTTCACTGAGCATAAGGCATTTGTGATTGTATATATAATTTGAGAGAGAGAGAGAGAGAGAGAGAGAGAAAGAGAGAGAGAGACAGAGAGAGAGAGTGTGTGTGAGCAAAGGAGAGGGGCAGAGGGAGAGAGAGTGAATCCCAAGCAGACTCTGTGCTCAGCACAGAGCCCAATGCGGGGCTTGATCCCACGACCCCTGGGATCGTGACCAGAGCCGAAATCAAGAGTTGGATACTCATCCTGACTGAGCCATCCAGGCACCCCTATTTGTGATTTATATATATGTTGTTGCATATAAAAGTAGTTTGTTTCTTTTTATTGCTAATTTGGAATAAGTAGCAGAGGAAGCTACCCCACAGGAGCCTCACAGTCTTTGCCCTGTCAAATTTTCTACCCTAACCGTTTGCAACCCCAAGATAGCACTGATGCTTTATCTTGCCGTTGGTAAAATTTATATATATATATATATATATATATATATATATATATATATATTTTTTTTTTTTTTTTTTTTTTTTAACTAGGAATCCAGAGGCTTCCAGATCATCCATGGAGCACTGGACAGGATCCATCATTTCCAGGATGATCATGAGGTTTAGTTAACATTATGAGTGTATGTCTCAAACTGCAGTACATGTACTCAGGTCAAGGGTTATTTGAAGCTCCCAGTGTATGTTCCTGGAGCACTTGACTTAAATATTTAGAATAAATGCTTAATATCTTTTTTATTAAAAAATTGTAATTTGAAAGTATAACATAGGGGCACGTGGGTGGCTCTGGTTAAGTGTCCAACTTCGGTTCAGGTCATGATCTCATGGATCCTGAGTTAGAACCCCTCATTGGGCTCTATGCTTCAGTGTGGAACCTGCTTGGGATTCTCTCTCTCTTCCTCTCTCTCTGCCCCTCCCCCACTTGCACCTTCTCTCTTAAAATAAATACACTCAAAAAAAAAAAAGAAGTACACATATAGAAAAGTACACAAATCAGAAGGGTTTTCACCGAGTTTTCAAAAACTGAACACACCCTTATAGCATAAAACTCAAATCAAGAAACAGTTACTACTCTCTCAAGAGTCACCACTCTTGAGAGTCCTTCTGACGTTGAGGATTTTTTTTTAAATTTTTTAACATTTATTTATTATTGAGAGAAAGAGAGAGATACACACAGAGCATGAGCAGGGGAGGGGCAGACACAGAATCTGAAGAAGACTTCAGGCTCCGAGCTGTCAGCACAGAGCCTGATGCGGGGCTTGAGCTCACAAACTGTGAGATCATGACATGAACCGAAGTCAGTCGCTCAACCGACTGAGCCACCCAGCCACCCCGAGGATTTGTTTTGACTGTGTGTGTACTTTATATGAATGAAATCGGGCAGTAAATATCCTTTAGTGTCCACTTACGCTCAGCATTGATGGTGTGATCTGTCCATGTTTTGAGTGTAGCTTAGTTTGTCCTCATTGTCTTACAGTATCGCACTCTGTGACTTGTCCCACATTTTACTGGGCCACTCTACACTTGGTGCACCTGTGGGTAGCTTTCTGGGTTTTGGCCACAACACAGTGCTGCTCTGAGCATTACAAAGCCTACATTTTGGTGAATATATGTAAGCATTTCTCTGGGCATCTAGATCTAGGAGTGAAAATGCTGACTTGTAAGGTAACTATGACCAAACAGGTTTCCCAAGGGGCGTTTTTTTATTCTTAAAACAATTTACATACAGTACGTTTATATGGATGTACAACAGTTGATTTATTCATTTATATCACAAAGGGCACTGTGGTTGATAACTTTTGGTGATTATGAGTAATGCTGTCACAAACATTTGTATTTTTTTAATGTTTATTTATTTTGGGGGGGGGTGAGGAGCAGAGAGAGAGGGAGAGAGAGAATCTGCTCTGTCAGTATAGAACTGTCAGTTCAGAGCGGGGCTCGAACTCACGAACCAGGAGATCATAACCTGAGCTGAAATCAAGAGTCAGACACTTAACTGACTGAGCCACCCAGGTGCCCCAGTTGTCGTTTCTTTAGGATAAACGCCTAGGGTGTGGGATCGCGGAGTAATATAGGAAGCACGTATTTCACTTTGTAAGATAGTGTTTTCCAGAGTGGCCATACACACTGCCTTTCCACCAGCAATCTATGATTTCAGCTACACCAAATCCTCATGAGCAATTGGTAGCGTTAATTTTCAACTTAAAAAAAAAATTCAGCCATTATTTTAATGTGATAGTGGTATCTCTTGTAATAATTTGCATTTCCTTAATGACTAATGATCTTGAGCATCTTTTTTAAAAACTTTTTTTAATTCTTATTTATTTTTTGAGAGAGAGAGAGAGACAGAGCATGAGTGAGGGAGGGGCAGAGAGAGAGGGAGACACAGAATCTGAAGCAGGCTCCAGGCTCTGAGCTGTCAGCACAGAGCCCAACGTGGGGCTTGAACTCACAAACCGCAAGATCATGACCTGAGCTGAAGTCAGACGCTCAACCGACCGAGCCACTCAGGTGTCCCTTGAGCATCTTTTCATGTGCTTATTTTTTATTTTTATATCTCCTTTGGTGGAGAATATTCAAGTCTTCTGCCCATTTTTATATTTGACTGTTTCCTTCTTCTTGTATTTTCAGAGGTTGTAAATACAGTCCGGACACGAGTCCTTTTTCAGGTATATGTAACATGTTTTCTTCCCGTATATAACTTGTATTTTCATTCTCTTAAGGCTGTCTTGGATGAAGTCCAATTTGTTGATTTCTTTCTTTTATTCATCATGATCTTGGTGTCAAACCTAAAAAGTCTTGTGTTATGCAAGGTCACAAAAATGTTCTCCCAAGTTTTCCTCCAAAGTTTTGTAATTTTATGTCTCACGTGAACTCTATTATCCATTATTCACTCAAAAGAGTGAATTTTTATATATAGAAGTCATAGATCAAAGTTCTCATTCTTTCTTTCTTGGCATATGGATGTCTATTTCTTTTAGGACCGTTGGTTGAAAAGAATGTCCTTTCTCCATTTTTAACCTTTGTAAAACAATCCACTGACTAGATTTGTGTAGTCTTATATCTGTACTTTTCAGTCTGTTCCATTCTTTAATATTTTATTAATTTTGCTAATACACATCCTGATTATTATAGATACACAGTAACTTTGCATTTTTTCTCACAGTGAATTTTTTTTTTTTTTAATTTTTTTTTTCAACGTTTATTTATTTTTGGGACAGAGAGAGACAGAGCATGAACGGGGGAGGGGCAGAGAGAGAGGGAGACACAGAATCGGAAACAGGCTCCAGGCTCTGAGCCATCAGCCCAGAGCCCGACGCGGGGCTTGAACTCACGGACCGCGAGATCGTGACCTGGCTGAAGTCGGACGCTTAGCCGACTGCGCCACCCAGGCGCCCCACTCACAGTGAATTTTTAAGTTGACTAGTGTGAATCCTCTAGGCTTTTTGTTTTTCAAAATTGTTTTCACTATTCTAGCTCATTTTTCCTTTCCATATAAATTTTATTTTATGTATTTTTAAAAGTTTATGTTGAGAGAGAGAGAGAGAGAGCGTGTACATGCATAAGCTGGGAGGGGCAGAAAGAGGGAGAGAGAGAATCCCAAGCAGGCTCTGTGCTGTTAGCAAGGAGCCTGATGCGGGGCTTGAACTCACAAACTATGAGATCATGACCCGAGCCGAAATCAGGAGTTGGACGGTTAGCCAACTGAGCCACTCAGGGACCCCCATATAAATTTTAGGATCAGCTTGTCTAAATACATAAGAAAATCCTTCTGGGATTTTTATCGTGGTTATATTTAAATCTATAAGGTCAATTTGGGGAATATTGATAATTTCACTGCTGAGTCTTCTAAGACTTTGTATCATGCAACCTTGATAAACTCAGTAGTTATGGCAACTCTTCTGTATTCCCTGACATTTTCTTTATCAGTCTGGCTGGAAGTATATCAGTTTTACTGAGCTTGTCAAAGAAACACTATTTAGTTTCATTGGTTTTCTGTATTGATTTTCTGTTTTCAATATTATTGATTTTGTTCTTCTCTTTGTTATTTCCTTCATTTGCTTATTTTGGGTTTATCTTGCTCTTCTTTGTCTAAGTTTATGAGATGGAAAGTTAATAATGTACGACCTTTCTTCCATACACACACACACACACACACACACACACACACATATATATATATAATCAATGCTATACTTTTTCCTGTATACACTGCTTTAACTGCATCCCAGATTTTTTTTTTAATGTTTACCTATTCTTGAGAGAGAGAGGGAGAGAGAGAGCCAGAGTGTGAGCAGGGGAGGGGTTAGAGAGAGGGGGGGCACACAGGATCTGAAGCAGGCTCCAGGCTCGGAGCTGTCAGCACAGAGCCTGATGCTGGGCTTGAACTCACGGACTGCGAGATCAGGACCTGAGCTGAAGTCACATGCTTAATCGACTTAGCGACCCAGGCATCCCTGCATCCCTGAATTTTGATCTGTTGTAATTTCATTAAAAAATGTTTTTTAATATTTATTCATTTTTTTGGGGGGGGGAGGAGCAGAGGGGGGGTGGGTGGGGAGAGAGAGGGAGCCACAGAATCTGAAGCAGGCTCCAGGCTCTGAGCTGTGAGCACAGAGCTCAATGCGGCCTCAAACTCACAAGCTGTGAGTTCATGACCTGAGCTGAAGTCGGACACTTATCCGACTGAGACATCCAGGTGCGCCCCAATTGTTATAATTTCATTTTTAACTCAGTTCAAACTATTTTCTAATTCTCCTTGAGATTTTCTCCTTTGTCTCAAGGATAATTCTGAAGTGTGCTGTTGAATTTCCAAGTATTTGGGGGACTTTCCGCGTACCTTTATGATATTGTTTCTACTTTATTTCCTTTATGGTCAGTAGAACATATTTTGTATGATGTGAATTAGCGAAAATTACAGATAGTTCCTAAATACACCTTGCCCTCATGTACAGCCTTCCCCACCACCAACATCGAGCACCAGAGTGGTACATTTGTTACGGCCAACGAACCTATGTCGACACGTCATTATCACTAAAAGTCCATGGTTTACATTAGGGCTCCCTCTTGGTGTACATATGGGTTTTGACAAATAGATGAAATGTACCCACCATGCTAGTGCCGGAATAGATCCTGTGTGTATTAGTTCGTTTGCCAAATGTGAGTCGCACTATTTTGACCCTCTGCATTTACATCCTTTCCAGGGGCAAGTTTGGGACCTGAGTGACCATCTGGACCTTCGTTCATTTCTCAGAGCCTTTGGTATGTTGCTTGAGGTCCGTCCCACGCGTACACGGTTAGAGACGGCATACAGGTGCGTCCACCCCTTTCTGTGATCTATTTCTGAAAGCTCCATCCACTCCATGACTCCCCCGAGACCCCCAGGTCTCTGGATTCCCTTTCTTGCTCCTGGAGCTAGGAAGGTGAGGTTTTAGCTTCTCAGCATGGTTGTGCATTTCCTGTGACCGGGTCTGGCTCCGAAGTGTAGCATCAAGAGGGAAGGGAGAAAACGACACCATCAGGATTCCCTCTTGCCTTTTCATCCTCCTGGTCACAAAGCAGGATGTTCTGTCAGTCGTAGGCACGTTTACGGCTGCTGCCAATGCCATCACAAGCATACAGCTTTGGGACATTTGCCCGGGCAGGACACACAGAGAAAGAAAAGAAAAACAACAACAACCAGGGGGGGCTCCTCACTCTGTTCTCTGGCCATAAAGAGGTGGCTTCTCTTGGGCCTTTTCCCCTTGGCGACCGCTGAGCGATTCTGGGACTTGACCTTTCTCCCAAGTGTAAGCCGGGGGATACGGGAGCGAAGAAGCAACTGGGGGAACTCATGGCCCCGTCCATGACTCTGAGGGTCGACCCTCCCTCCATCCGCCTGCTATGGTTTCCTTTTTAGACTGCTGACTGTGTTATGCATCCCGTCCGGGGTTCTTAGTTGTAATCACTGGGAGAGAGAGAGTGGTGTGCATGTTCCCTCTTAACCAGGGCCACAAGGCTGCTTGATGTCCAACTGGAAGGGGCCTTTTAGACTTATTTCCATGTGAAAACATGCCGAGTAAGACTGCAAGATTAGCGCGAACATTCCAGATACGGCTCACGTCTTTGAGAGCGTTTAGGCTCGTAGGGGGCTGCGTCCCCTCCGTTCCGAGAGAAGACAAGACGAAAAGAGGGTGCTCTCGCTGGTACAGACCCCACGGCTCCCTGTGGGATCCACTAGCCTTTCAGAAGGCTGCGGGCCCCCTTTCCTCATAAAGACTTTTCTTCAGAGATTCTCTGCCTCTCTCCTTTTCCCTGATGCCTGGTCCCGTCGGAAGTTCCACCCAGACTTAACCAGTCCTGGAAAACAGCAGAAAGTACCCCTGCCTGCATGGAACATGGCATCTGGTGGGACCTTTCCTCTCTCCGGCATAACTGTCGGAGAGACAGATGTCAGCGGGAACTTCATCTCCCTGACGTCTTTGCCCCGGGCTTGAAGAGCATCTCTTGCCGTAACAGTGTATTCAAGTTATGTTTTCAGATGCGATTTCTTGGGGGAAAATGTCGTTTTGTTGTACAGATGCTTCTTGTTGGAGAACAGGGACGAGGTAGGGGATGCTAAGGGCTGACAGGTGCACCCTCGGGGCGGAGGTGGGAGTGATGGCCCCCTGATGACTTGGCGCTGAGACCCAGTAAGGGCAGAGGGAAAGGAAGGGAGAGAGCAAAGGAGACAGGGAAGATAAGGCGGCAGAGGACTCCCGGAGGCTGACTCTGTAGGGACCGAATGAAACACAAAATAGCGAACACTTTGCCTTGTATTGGTGACCAGCCGCCAGGGAGCACGTAGTACCCGATGACCTTCACGAGCAGCCCATGTACCTGGAAGCGGAGTAGGTTTTCCAGGAGTGAAGAATTGCCTCGTTTTCGTTCTCATCTTGTTGAATGTTGTTGATGGGCGAGGTGAAGAGACACCCGTACCTCTTCTCAAGCTACTCTCGGCTTCTGAATATTACAGGCAAGTCTTTGCCTGTTGTTTTCTTTTTTATGCCCGGTGGTCTAGGGCTCGGAAAGACCCTGCCAACTCCACGGCCTGCTGCTGCTCCCGGAACCTTGCCCTGGAAGGTGACCACGGCAACGGGCACCTCGATTCCTGCGGTCATTTCCGTGAGACGGCTACTTCTGAGCACTGGGGCTGTAATTTGAAATCAGATAATCTTAGGTGTTGGACCTTTGGCTGCCTTTAATATCTGGTGCCATTTTGTGGACTCTCCTAATGGTAGAATTCAAGGTTTGTCTCAAGTTTCTATCTGTTGCTTGCCCCACATCGGCTCATTGTGACTGTTTAAAAGCTGCCATTTCTGTTCTTATCTTTAGATGTCAAAGGATGCCTTGCCCTCAGCTCTCCATTTGCTGTGTCCTCTCTTTCTCTGCCTTCAGACCGTTAGCATCACTTGCACTTGGGTCATGTAGAAAGCCACATGCGTGGGAGGAGCTGGTGTTGTGAAGACAAGAGAAAGAAAAGCCCACCCTTCTTTTGTTCAGTGGTTCTTGTTGTGGAAACACTTGTCCTGAAAGCTGCCAAGAAACAAAAATGGCGGGGGGAGAAGACAGGAGACGGGGAGGAGGCTGATCCCCTGAACAATACAGGAAAATGGTCAGCCACAGGAGAAGGAAAGGAATAAAAAAATTCCTGGGGTGTGGAATTTGTGGGGGGAGGGGACCGACCCAGATGTGGTTGGCTGGGGTAAGCCTCAGGGAAGCAGGAAGGGATGGAGGGAATTTTCCACAGTCAACAACGGGCCTTCTTGTGAGGGGTGAAGTAGGGATTACCTGGTTTATTGCCCAGGTCTCTGGGTTTAGTGGTGGTCGGCAAGAAGGAAAGATCAGTTATAGACCTTAAATGGGGGTTTCTTAGTCTTGGCTGAAGACTTGACTAACTTGGGGAACTGAAAACAATTCCTGGGCTCTACTCCCAGACCAGTGCTTCTTGAACTCTACTGTGCATTAGAATGATCTGAAACTCTTGTTGAAATACAGATTCTGGTGAGTTAGGTCACAGGTAGGGCTGAAATCCCGTACGTCGAACAAGCACCCGTTGATGCTGTTGCTGCTGGCTCAAGCATCATACTTTGAGCAGCAAGGATCCAGAACAATTAAATCATAATCTCTTGGGGGTGGGTCCCAGCCATGGATGTTTTTAAAATTCCCCAGACTTTCAGGGTTGAGACCCATTGCTCTGGAGCCTAATAAAAGAAAAGAATGCAAGGACTTGGAGGGGCGGCCATGATGAAAGTTGGCCTTTCTGTGAGGATGTGGCAGATAGAGAGTGAGTTAGAAGGATCTGGCAGCTGGCTTGGAGGAGTCACAGATAATTCATCACAGCAGGTGGCAGTGGCTTCAGGGTACTTGTGGGTTCAAGGTACTCTCAGCTAAGTCCGCGTCAAGGACTTCTGACACGAGTGTGTCTCTTGGTGGTGGGAGAGTGAGTCACGAAGCTTCCTGAGTTCTGGTCCTATTACTCGGGTTCTTTTTTAGAGACAACCCCAAGGGCTTTTTTTTTTTTAAACTTCAAAGACTTCACCTCAATCCTCAAAATGGCCCTGTCAGGTCTCAGTCGTATGTTTGGAGTGGTTTTTACCTGATGGAAGAAGAAACCATATCCAGAGCTGTCAACTTAGAACTTAGACTCGAAGCAGAATTGAAATGAAAACACTTTGGAGGGAGAAGGAAATAAAGACAAAACTGAAAACTGAACAGATATGGCTATTTGGGGGGTCATTTTGTAGCCCATCAAATGTCCACCTAACTTCTTGGTCTGTTCATCTATTTCCGGGCTGCTATTGGCCTTGCACACCTATTGCTTTCTTCAAGCGATTGAAACAACTGGCTTGGATATTATTTGACTTGCTGCGTGGGCCCTACTGTCCCTCCTCTGGAAGCCAGAATTTACCCGCCTTGCAGCATATCCTCGGGCCCTATAACTCATTCTGATTTTGATTGCCCTGTCGTTCTGTGACTTTGGATAATAGGCCATTATTCTAGGAATTGCCATTATATTCTATTAATAAGAGCCGGGAGAATTTATAACAGCAAAACGTGAAAAGATTTGCAAGTGGAGCCCTCGTATGTCTTGTAAAATACGACTCCGTCGGCCATCCCACGTGATGGATGAAGACAGCGCACGCTTCCTTCCTGCTTCCCTCCCTGAGCGGCCAGACCTTGGTCCTGGTGACCTTTGACCGAGCCTGGCTCGGGGCCTCCCTGAAGGGGACGTGTGTGGGATGGGCGTGTGACACACAGGACTTCGAGTGGCGTGGCCACTCACACCTGCTGCTGGGATCATGGTCAAAACTCCAAACAAGGGCCTCTGAAGGAGAAGGCTGTAGACATCTCTCAATATTTTTCATGGCGTTGCCCCTGATGATCCAGAAAATAGCTGCTTCTCATCACAGACGTCTTTGGGACGTCGTGAAAAGGGAAGCGTTAAAGCCATGTGCTATTTAGAGGCAATCCCAAAGCTCACATGTTGGCACATTTCCTCTCGGTTTATATTCTTGTGAAGCTTTTTTTCTTTATATGGTTACGTTCATTCTATCTACACGATTCTGTAGGCTCTTCTGCTTCGTATGGCATTGCACGAACCCAAATCATTAACCCTTCCCAACTAGCATTTTAGGCAGCTGCGTCAGTGTGCTAGCATCTAGTCAAGTAATGCTTTACTTACCCCTGTGCATAGTCGCCATCTGTCAGGAGGGACCTGTTCCCCGAAAGCACTGTGCTCGGGGAAACTCCCATCAGTCACCCGGGTCAGACTCCGGCTCTAGATTTGTGGCCAAATCCCGCATGTAGTTGTGGGTAACATGGGACTCGTATAATTAGTGATGCCGAGTGGCTGTATTTTTGAAAGAAGATCATTGCCATGAGGCATCGGCACACAGTAAGTGCTTTTTAAATCCGAACAAATCCATGGCACCAGAATTGTGTCTTCGCGTTTGCTGTTCCCTCTATGTGGAACGCTCCCCCACCCTGGGAATCTGCTTAGAAATGTACTTCGGTTTTCTGTATTAGAAAAGCTTCTCAGGACACTCAATACACAGAGGTAATGACCCCCTCGTTCCTACTTCTGCTTTGCTTTTTGTCGTAAACCTTACCACCACCTGGTATGTTATCTGCAGATTTATCCAGCTATGGCCTGTCTCTCCACTCCAGAGTGGGAGTGCCATGACAGCAGTGGACTTGAGGACTTTGCTTGCTGCTGTATCCCCAGCATCCAGGATGCTGCCGGCCTGTAGTAAGTGCTCAATAAACAGATGTGTAATGAATGAATACGTTGCTCGGGCACGGAGGGTGAAAATGCAAACTCTGGGCCTCACACAAGCCTTGTCTCTGGGAACATGAGTCCCAAATCTGTTTTTAAGATCCACCCCCAGCCTCAGTCGGTTAAGCGTCCGACTTCGGCTCAGGTCATGATCTCGTGGTTCGTGGGTTCGAGCCCCGCCTCAGGCTCTGTGCTGGCAGCTCGGAGCCTGGAGCCTGCTTCGGATTCTGTGTCTCCCTCTTTCTCTGACCCTACCCTGCTCTCACTCTGTCTCTCTCTCTCTCTCTCTCTCTCTCTCTCCTTTCTCTCTCTCAAAAAAAAAAATTGAATGTCCACCCCCAGAGGTGTTTCTGCCCTCTGAAATCTGAGCCCCCCTTTCTTGAACTATAGTTCTGTCCCCAGCTTCTTTCAGTGAAACAATGTTCATGCAATCTGGCTTCATTTTCCTGTTCTTTCAAAACCTACTTGACTCCAAATAGGTAACAATAATTTAAATGACCTCAATAATATTCCTCGCTGCAACATGTTGAGTACCTTGTCATATTTCCTACTCAGAGGCATTTGCTTCAAAGATCACAGTGACAAGGCGTGCCTGGGTGGCTCAGTCGGTTAAACATCAGGCTCTTGATTTTGGCTCAGGTCGTGATCTCACAGTTGGTGGGTTTGAGACCCGCATCGGGCTCTGTGTTGACCGCTCGGAGCCTGGAGCCTGCTTCGGATTCTGTGTCTCCCTCTCCCTCTCTCTGTCCATTTCCCACACACTCTCTATCTCTCTCTCAAAATAAAGAAATACAATAAACATTCTAAGATCGCAGTGACAAGATAGCCAGTTTTTAGCAGAGAGCGGGACGTATGTGGGTTCGTTCAGTGCAGTTATTCTGCGTGGCCACCTTGCTGGGACTCTACAAAGGAGAGAAAAACGAGGTATTCTTTTGTGTGTTTTATGCAAAGTTCTTAACTCTCCTCCACTTGGCCCTCATTCCCTGACTGGCCCCTTCCTCCTTCCTCACCCTTGGTAACAGCACTGCATCCAATGTGTTTTACTTTTTTTTTTTTTTTTGAGTTTTTATTTATTTATTTTGAGAGAGAGAGAGAGAGAGAGCAAGAGAGAGAGGCAGAGAGAGAGGCAGTGAGAGAATCCCAAGCAGGCTCTGCACTGTCAGAGTGGAACTTGATTCGGGGCTCAAACTCGTGAGCCCTGAGACCGTGACCTGAGCTGAAGTCCGATGCTTAACCGACTGAGCCACCCAGGTGCCCCTCGACGTGTTTACTTTCTCACACTGTCAGAACGGCTAAGACTCCAGGCCCCAAGCTGTGTGGACCCAGGCTGGGTGGTCCACACTGCATTCACACGGGAGGTGTGGAGCCCAGGGGTGGAGGGACTGCCATGTTGCTGAGCAGAGCTGGGCTCCCTTTTTCCTCCCTCCCTTCACAGCCTGTTGCCTCTCCCTGCATTTGTAAACTGGGGGCAACTAAGAGAATGTTCCTCATAGGTTGTCCTGAGGCCTGAATGAGACAAAACAACTAAAAAGCCTAACTCAGTGTCTGCTCAGCAGAAAACGTGCAATGAAAGAGAACGAGTCCCGTTTTCAAAACGTGGTGACGCGAATTCCTTTTCTTTCATCTTCTGGAACGATCCAGCATGGAGGTCGTTTGGTTTCTGTGACTACTAACAGGCACTGGGGTCTTCTTTGGGAGAAGCATTGCGCTAGGTGCCGCGGGTACAAAGATAATACCTCAGTCCCTGTTATGGGACATCGTAGAATTTTAATACAATGTATCCTAAGGTTCTCTATTTCTCTGGTAATAGGTTTTGCATGAAGAGTTAAATCTTTCCATTTTGGGCGAAACCCGGGAAGGGCCGATCTGAACAACAGCGTATTTCAGAATAGTCTCATTACTTGACGCATTTTAGGAAACTCGGTACCTGCAGATTTGAATTAAATTGAACTTAATCTTCCTCAAATACACACTGTAGTTGGAACTAGGTTAACAAGTGGTATCTAATAAAGAGATCTTGGTGAGAACCGGTCAGAATGACTATAATTAGTGATTGTTTATCATTGTCAGTTTAAGTCCAAAGGACTTAGAGGGACTTAAAAACTGTTTGCCCTCTTAAGAGGCTTTAAAACCCTTCTCCCTACAATCTTGTTCACACAGTTAATTAACAGAACAATAGATACAACCTGCTTTCTTCTCAAGTTGTGCTGGGGGAAACCTCAGTCGCAGCACAAGTACTTCCAACATTCCAGTGTGTGAAATGAAGGTGAGCGGGTGTGGTACGTGCATGGTCTTAGTTCGGGTTCCTAATGAGCTGCAAAAAAAAAAAAAAAAAAAAAAAAAAATGACTCCAGGCATCCCCCGCCCCCACCCTCCAACCCAGTTCTGCCCAGTGATTTTCTTGTTCCAAATGTTTCAGAGTTCTCAATTTTTTCCACGCAACTGTTTTTACTTGTAATACCTCTTGACATGGTGATCTCCATTCTCAAATGAACCATTAACTAGGGGAGCTATGATTTTTTTTTTTTTTTTTTGGTGGCCACTGTTCCTGACAAGGAAGGCAGTTATGAGCGTCAGATCTGTGGATCGGGAGTTCAAAATATAAACAAACCTCACAGGCTGAAAATATTAATTATCTGGGTGGAACCAGCTGTAAATGATGCAAAATCTGTACGTTTTGTTTCTACACACCCGAAGGTGCGTTACAGATAACGTGCGGCTTTGTTCACAGCGGTTTTTGTTGATAGAAGCTGAAGGGAGACGAAAGGATGGGGGGGGGCAGGGGGTTTTTAATGGACGGTGGGGTGTCTGAAAGTGTGGCCCTGGAATCTTCTGGAAATCTCCAGGTCTGTGGGGAGGCCTGTTTCTCTCCAGGCAGCATTGCATGCTTCTCTCTCTTCTGGACCTGAGTCACATGCGCTGGGATTGAAGTCGGCCTGCCAGACCCCTTTGCCACTTGGCTGTCAATATATTTGGAGGCTTTGCCAGCCCCCTGGGGAGACACTGGGCTTTGCCACAGCTGGGCTCTCTCCGTCAGCAGGGCAGTGGGAGGAAGGAGGCCCTTCTTACAGCTTGGGACAAACACTGGGTTCTAACTATATAAATATAGCCCTTGTATAAAAACTTAAGAAAGAAAAAGGAAAGAAAAATAGAAAAGATCGTTGGCAGATGAAAAGTGGGTTTGAATTGACTTTGACTTTCCCCTGCCCCGCATGCATCCAATGGCCAGGAGGTACTAGAAGGGAAACGCCTGGACAGTGGTCCTCAGGTGCGGTCCCAGACTTACAGCATCAGCATCGTCTAGATTTTGACAGTAATGCACATCCTTGGGCCCCTCCCCGGAACCTATGGCATTAGATGCTCCTCGGTGATGCAGATGTAGTAGATGTTTGTGAACCCCTGGTGTAAATTTGTTTAATGTTTTTATTTATTTTTGAAAGAGGGAGAGCATGAGTGGGGGAGGGTGAGAGAGAGGAAGACAGGGATCCGAAGCGGGCTCTGTGCTGACAGCAGCAAACCGGATGCAGGGCTTGAACTCACGAACTGTGAGATCGTGATCTGAGCCGAAGTCGGATGCTCACCCATCTGAGCCACCCAGGCGCCCCTGCGAATCCCTGTTTTAGAAGAGTATTAACATCTGGGTTTGAATATTCTTCTGTTACACTCGAGCAGTGGCGTGTTTGTTTTAAGAGTCTCAGTGTTCTTGCTACAAGGTGGAGGTGAAACCCACCATCCCTTTATTCAACAAACATGTGTTGCACACCTACTAAGCACAGACAGTGTGCTCAACCTGGGGACAAAATCAAGTGAAGCCAGAAAGGACCAGAGTTCAGAGAGCTTAGAGCCTGGTGGGAGAAACAGGTGTTGAACGAATCAGCACAAAATAAAAGTTTAAGGGCCGATTGCTGGAGGACTGAGTCATGGGCTCTGAGTTTGGACTGGGGGCACCTGACCTAGCAGGGGGGTTTGGAAAGGTTTCCCTAAGACAGTGACATTTGAAGTGTCAGTTGAAGGATGAGAAGGATGGGAAGGTGTTGGCCGAGGAGGGGAACTTGTTGGGTGAGCGGAGTGGTCCAAGCAGGTGGGTCCCTAGGTGGGTGGGGGGAGCACCAACAATTAAGGAGGCAGTAGTTTCCAGGGCACCTGGGTGGCTCAGTCGGTTGAGCATCCAACTTCGACTCAGATCATGATCTCACGGCTCCTGAGTTTGAGCTCCATATCGAACTCGCTGCTGCCAGCTCAGAGCCTGCTTCAGATCCTCTGTCCCGCTCTCTCTCTGCTCCTCCCTGGCCTCACGCTCTCTCTCCCCAAAATAAATACAGCATTTAAAAAAGGAAGCGGTCGTTCCCAAATTTGTCTGCACCCTGGAATCACCTGGGGAGCCTCAAAAAATATCAATGCCTGGGCCACGCCCCTAGAGATTGTGACTTAGTTAAATTTCAAATATTGGGGTCATCCTAACATGGGATAATTTTGGGAACTACCGAACTGGAAGAAGGTGAGAGCACATGGAGCTCAGAAGGGGGGGAGAGGGGTGGAGAGGGGTGTGGGGTTGCCAGGCTGTGCATCAGGTGAAGCATCTAGTTTCTGTCCTAAGGGCGGGGGACGCAGGGCTCTAAGCAGAAGGAGGACCCAGGAAGATCTGTACATGGAAAAGATCACACACCCTGGCAGCTGGACAGAAAAGGAGCAGGTGGGGGGTAGTGGTCCCTTGGAGGAGGGGGTGGAGATAAAGACAGATCTGAGGCAATCGACCCGTCTCAGCATAGAGCTCAAGGGAGATGGGGGAACTCACGATGGCCCTTGATCTCTGACTCGCGGATGTGCGAAGACGGGGGTAGAGGACCAGGCTCGGGGGAAGTCGTGCATTTGGTTCTGGATGTGTTGAGTTCCATGCAAGTGGCCAAAAAATGCAATAAACATGGCTTAAACAAGTAAGGGGTTCATTAGGGATAACAAGAAGGATGAGGTCGCGGTTCGAGGGCTTGAATGATGGCTCCAGGATGCCTTTAAACATTTAAACTCTTGGCACTTTTCTGCTCTGCCACCTTTGTGCTTATGTTTGTGGCTTTGGGTCATAGGTGGTCACTCTACCTCTAGCTTCTTATCCCCACAGCAGGCAGGAAGAAGCAGGAAGGGGAGAGTGGGGGTGTGGGGGGGGGGAATAGGAGCCTGTATCAAGGAAGTGCGGGCTTTCCCCAAAACCCTCTGCCTGTGTCTGGGTGGCTATCACTGTGCTCACAGCCGAACCTACTGGAAAGCCAATGTGGGGAACGCATTGCACTCCAGACAAAAATCAAGATTCCGTTCATTAGGGATAAAGGGGAATAGATAGTAACTAGCACAGCAATATATACCTAAGATGCTTTTTCCAGCCAAGATGAGATGTCCGATAGGTAGTCGAATATAGGAATCGCTTTAGGGTCCATCAGTGAAAAAAGGAAGTTTTATTAGTGTTACCTTAGTGAAGAGTGTTCAAGATAAACGAGTCAGTAATCTTGCCATAGTGAGTAATCTCAAGGATCATATGATCCTGGGGCTTATAAATGTCTGGCTGCCTGATGTAACTTGAATCTTACAGTAGAGGCAGTCATCAACATAAATGTCCGGATGTCTACTAGGCTAAGCACTACATTAAACTCCTGAGCACTGTGTGTGTGTGTGTGTGTGTGTGTGTGTGTCTATACAGACTCAGTTCTGGGTATATGTGGTGGACTATAAAAATGGCCCCCACTTTCCCCTGTCCTGGCCACCTGTATGTGATAGGATTTTGCTGATCTTCCCTTCAAGAAGAGGAGTCTCTTCTCCACCTCTTTTTATTTTTTTGAGAGAGAGAGAGAGAGAAAGAGAATCTTAAGAAGACTCCTTTCCCAGCGCAGAGCCCAATGCAGAGCTTGATCTCAGGACTGCGAGGTCATGACCTGAGCTGAAATCAAGAGTCAGATGCTTAACGGACTGAGCTACCCAGGCGCCCCTCTTTCTCCACCTCTTGAAGCTGACCTAGGCCACATGACATTAGCAGATGTGGTGTAAATAAAGGCTTATCAAACTTCTGTGTATTGAGGCTTACCCTCCCGTTGGGGAATCCTGGCTCGGCCATGGGAATGAGTATAGGCTAGACTGTGTTGAGTTTGCTCCTGTCACCCTAGTTAATATCAATCCAACACCACACCCATAAATTGAGGTCATTCTGGACCACTCAGCCCGGCCCAGAAAAACAACCCACTTTACACCATAGAATCATGAGGAACGATAAATATTGTTTTAGCTGCTAAGTCGGGCTTTGGGGATGGCTTGTTACACAGCAAAAGCTAGGTGATACATGAATATCTCATGAGTATTTTCTTTTACTGCATTGTTACTACTGGAAGGCAGTGTTTGGTATAAGCTGTGCACATGGGTTTAACCTTGTGGGCTTAACCTTCTGGGTTTAAAATCGGGCTTACACATTTCGTAACTGTGTGACTTATTGGCTCTGTGCTCATTTTCCTCATCAGTTGGACAGGAAAATAAGAGTCGTGACCTCTTAGGTTGCAGGGAAGATTAAGGGAGTCAGTGGGGGGACAATATCCTGTGCTGGATCTGACGTATTTCAGATGTTCAACAATGTTCTTTATCGCTGTGCTAGTTGTTAGTAGTGGCCTTGGGGTTTACTGCTCAGTACATACTCATGGTTGTATGACTTTTGTGAGACAGGGTTGGTTCTAAGGCAGACTGTTCTGTCCCTTTCACCCATCTGCATCTTATCGCGGGGACATAGTGTTCAGTCACGGACACGAACACCGAAGGCAGCCGAGGAGGAGAAGAATGTCGGGAAAGAGAAAGGAAGGCCTGAGCAGTAGGACCCATGGAATTTTCCCTCCCTCCAGCTACCCAGGACTCAATGAAAGACGGAGTAATCTTAGGCTCCTTCATCAAATGGATGCGGAGACAAGGCCAAGCAAGCAAAGCTTGGGCGGGTGCTGGGAACTCCAGGGTTGGTTCCCAGGTGCCCCTTCTTCCAGCCCGGCACACGCTGTCACCTAACCCCTCTGCCCCTTGCTGGGCCATCCTCCCTCTACCAGGCCTCAGAGACAGTGAATTCCAACTTGCTCCCCTTAAATTGCGAAACCCCGCAAACCTCTGGAGACCCTAAGGCAAGCAAGGCTGGGCTGTGGGCTGGGTCTAAACAGTCATGTGCTGTCATTGTCCACGTTTCCCTTCCAATGTGGCTCTTGGAGGTGGCTTCCTTCAGGCCCGGCAATTTTTGCCCGTTCATTCCACCTCACCCAGCTGGGTGTGGGGCTTTCTCTGTGCCCCGGGGCTTTGTTCCCCTCCTCCATTTTTAACACTGTGTTCACCCCTGTGAGGATGTGGCCTTCCAGCTAGAGACCCGCAAAGCCCCGTGGTTCTGACTCTCTGGCCTGCCTCCCCTCTCCCTGAAATCTGCTTGTCCACTTGGTGAGGAGTACAGTTCCCTAGCAACACCTCTTTGCTGTTTCTTCGCCGGGGTCCTGGTCGGTTCCCCCACTGCCCACACTATCTACAGGGCAACTCAGTTTTACTATTCATGCCTCCCCATCTGGCGGCTGATGCGTGGTGTGGGAGAGGACACTGCAGGTGGGAAATCTGACCCTGTGTATGTGGCCTGCCTGGGAGGCCACCTACTGGTCGCCCCTTTTGGGCAGACCCTGGAGTCCCCTTGGGTCTGCCACGCCTCCTGATGGGCTGTTCATCACTGGCTCTTACCCATCATCGGGAGGACACTGAATCAGGTTGGCTGATTGCCAAGGATATGCTGACCTTTGCAGACCCAAGAGGAGAGGCCTGCTCTCTCTTCAAGTTGTCAGTCTTGTCTTGCTCTTGGAGCACGGAACCAACTCTACAACCAACATGTTGAGCTGACAGATGGTGCCAGAAGAGGAAAGTGGGCGGGGGCAGGCTCATGTTGTCTACTGGGGGCTTTTGGTATTTTTGCTCTGAACAAATAAAGAGTTTGCTTTCGAAGCATGAAACTCTAAACGGTCCTCGAAAATTCTAGAGGAATTTTTCTGGCCATACTTAGTCTCTGCTGCCCCCAGAGCAGCCAGCTTAAGGCCCTGAAGAATTTGAAGCCGATGTGTCCGAGAGATACATCTTAGGCTTGAACCAAAGCAGAGCATGCCGGCAGCTCACTAGGACCCTGTCCTCACGAGCAGGTGGGTGTTGCCATGAACAGGTGGGTGCCCCGACCTGTTCTGGACCCTGAGGCCAGCACCTGGGCAGTGGTCTGGCCCTGCCCCACGCGATGGTCAGCCCGTCTGAAGGGTAGGCCTTCGCCCCGGTTCCTACTTGTTCCACTGCAAGGCAAGAGCACTGACAAGTAGTCTGAATCGGATTTGTCCCTTATTTGAGAGCTGGGACCTGTTGCCTTTCCACCGATCTGATGGGCCTCTTCTTCAAGTCCGCCAGGCTTCCCAGTTGGGACTACTGCCAACCAACCCCGGGGGCCAAAGATGGACCCACAGCACAGCCCTCACCACAGGGTTCTCAGTCCTGACCGCACAGGAGAGGCGGGTGGGGGATATTGAAAAAGATACAGGGGCCTGATCTCTCCCAGACCATTTAAGACACGCCCTCTGGGGACAGGAGTCGGGCTTCTGTATTTTCTTTTCAAAGGTCCTCTGTTGGTATAAGATGCTTCCGTGTTGGAGAACCACCGCCTTCCATCCATGGTCAACGGTGTATTTACTTGAGGGCCAGTCAGATGAAGTAAAAATATTTAGGGGAAGGCTTTTTAAAAAGTGTGAAAAGAAAAATAAGCACAGTCTTGATTCCCGTGGGGTCATTTCGTCGGCAACCACTGCTCCCTATGCAGCAGCCAAGCTCTGAAGACACGGAGGTCAACAGAACACCTATAGCTCCGGTGGCTCTGAGTCTGGCGGTGGAGACCTGGGTAGGAAAAATTACCCAAACACGTAATTAACAGCTGTAATAAGAGGCAGAGATGGAAGATGTAAGGTGTTAAGGGAACAGTTCCGCTCCGGAGGGCTGGGCAGTCACGGACTGGGGCCAGGCTCTCTTCTGCATGGGGTGCTTATGTGAATTCGGTTACTCTTCCTGTATCCCCCTGTTACAGACCCAGAGACTTGGGCTCACAGAAACAGGATTTGGACCCACGCAGTCCGGCTCTGACAAGACGTCCTTAACTTCCGACGCGAGGCTGCTTCTGCATCAGGACAGCTGGTGTTCCAGAGCCCAGTCTGTCGTGGAGGGGACTTGGGGGGTGCCCAGGGCAGCACGAGAGATCTGTCTCCCTGGGAAGGCTGATGGACAGGAAAAACCACGAGACGCTTACTCACTTTTCCGACGACCTCACCCCAAATGGAAGTGCCTCATGCTCAGTTCGGAAGGATCATTTCTGTCAGACGCGGACGAGTTGGCTGATAGAGGGATCCACGTTCCCTACCCGATTCTCCCTGTGGTAGGCTTGGCCCTGTAATCCTGCCCTGCCCAGTAATTTAGAGGAATAGCAGTAATGATGAAAACCAAAGCCAGTTGGATCTGCCGGGAGAGTCCTAGGAGGCAAACTATAATTATCCAAATTAGACTCTGAGGGGGACTTGACTTTTACAACCTGATGTTCCCTGCCACAGAAAGTACTGTTGCTAATGTCTCTTTTTGCTCAGGGTGTGGCTGGCAGCAAAGTGCCTCGTGGCCACCTTCCAGGTGATTCCTAAAACGGCATTGTTTGCCAGAGCCTACTCAGGGAGGTCATTGTGTCTCGGTGACGTTTGAGAGAGCAGCTTCTAGAAACTTCTGAGAGTTCCCATGTTTGGGAGGGACCCATTTAGGCCTTCTCCTCAGTTATATTCCCATTTGGGAGCAAATGGTTCTTGCATATTCTGACACCTTAAGTTAATCATTCCTTCAACGTTCCCACAAGGTGGCTTTTATTTATTTATTTATTTAGTCACTGGACAGCGCCTTTCTACAAAGTGATTTCTTTTCTAATGGTTTTTATGCCCCTTCTCAGGAGTTGCCACTCCCTCAGGACCAGGAGAGACCCATGACGCCGAGGACAGCTCGGTTGCCTCACCAGCTAGCTGTCCTCCTCTTGCTCACCAGCTCCACGGGGCTTACCCCAAATCAGCACC
This sequence comes from Felis catus, assembly GCF_018350175.1. NCBI lineage: Eukaryota > Metazoa > Chordata > Mammalia > Carnivora > Felidae > Felis > Felis catus. The sequence goes on from NC_058373.1 coordinate 12,183,473, forward strand.
TCGGCGAAATTACAGGAACCAACCGAAAACCTGAATCGAACCTGGGCTTTGTAGTGTGGCACGCTGGTGTTTAAATCTAGGCTCTGCCTTGTTGATAGTACAGCCACGTGTGAGGTACTAACCTCTGGAAGGTACGAGCTGTGGACTCCCACACAGCACAGAGCACTTGCCCGAACACCGTGCTGAGAAGCTTCGGCCTGGCTTCCGGCCTTGCTAGATCGTGTCCCTAAAAGAGATGTCAGCCCCGTGGTCAGTTTTTGTTCTAGAAAGTACAATACCATCACCTCACAAAATGTGCGTTGTCCCCACACACTTTGCCAAACCATCTCCCATAATTCTCCTCTCTCTCCATTGCTGTAGTTTTCCATTTTCGCCTGGTCCTTCTTTTGTTTTTCCTTTTTTTTTTTCCAATATATGAAATTTATTGTCAAATTGGTTTCCATACAACACCCAGTGCTCATCCCAAAAGGTGCCCTCCTCAATACCCATCACCCACCCTCCCCTCCCTCCCACCCCCCATCAACCCTCAGTTTGTTCTCAGTTTTTAACAGTCTCTTATGCTTTGGCTCTCTCTCACTCTAACCTCTTTTTTTTTTTTTCCTTCCCCTCCCCCATGGGTTCCTGTTAGGTTTCTCAGGATCCACATAAGAGTGAAACCATATGGTATCTGTCTTTCTCTGTATGGCTTATTTCACTTAGCATCACACTCTCCAGTGCCATCCACGTTGCTACAAAGGGCCAGATTGCGTTCTTTCTCATTGCCATGTAGTACTCCATTGTGTATGTAAACCACAATTTCTTTATCCATTCATCAGTTGATGGGCATTTAGGCTTTTTCCACAATTTGGCTATTGTTGAGAGTGCTGCTATGAACATTGGGGTACAAGTGCCCCTATGCATCAGTACTCCTGTATCCCTTGGGTAAGTGTTTCTCCTTTTCATGGCCCCAAAGTCCTTGTTTCATTCCGTGTCTGTCATTCCTTTACAAATTCAGGTCACTTTCTTTGTCTTAACTGGAGCTGAGCTCAGTTTATACGGGAGTCTCTCTCTTCTGTGGCAGTAGCGTGAATAAAATCTGTCTTGCTGCCTTTAACATGTGTCGAGCACTGTTTTTCTCTGACCAAGGCTCAGCTTCCCCACCTGCAAAATGGAGATACTAGAGTTGCTTCCTTTTCTACTGTACTGCTCTTTGATTACGATTATACTGACAGCAATATGTCACAGGCCATTAGGATTGTCTCCCAAAGTGGAAACCGTGTTGTAATTGTGCAAATATCAGTGGTGTACCGAGTAGGGGGAAAACAAATCCCAACAACTCAGAGGCAAAAGGCGTAGTTAAAAGAATCTTCACATTTGCCTCGTAAGAAGGAAGAGGAGGGTATCTTCAAAGTGTGAACAATGTATGCCAGGCAGACTTGTGGATGGACGTGAGGGCTTACGTAGCGGAACAGAGGCAGAAGGGTTGGGATTAGGTTGTAAAGGAAGGGCCTTGTGCACCAGAGTGACGTACTTTGATTTCGTCCTTGGCCGGGAGGAGGACTGAAGCCACGGGGGAAGCTTTGCTTGCCGGGACAGGATAGTTGCAGTGGTACAGAGGTGGAAGAGTCTAGTGGAAGGTGGAAACCACAAGGTAGAAAAGAGGTGGATTTGATTCCATTGAAATGAATGCTGTCTGGTCAAGTCACCCTGGACAAAGTTAACAGACGACAGAATTGGAGAAGATGTATCTAGGCAGTGCAAGAAAAGCCTCCCATCAACAGGAAAAGATAGCAGCTTGTAACGAAACAGGAAAAGACGATGACAGTCAGTTTTTAGAAGAGGAAGTCCCCCATGTCGGCTAATAAACACACAAAGAAGCACTTCGCATCATTAGTAACCAGTTAGATGAAAAACCAAGCAGCCGTGAGAGATGTCCCTTTATAGCTCTATCAGAATGCGGGTTAGGGGCGCCTGGGTGGCTCAGCCGGTTAAGCGTCCGACTCTTGGTCTCCACTCAGGTCACGATCTCACGGTTCGTGAGTTCAAGCCCCACGTCAGGCTCTATGCTGACAGCTCAGAGCCTGGAGCCTGTTTCAGATTCTGTGTCTCTCCTTCTCTCTGCCCCCTCACCTCCCAGCTCTCTCTCTCAAAAATAAATGAACTTAAAAAGAACATGCATGCAAATATATACTCCTTTTAAGGAATACCTACAAAAGGCTATATATCGAACAGAATAAAACAGTTGCCTGTAAGCAGGAAAGAGGTGAATGTGAGTAGGCAGTGGAGCTGAAAGGAAATAAATCAGTAATGGGAGTGGAGGCTTGTGTGGGCCGCGCTGATCATGGTCCGTGAGTGTAAGGATCTCCGCGCACCTGAGATTCACACGAACAAGAAAGGCGGTGTTTCGGAGGCAAAGGATTACCTTTTGTTCATTCCGTGCTTTCCCGGAGCCTGGCAAGATGCCCACACATGCTACATAATGAAGACTTTTATTAATCATGCCCTATGATGTTCACAGGGTGTTCAGAGCCCTGGCACATAGGATCCGCCCCGCGGAGCGTTGGGACAACTACATAAAGTTGTTGGAGGGTGCAGCTATTTTTAGACAACGAGGAGCCACAGGCTCCGAGGGGTAAAGGGGGTTGCCTGGAGTCACACAGCAGGAAGGTGGCAACATCTGAGGGGTCTCAGGTCCCCAGGGAGTATCACTGCACCAAACAGAAGATCTTTGTCTCTTTGAGGAAATAAGAATGTAAAATGTCACTTGGCTGGGATGATTATTATTATTTTTTTCATATGTACTTTTCTGTTTCCACTGATTTCTTTTTATTTAGATTTTGTTGTTGTTCTTGAGGGAGACATTTTTGTATTCCCTAGACATTCCTAAATCAATAGTTGTTAGCTCACCAACAGAGTGTAGTGAGCTTAATAGAACCAGCAGGCTATTTTAGGGGCGCCTGGGTGGCTCAGTCAGTTGAGAGTCCGACTTCGGCTCAGGTCATGATCTCATGGCTCTTGGTTTCGAGCCCGGCAACGGGCTCTGTGCTGACAGCTCGGAGCCTGGAGCCTGGTTCAGATTCTGTGTCTCCCCCTCTCTGCCCCTAACCCACTCGCATTCTGTCTCCGTCTCTCTCAAAAATAAGTAAGCATTAAAAAAATTTAATAGAACCAGTAGGCTATTTTAAATTTAGAAGTACCTTTTTTTTTTTTAATTTTGAAAATAATTTCTGCTCCAGGGAAATCTTCCTTCGTTCTACCATCCAGCAATTATCACTGTTAAATGACTGAAATTCTCCTAGATCTTTCCTCCCTCCACCACCCACAGGCAGCACCCCCCCCCCCCCCTGCCGCCCCCCGGAAATTGAAAGTTGAATTTTCTTCCTTCTTCAGGGAGGAAAAGAAGTGAAATCTGTAACTGGATTACAGTCTTGGGGGTGGTGATTCTGACAAAATGGGGTCTGATGTAGCCAAGTAGGAGCAGAGGCCTCCCGAGACTGGAGAGTCAGAAATTGTTGACTTTGTCTTCACAAAGCGACTTGACATTTTTAGACACAGCTGGGCCCTAGGACCGGAAGTTCAGTTCCCCGGAGGGCAGGATCTCTTGGTATCTTAGACGTGTGTGAAGTCGGAACAGTTGGGGAGGCTGTGAGCTTGCCTGAAGAGAATCTCAGCCTTCAGAGTCGATACAAATTTAGCTCAGCTTCTAAGCAGCCTTCCCATCAACGAGAGATTTCCTGGTGGCTTCAGGATTGGGCTCGCTGGGGGATTTCTCGTGTGCAGTTAACGAGGTGCCGTCGTTTCTCGGCAGTGGGACCACAGATTTGCTTAAGATCTCTGTTTTGACGATTTGAGGGCTGGTGACTTATGTGGTATTAGGGACATCTGTTGGTTTTGGATTTTGCCTGCGAGCATCCGCACCGTGTTTTTTGTTTTTTTTTTCTGGTGTCCGTACCCCATTTTAATTCCAGGTTACCACCTGTACTGGGTTGATGAGTGTCTCTCCCCGCCCTGCCCTGCCCCCCTCCCCCCCATTGTGTGTACTTGGAAACTCAGAATGTGACTTTATGTGGAAGAAGGGTCTTTGCAGATATAATTAATTGAGGTGAGGTCATACTGGATTAAGGCGGGCCCTCCATCCAGCGACTCCTGTTAGTATGTGACAGTCACGTGAAGACACGGAGAAACTCTGTCTGGAGGCAGAGATTGGAGTGACACAGTGAAGGAACCCCTAGAACGGCTGGAAACACAGATCTGGGAGAAAGGCATGCAACAGATTCTTCCTCAGAGCTTCCAGAAGCTCTGACACCTTGATTTTGGCTGGACTCCGGAAGTGTGAAAGAATAAGTTTCGGTTGTCCAAGCCACCCAGTCTGTGGTCCTCTGTTATGACAGTTCCCCGGGAAGCCAACATACCACTCTTCCCTCTGCGGAGGGGACCTGGTGGCTGAGCTGAATCCCTGGCTTCGGGATGGCCCATCATGCAGGACTGAGCAGGTCACAGCAATTCAGTCAGGGACAGGCACATCACTCCCTCTGGGTCATTAAGAATCAGCCCTGGGATTTTCCTAGATTGTTCAGGAAACAGGGTCCCTTTTTCTGCCAGGTCTATCAACCTGGAACTGCCAGTCTGCCCAAGAGTGAAGCCAAGGGGAGCCCGCGTAGCTTAGTTAAGGGTCTGACTCTTGATTTCAGCTCAGGTCATGATCTCGCAGTTTGTGAAATCGAGCCCCACGTCCAGCTCTGTGCTGACAGCATGGAGCCTGCTTGGGATTCTCTCTCTCTCTCTCTCTCTCTCTCTCTCTCTCTGCCTCTCTCTCTCTCTGTCCCTCCCCTGCTCACACACACACACATTCTTTCTCTCTCTAAAAAGAAATAAATAAACATTAACAAAACAAAATTAAGCCAATGAAAAGCAGAATGAACATAGAAACAAATTCCAGACAATTATCACTTGAGTACCTAGATCCAGCTATGCCTGAATCCCACCGGACTGTTTCGTTAAGGAAGTTTTAATACCTTAGAAGGCCACTTTGAACTGGGGTTCTTATCACTTATAACCAAAGGATCCTGGCTAATAAGTGTGACTTAGAGACAAGCCTTCATGATCACAATCTTTAAATGATTTCCACAGAAGCCCCTGGACAATTCTGTTGGTTTGTCATTGCAGTTTCTTTGGGAAGATAGGAAAAAAAGAAAAATAACCCAGGAAAAAGAAAACATTTATTGAGTGCCTCCTGCCTGCTAAGACCTGTGCTAAGAACATTAAAGATTTTTTTTCTTTTTTTAACCCCCTAACAATAAAACCTTCTTCCCCATCTTGCAGACGAAGAAACAGAGGCTCAGAGTACAACACCTATCTCAGTGCTGTCAATCAGGAATGGTCAAGGGAAGTACAGGAAAAGCTCGGATGGCGAGGAACTTGTCCTGCGAGTGTTCCTCGAGACGAGCACACATTTCCAATCAGTTTTAACTTGATTAACGGGCGATGTCTTGCCATGCGAGGAGTACGTGATGCCCAATGTCATGTGATCACAACTGAACCAATGATTCTTGACATTCGCTTTGACATACGAGTGCTTTGGATCAAGAGCGTGTTTCCCGACTGGATTATGCTCTCAAACCAGGGTTTTACTGTATTTAAAACTAGGCGTGCCGGGTACCCTCGCTATTCGAAGGTAGTCTGTGAGCCAGCAGCCTGAGGGCGCCTGGTAGGCAGAGTCCTGTCTCTCCTCCCCTCCCTTGTAGCCATTAAGATTCGGAGAACCAACAGCTCCAGGGGAGCCCTGTGGTGTGGACACTCACAGGCTGTGTGCCCAGAAGGGCCAGGCTGGCCTCTATTATGGAGGAGAAAAAAGTCTCATCTCAGAGCCTGAGGTTAGAGGGGCCAGCAGAGAAATGGTGAGCCCTCAGCCCCTCTCCGTGTGGCCGGGAGAGTGGAGGCTTCTGCGGTGAGCGAGCCGTGCTGAAGGTCCACAGAACACCCCTCTCTCTGCTGCTGCGGGTTCATCCCAGCCCACCTCGGCCTGTGTCCTCGCCACCTGGGCCCAGCTGGAGGGCCAGCTGCTTTGTTCACCAGGGATTATGGCCGGATAGCTTCCTGCAGCAGCTCTGGGGATTCCTTGCTAAGCTGCTCTGGGAACAAAGGGCCTGCAGAAGATCCCCAGGATGGAGGGAGGGATAAAAGTGAGAGCCACATCTGTCACAAGGAATGTGGGAATAGCTCTTTGCCAGGAGAGATGGGGGGAATGCTCTGCCCTGGACTGGCTTTGGTACTCCGGGGTTGAAATGTTTTTCTTGACCGTGGGGTCAGTAGCTGCTGTTTACTGAAGTCTGCTGTGCATGGGGCTCTGTCTTCCGGGCCGGCCCACGGGCAGCATGGCCACCTGAAGAGGCACAGGTTATTGTCTACCCCGGGGCAGGTGGGGGAACCCAGGTTAGAGCAGTGAAGTGACTGTCACACAGGCTGGAGGTTCACACCCTGGACATCTGGCCCCAGACTCCTGCTTCTGTTCAGAGACATTCTCTGATGCTATGGGGCAGCTAAGCAAAAAGAGAAGTTCCCTGGATATTGACATTTTTGTGCATGAAGGCGGCGGGGCGGGGGGGGGGGGGTGTCACATCAATTTGTTAAAGAAATCTGTGATCTATTTCTTTTTTTAATGATAGTTACTTATTTTGGGGAGACAGAGTGCAAGCGGGGGTGGGGAGGGGCACAGAGAGAGGGAAGACACAGAATCCGAAGCAAGCTCCAGGCTCTGAGCTGTCAGCACAGAGCCCGACGCGGGGCTCGAACTCATGAACTGCGAGATCATGACCTGAACCGAAGTCGGACGCTTAGCTGACTGAGCCGGGATTCCTCCTCCCGAAGACATGCTGATGTAACTGTTCAAGGTGGTCTGAGCGTGGAGGTTGTTGAAGCTCCTCGGGGATTTCCATGCGCGGTTGAGAAACAGTATCCTGAAGGCAGTTCTGGGGGAAGGCATGGCAAAAATCCCCCATCATTTTGGAGGGTCAGTTCTCCTGGAGGCCTGTGCTGCTTGGAAGCTACTTGTAATTAGTTGTTGAGAGAAGTGTAGACATTGAGCATCCAGGTGCTTCTATGGCGCCTCCATACGGTCACACCGTAAATGCTTAGGACTTGGCCCCAGCCTTGTGGGACCAGAATCATTTAAGTAAGATTTCCAGGTGATTCATATGCACATCGATGTTTGAAAAGGGCTGGTCTAAGTCATCTTCCTCAGGAATTAATTTAAATATCGTGTCCACCATATTGTAGGACTCTACAAGCGTTCTGTAGGTTAAGACTGGCAAGCTCCTATAGATCCTTCAAAACCTTGCACAATATCTTCCCCCTCTTGGTCATGCCTCTCCTGATCCTCCCAGGCAATTCACCCTCTCCTCTTTGCTACTTCATCACATACAAACTTCTCATTTTGCATTTATCACATTTCCATACAGACATCTGCTTACGGGAGAGTCTCGTTAGCGGCAAAGTTGCGTTGTCGCCATCTTGGGCCGCCAGCACCCGATTCTCTGCCTGGCACAATTAGGTTCTCAGGAACGTTTGCTGAAGTGAATGGAGAGGTAGAAAAAAACAAGCTTCCTCTTTGCTTTTCTCATGGCCACACTGGAGAGGCATAGGGAACGTGTAGGCGTGCTTTATTTTTTTCGGAAGCTCGTAATCTTGGTCCCAGCTTAGCTGAATATTTGTTCATTTGCTGAGAGGGACATTCCTTTTTACCAGTGCTGGCTTCAAAGTATTCCCAAGGGACAGCAGCCAATTCTCCCCACCTGCTTCCAGTGATCTGGGGACGTGTCTCGCAGTCATCACGTGGAACGGATGCGTGTTCTCCTTCCCCCTGTTCCCTGCAAGGAACGGGTGGGGACTCTGGGCTGCTCACCCCATCTTGGGTGAAAGCCATCTTGGGGTGTACCCAATTCTAATGCAGGTGAAAAACGGCTTCAAGTTGTCATGGAAAATCTGAGGCAAGAATGAAAAATGTTTGGTGTTTCTTTTAATCCTCAAAAATGTGTTTTTTCTTTTTTCCTCTCTGGCTGTTCTTTTCTTTCCTCTGTGGGGGTTGTGCCGGATAGCATGTCTAGCATTGACTAGAATGCCTGCCACATCTATAGGTGTTCAGAGGCTACATCTTCCCCTCGGGCCTTTGGACCAAAGAAGACCCACTAAGAGTCGAGGTCTAAGAGGAGACTGCGCTCTGGAGTAGAGAATATTGTTGTTTTTATGGAAAGAATTCATTTTTCTTTCTTTTTTTTTTTTGGTCAGAAGTTTTTGTGCATTAACTATTATGGATTTCTTTGAATATTTACTTATTTTTTTTTCAACGTTTATTTATTTTTGGGACAGAGAGAGACAGAGCATGAACGGGGGAGGGGCAGAGAGAGAGGGAGACACAGAATCCGAAACAGGCTCCAGGCTCCGAGCCATCAGCCCAGAGCCTGACGCGGGGCTCGAACTCCCGGACCGCGAGATCGTGACCTGGCTGAAGTCGGACGCTTAACCGACTGCGCCACCCAGGCGCCCCTCTTTGAATATTTATTAAACAACCGCTATGTGCCTGTTTGAGGGGTCAATTAGAAGGGACTCCACACTGGGAGGGATGCCTCACTGGAGGCTTCAGACATGACGACAGGTTCACCAGTGGAAGATTGGAAGGAAAGAGTTTCTGGCAGGGAGAACAGTTTTGCGTGGGCTCAGAGGCATGAGAGCATATGGCTGTTGTCTCAGACATAGATTTAGCTGTCCAAAAGAGAAAACCAAGTAAGTGGCTTCAATTAAACGAAGGTTTACTTCTCTCTCATAAGGAAGCCCCAAAGCAGGCAATTTAGGGGTAGTATGGAGGCAGCTTCTCAATCTCTGCCTTGGCCATCTTTGGCATGTGACTTCTATCCTCCAGGTCACAGGATGGCTGCTGGAGCTCCAGCCAGGATGTCTGTGCTCCAAGAGGAGAGAAGGGAGAAGGGCAAGGGGCAAAAAGTTATTCCTTCCATCTGAATCAGCCCCTTAGAGAGAGACTTCCCAGTCTCTGCCTAGATTCAAGGGAGGCAGTAAAATATAGTCTTTTAGCTGAGCACATTGCAGCCTTGAATAAATCCCAAGGTCTGTTACTCAGGAAGAAGAGGAGAATGGATCCTGGGGAGGCTGCCATGGTATGCGTGGAGGAACGTCAAGTGCTCGGTTCTTGGTATTGCCAGAGCCTAAGGTGCCGAGGGCGTGTGGCGGGAGGAACGCGGCGCTGGCTTGTAGGGCGGCAATAGTGTGGGGTGTGGGAAGGCACTGGGAGATCCCTGCGCACGACGTGTGAAGAGAAAGTTCAGGGACGTGGCGGTGGTTGGTCTGAGCCTTAAATGTGAACTTGCCTGGCAGAGTCCATGGCACTGGAGTGTCCCGGTGTCCTCCCTCCCTCCAAGTGCAAGGGAGCACTTTGTGGTCTCTTCTTCCTTCTCCGTCCCCCTCTCTCCTGGCAGGGTCTGCAGGATTTGGGTAAGTCAGAAGGAGAAGGGAGGAAAGCTTTGTGGCAAGAGATGGGGAGGAGCCCGAGGGCGTGCCGGCAATGCTAGGGAAGAAGTTTCCATGGATGCAAAAGCCTGGCATCCAGGCTAGAGATACTCACTCAGGAGTCGTAGGGAACAGAGAGACATCACAGAATTCTGGGCAGTGGATAAACGCAGAGTTAAGGGAAGTAAGTCTGTTGGGAATGGCAGCTTCTCTAAGTTGCAGTTTAATTTTATTCTCTTGGCCCAGAGAGAAGAACCCACCATATAAAAGCTGCTACCGCATCTTTAGGGAGTGATACCACCAACGACTTTGTGCCTGGTATCTCCCAGTGCCTCTGCATGAAATCCCAGAAGGGTCACTTGTTGATGTGGAACTGGGAAAGAACAGCTGTCCTTGAGAAGTTCATGGCTTTCTTCTCCATTAATGAAAATTACCCAGCACATCTGCCTCCCTTTGTCTCACGGCTTCCAGAAAAGGAGGAGGCGAATGGCTGGATCGCTTGTGTTTCTCTTTTCTTCAGCTCTCCTTTTCTGTTTTCACTAGTATTTCAAATGCTTCGTTGGATAATCTTTCGACATGTGGAACATGGCAGGAAACCCAGTTATGTTAAACAGGAGAGAAGAGAAACAGGCATAGTGTAGCTGCCCTGATGTGCGCCGGGGTGGGGACCCAGCGATTGTCGTGGTCTCCAGGTGGGAGGTGGTGTGGTCACGCTGGGAGGAAAGTTTGGGTGGGTCCAAGAGAAGTCAAAGAGACCCCATGGCATGACTCTGGGCTGTGTCAGTTTCACAAGGATGATGGCGGCAGGTGCCTAGGCACGTCCAGAGGTAAAGCTGTTGACTCAGGACCAGAATGGAAGCTTCGGGCACCCAAGCTAGGCTGTTTTTTGAAGTCTTTTGATTTTTGCCACTGGTCTTTTCTCTCAATAGCTATACTCTTCAAGAAGAGACTTCCTTACATTTATACTAAACCAATCCAAAAATGCTTTGCTGGGCAGTTATTGGTCACTTCATCACCTTTTAGGGAACATATTAACTAGGGTGCTTGATGGGGGCAATGCTTTGACCTAAAAGAATCACATAAATAATAGGGATTTGGATATTTAAGTGCCTCCATCATGGTGATGGATACATGTAAAAAGAGCCTTTTGGTCGAGTGTAAGTTTCATGAGCCCAGGACTAAATGGCCCCACGCCTACCCACAATGTGTCTGATGGACTCCTCATGGCCAACCCCAGTCCCCCTCCGACTCCATCGCCCACCGACCCATTCACTACCTAACCATCCAACCAGGTAAGCAGTCACTTCACATACCTCCATTCAGGTCCAGCGTTCAACGCTAAGAAATACAGAAAAATCTAATTTTCGGTATTCCAGGGGACAGATACTTGGTTTCTTCTAGTTCTGGGCCATGTTTCCCTTCTTCTTCTGGCCAGTTATCCATTCTTTAACTCCTTCATACAATCATTCATTTCTGATACATTTATTCAACATGCCAGTACATCACGGAGCATCTGTTATGTGCCAGACTCTGAGCTGATGTCAGAAGAAAAGAGCCCTAGTTTCTGTCCTCATGAAGGTCACATTCTAGTCTAGCATTTTTCTTTTTTTTGTTCTTTCTTTTTTTATTTAAAAAAAATTTTTTTTTCAACGTTTTATTTATTTTTGGGACAGAGAGAGACAGAGCATGAACGGGGGAGGGGCAGAGAGAGAGGGAGACACAGAATTGGAAAGAGGCTCCAGACTCTGAGCCATCAGCCCAGAGCCTGACGCGGGGCTCGAACTCCCGGACCGCGAGATCGTGACCTGGCTGAAGTCGGACGCTTAACCGACTGCGCCACCCAGGCGCCCCATAGTCTAGCATTTTTCTATTGCCCTTTTGGAGTAAAAATTATTTACTGGGATGGTGCCTGCATCACAGGACATTTAGCATCACGGATGTTACCCTACAAATTCCAACAGCATGACCTCTTCCCATTGCAGCAACAAAAAAAGGCACCCATACATTTCTTTCATGTTTATTTATTTTTGAGAGAGAGAGAGAGAGAGAGAGAGACAGAACATGAGAGGGGGAGGGGCAGAGAGAGAAGGAGACACAGAATCCAAAGCAGAGGCTCCAGGCTCTGAGCTGTCAGCAAAGAGCCCAACGCGGGGCTCAAACTCATGAACCGAGAGTTCATGACCTGAGCGGAAGTCAGACGCTTGACTGACTGAGCCACCCAGGTGCTCCTTAATTATTACTCTAAAAGCTCTATCTTCAAATGCTGTCATGTTGGGGGTTAAGGCTTCAGCCTATGAATTTTGGGGGAATGCAGGTTAGTCGATAACCCAGAGGGAAGTCTGTGACCTAGCTTTGCCTGGCAGATGCATCTGCCTGAGATCTGGATGCTGGAGTGGGTGAGGTGTGGGGGTGAGCTTCTGTAGATATTCTGCAGGGTGTGGTGGTGGAGGTCTCTGTTCTAGGGCCACTGTGAGTTTTTAGCATCCTGGCTAGTATTGCAGGTGTTGAGTGGGGGATGGTAGCAACACGGGTTTCTTTAGAACAAACCCAGGGTGCAGGTGGGTGTTTCTCCTGGTTCTATCATCCCTGTTCTGCTACATCCAGTGTCACCTCAGTCATCCTTCTGTCCTTCTGCCTTCTGAAGATTCCATGCATCATTATTGAAATCGTCTTTTGGGGGCGACTGGGTGGCTCGGTGGGTTAAGCGTCTGACTTCGGCTCTGGTCATGATCTCGCAGTTTGGGAGTTCGAGCCCCATGTCGGGCTCTGTGCTGACGGCTCGGAGCCTGGAGCCTGCTTTGGATTCTGTATCTCCCTCTCTCTCTGTCCCTCCCCTGTTTGCATGTTATCTCTCTTTCTCAAAAATGATTAAGCATAAAAAAAAAAGAAATTGTCTTTTTGCTTTAAACTAGCTAGAGTGGATTCTATTGTCTGCAACTAAGAGCTCTAATACAAGGAGAAGATCCCCCAAATAGACCAAATAATAATGTAGTGAGCTCTGGGTAGAGTTCTGTCCAGGATTTTATGGACACTTAGAAAAAAAAAATACCTGTTATCCTTAGCATTCATCTAGTTTTAGCCCTGCCTTCCAACCCCTTGGGTGTTGCTGCCTCTTCCATTAAGAAGTTTCTTGCTAGAGGGGCATCTGGAGGCTCAGCTGGGTAAGCATCTGACTCTTGGTTTGGCTCAGATCATGATCTCACAGTTCATGAGTTCGAGCCCTGTGTTCGAGTGTTGAGTTGGGCTCTGTGCTGACAGCATGGAGCCTGCTTGGGATTCTCTCTCTCTCTCTCTCTCTCTCTCTCTCTCTCTCTCAAAATAAATAAATAAACTTAAAAAATAAAATAAAAGAAGATAGATTTATCTGGTCACCCATTCATCCAAGAATGATTCTCCAATTTAGTAACCTAGTAACTAGTGACTTCAGCAACTTATCCACCAATCACCTTGTAAGGCCATTTATTTGTACGCGAGAAGCTGTTCCCGTAATCGTGGAGTGAGACTTAGGATAACAGATGTTGAGCCTGAGCTCTACATCTTTCTAGTTGTCCCACCTTCAGCTGGTCACTTTTGCTCCATGGGTCACACTTTCCTCAATGGTAACGTAAGAATCAAGCAATCCCAGAGGCCCTTCTCAGCATCGCCATGCTGCACGAGATAGCAGTTCTCTAGTGGGGGCCAAAGCACATGTATGTGCCTGTAGGAATGAGTGGCAACTTGCTGCAGAATGGGCCGTGTGGTAGGGACGGACATCAGTCCGCCATCTTAGAAACACAAGTGTCTGGGGGCTGCTCCAGTTTTGTGGTGAAGGAAAGTGGTGAAAAGAGAAGCCACAGCTAAAAACCTTTTCCAGAGTGTGTTCTTCAGTGCACCAACCCCAGTGACCCCACTAACCCTCCTTCGAAAAGAGTTCCGCAGTGAGCCAGCTTTGGGAAATGCTACGTACATACGCTATTGCCATCCCGGATGTTCATAGTGAGCACTGGTAGGTTGAGGCCCAAAGGAGGCTTGCCGTGAGGAACCCCATGTATCAATCCTTTTCCAGATATATGGCACCGACGGGACCCATTTCTCGTGTAGCATCAATCAGCATCCCAGGCGATACCACGTTCGGGGCAACAGTGAACTAAGGTGATCTTGACGTCTTCTAGAATAAGCGCAGATCTTGAGAGGGTCTCTTTGGGATGGTGAGTCGGGCCTGTGGCTTCCCTGGCTTCTGACTAAACCATGGGCCTCTCTGTGTTCTCAGCAGCAGGAGGCAATGTTAGAGTCCCACACGTGCGGGGGCCACATGAACATGGTGCTGATATCAGTGGTGAGTCATGAGAGCCCACATTTGAGGCATGACCGTTAGACGTGAGTCATGGCCATATGGAAACCTTATTCACATCTACCTTCCTTTGGTCCCTAATCCTTTGTAATGCCCTGGTTTCATGATGTAACTTGGGGGGGAATTAAGCTTGGACAGCAAAATGATGTAATTAATTTAACTCAGCCTCAATTAAAGTCTTCCGCTAGCATGACATCTGACCGTGTCAGTTTCACAGGGTGATGGTGGCAGGTGGCCGGACATGTCCAGACATGTGTGTGTGTGCCAACTGGGGAGGAAGTCTGCCACATGGGTTTCGTTCTGGGTTTGGCTCCCGTTCCTGGTGTTGACCATCTAGGGTTTCCCTGAGGATACGCTTTTCCAACAATTCTTGGCTCAGCTACTAACTCAGGACTCCTTTGGAGATTTTAGGCACTGGTTAGGGGTTCGGCTGTTTTCTGAAGCCTTTTGAATCTCACAACTGGTCTTTCCTGCCCATGGCTACTCTCTTCAGAAAGAAATTGCCTTCTATATATTCAAAAGCAATAATAATTACAAATTATTAAAGTTTTAAAAAATATTTTTTGTAAATTTTAATTTACAATTAAAGACGCTTCTGGAATAGGTGAACATCTCCTTAGCCTGGGACGTACCTGAGCCAGCCGTCCCTGCTCTCTGTCCAGCTGGTCCCCCTGGACACCTCCTTCCAGTCCTTCAGTCACCCTGCCTGCTGTGGCTCCTGACGCTGTCTCTCGTTGGGGAGGTTGACAGCTCTGGCCTGGCTGGAGCCGTGCAGGGCTGGAGCCAACGCTGCCGAGGCTTGAGCTGGAGGAGTGTGCGGTAGGCCCTGCTCGACCCCTGCTGCCTCTGGGGAGTCCAAATGGCTAAGCAAGGATGAAAGAAAGCAAGAAGAGCACTGGCTTGGGGAGCCCACGGACGCAGCTCAGGGCCCCGAGGGTGAGTGGTCTTAGCCAGACTCTGATATAAGGATGACTCTTAGAGGAAGAGACATGCCCCACAGGCCTGGGGGATGAGCAGGAGTGAGGAAGGCAAAGGAGGACAGAGGGAATCACACGTACAAAGAAAAAAAAGGCGGAGAACGAAGTAACACATTCAGGAAAGCAATGTGCCTCGTGCGGAGCAAATGTCGGCTAATCTTTGTGCACCTAATGAAAGGATGCCCGGCCAGGCCTCTGACCCACATCTAGTTCCAGTGGGGCAGGGTCCTTTCAGGGCATCAAGTAGGGGAAGGCACACTCCGATCTGGTGTTTTGAAAGGTCACTCTGGCAGGATGGAGAACGGGTGGGCGTGAACAGGAAGGTGGCACAGCCCAGTTAAATCTTCCCTTGCTGGGCAGAAAGACTGTGCTTTTCAAGAGTCCTGTTCACTAGAGTTCTAAAGTTGGAAGTAATTCAGGGATCTGTTATGAAAAAGCCAGGGAGAAACTTTGAGGACACCAAAAGTGATATCCCAGTTTTGGAATGAAAATATCATGGTGAAGATGTTGAGAAAAGGAAACCATGTGCACTGTTGGCTGGAATGTAAATTGGTGCAGCCACTATGGAAAACAGTAAGGAGGCTCCTCCAAAAATTAAAAATGGAAGTATCATAGGATCCAACCAACCTACTTCTGGGTATTAATCAGAAGAAAGTGAAAACATTAACTCAAAAAGATATCTGGACCCCCATGTTCATTGCAGCATTATTTACAATACTCAAGATATGAAAACAGCCTGAGCACCCACCAATGGATGAATGGAGGAAGAAAATGTGATATCTATATCATCTAATCTATATATCTATCTATATCTATATCTGTATCTGTATCTATATCTATATCTACAGTAACATCATCTTGGATTGTGAGTAACTTGTTCTGCGCATGTTCTGAGTGTTCTGCAAGGCAAGCAAACATTTCTGATAAATTTTAACTTGATAAACGAGCGATGTCTCGCAAGACAAGGAGTACGTGTCACCAAATGTTACATGATCACAACGAATCAGTGGTTCTTGACGTTTGCTTTGACGCACGAGTGCTTTGGATTACAAGCATGTTTCCGGAATGAATTATGCTCCCAAACCAAGGTCTTACTGTATATGTAATGGGATATTATTTAGCCATAAAAAGAAGGAAATCTTGCCATTTGTGACAACACAGGTAGACTTTGAGGTATTATGCTGAGTGAGACAAGTCAGACATAAAAAGACAAGTGCCATATGATCTTACCTATATATGGAATCTAAAACAAAGCACAACACAGCCCATATATACAGAAAACAGACTGGTGGTTGCCAGAGATGGGGTGGGGGAGCGAGTGAAATGGGTAAAGGGGTTCAAAAGGTACAACCCTCCAGTTACAAGTCATGGGATGTAATGTACAGCACGGCAACTATGATTAATAAGGCTGTATTTTATATTTGAAGGTTGCTAAGAGAATAGATCTTAAAAGTTCTTATCACAAGAAAACAATGTTATGACTATGCGTGGTGACTAATGTTAACTAGGTTCGTTGTGGTGATCATTTCACAATATATACAGATATTGAATCATTATATTGTACACCTGAAAGCAATTAATGTATGTCAATTATATCTCAAAACGTGTCAATAGAAGAAACAGAAATGCTGCCCATGTTCATCCTTCAGTAAAGAGGGGTGATTGATTTTGGGGTGTCCATTGGGCTGATAAAAAAATTCCTGAGAGACAATCTCTGCATGATTGGAACTTCCAAACAGCAGGTTTCTGGTATCTCATCGTTATTGTATGGGTTTGGATTTGAGAGTTTACCAAACTGGAAAATTTTGCAGATTGTGGCCAAAGTGGAATTTTCAAGAATATTTCAGGAATATTCAGGAGGAAAAGAGCCTAGGAGTCACTGAGAGTCTTCAGGTGGCAGGTGACAGGCATTGACTTTTACACTGCGTGTTCCAACCTCGATTGGCTTTGGAGTCAGACCCACCAGAGTCTCTACACTCCTGCTTGCTAATCACCTGGCATGGGCAGACCCCCAGCAGCTCTGCGTTCATTTCTTATCTATTAAGTGGAGATAAAATCAGTACCTATTTCATAGGTAGTCATGTGAGAAAGATGTTAAATAATGCTTGTTGGGTTTATGGTCCATTATATTAGTCAGGATTCTCCAGAGAAGCAGAACTAATAGGAGATAGATAGTTAGATAGATAGATAGATAGATAGATAGATAGATAGATATAGATAGAGATTTATGGTGGGGGGATATGCTTGCTCAGTTATGGAGACTGAGAAGTCCCATGATCTGCTGTCTGAAAGCTGGAGAATGAACACAACCAGTGATGTAATTCAGTCCACAGTCTAAAGACCACTGGGGAAAGTTCTGGAATAGGAAAGGCCTGAGTGCTGATATCCCAGGGCAGGAGAAAATGGATATCTGAGCTCAGAAGACAGAAAAAATTCCCTCTTCCTCTGACTTTATCCTATTTGCTCTCAGGATTGGATGGGTAAGGGTGGATCTTCTCACAGTCTACAAATTTAAATGCTAATCTCTTCTGGATACAGCCTCATGGACACATCCAGAAATCATGTTTTACAAGCTATCTGGGCATCCTATGGCCCAGCCAAGTTGACACCGTAAGATATCATCAGGAGTTCACCCCTTGTCAACTTGACAGCTATACCCATCACCTTAAACCGTACTTAGCCTTCAAATAAAGGCAACAAAAAGGTCAGAATTCCACTTAACATGATACAACGGTCCTGTGTACAACTGCAAGTGCACTAATTCCTTGCTGAAAAGAGGAGGTAAAGTTTTCGAATAATATTTACTCTTCCCTGATAACCGGCAACCTGAGTAGTATGATGTAGAACTAACAACAAATACTGATTTGAAGTCAATACATCTTATATTACATAATAAGGGCAAAAGAGAGGAAAAAACCCAATACAATACAATAACCAAAAACATCTCATGTCTTCATTTCTATAATGCTGGAACAGACACTCCCCTTTCTGCTATTTTCTGTATTTGGTGCATTTTTAAAATACTTTTAATTTCAGATACTTTTGTTAAGTTCCTTTCCTGCTCAACCCACCTGAGCCTCTGGTCTGGTCCACGGAACTCTCTTTACCGAAGGGGCACGTCCACATGCACAGGAAGATGACCTTCCCGCATGTACCAGAGGAGTATTGGGCTCAGAGAAAGGGCTCTGCAGTCAGTGTTGGAATTGAACCCCATCGCTAACTGGCTGGGTTAGGGCGAGCTACTTAACCACCATGAGGATCAGTTTCCCAAACTCTGTAAGTGCGTAAAAATAATAATCTCTACTGAGTGGAGTGGTTGGGAAGATTACTCAAGTTCATGGTTGTCAAGGGCATTGAACCCTGTCTGGATACACTGTAAGTGCCGTGCAAGAGCTCTCTTCAATAATGAGACCTCTTCCCAGTAAGTTCTCCCAATTCCTCGCTCCCCAGGTCACTAGTTTCCATGGAAAGTAGCCCTTCGTGGAAGACATTACTCAGTGACCTATTTTCCATTCTAGGGTGATAGCACCAGCTCTCTTCCTCATGAATGGTGGTTTGGAATTTGTATTAGAAGGAGAAGCAGGTTCTCTAGAACACTACACTTGGAGCAGACTCCCCCCACCTTTAAACCTACCAGTGGCTATCAGGTGCCTAGCCTCTACCTTGGCCAGACTCTGTGTGCCTCTCAGTACTCCTCACAACTGCCGTAGGAAGTGGCCACGATCATCACCGTTCTATACACACAGAAACCGAAGCTCAAGTTCACACAGTTAGTAAGTAACAGCGTTGGCATTAAAACTTCAATCTGGCTGCCAAGCAGAGTTCTTTCCAATAAACCATGTGACTCTGTGCCCAAGGGTGGATGGGTTCTATTGAATTTAACTAATTGCTCCCCAAATCATCAATTAACACGTGTGAATATGGAACGGTCTTTTCTTTGTAGACAGAAAAGCTGAGGCCCCATTAGCTTTAATTGGGACAGCATCAGGTCTTTTTTTGGAAAGAGCCGGGAGAGGTGATTCTCGAGAAAACAGCTGGCTCTTCCGGCTGCATTGTCTTAAGTCTGGCACTTTGGAAGATCATGGTGACGAATAATTGGGAGAGGCTTCTGTTGCCTGATGACACCCGGGTTTGCAAGGAGACTTCTGAGTAAGGCGGAGAGGTGAGGTTTTTACCTGTTGTGTGTGCACGACTGTACGTCCTTTGTGTCACGTGACTAATTGGAAATGAGACCAAACGGACTGAGGGCTGTTTAGAGAGCGGGCTCTTCATGTGCATGTCATGTGCAGTGGCACATCTGGACTTGCAGGTTTCAGACCTGAAGATGATCCTTCCCTTTGACCCCATGTTTCCTCCCGGGAAAAGTAGGGGAAACACGCAAAACATGTTTCCTCACAGAGTATTTTTTCCTCTCTTTTAAAATGGGATTCAATTACTTTGTTACCTTGTAATAAGGTTGTTAGAAGTGAGGAAATTGGAGTGATAGAGGCATTCACAGTCAACCAAGGCAAAATGGCTTCTCTTTCAGAGTGTTTCAGGTTCCTTTTGTGAAGGTAAAATTATTCCCTCCCCCCAAGTCCACTTTAGATGGATACTCAAAATAAAAGCCGTTGGCAGTGGGGCTGACCTGAGTGTTATGAAATCAGAGGCCGGAGCCCTGCTCACGGCCTTCCTTCAGGGGCCCTTACAATTCCCCCCTTGAACCCTCCCAGTTTTTTGGAACAGGGTTTGAGAACCCTTGATACACTCTATTGCCTATTTCTTAAAAATACAGATGCTAAACTAGTCATTTCGGTGTGTGTTTAAAGAATGGTCTATTCCAGGGGCGTGTGGGTGGCTCAGTCGGTTGAGCATCTGACTCTTGATTTCGGCCCAGTTAGTGACCTCATGGTGGTGAGCTCAAGCCCCGGTGAGCTCAAGCCCCAGGTGAGCTCAAGCTCCTCTCTGGACGTGGGGTCTGCTTAAAAGTCTCTCCCTCTCTCTGCCCCAAGTCAGCTCATGCATGCACTCTCTCTCTATCACACACACACACACACACACACACACACACACACACACAAAAGGGTCTATTCCAAATCTTCCATGCAAAAGAATTCCAAGTAATGTATGCAAATACTACATTCTTTTTTAAAAAAAAACTTTTTTAACGTTTATTCATTTTTGAAAGACAGAGAGAGACAGAGCACAAGCAGGGGTGGGGCAGAGAGAGACAGAGGGGGACACAGAATCCGAAGCAGGCTCCAGGCTCTGAGCTGTCAGCACAGAGCCCGACACGAAGCTCGAACTCAGGAACCGCGAGATCATGACCTGAGCCAAAGTCGGACGCTTAACCGACTGAGCCACCCAGTTGCCCCATGTAGATACTATGTTCTTAATGAGGTTGGCCACATCCTCCCACTCCTGAAGTGTTAGGTTGTACGTGGTGATTTCTTTCCAAGGAGCAGAGGACAAAAGAGTACCTTGGTACTAGGTACTACTAGGTACCTACTACCTTGGTAGTAGGGAGACCTGAGCAATGCTGCTTCAGCCAGGTGATCAAGGTCAACACCAACAGTGATAGTCATGTTGGTAGGCTCTACCCTTGGTGCTGTGTGGTGAGAATAGTACTTTACCTCTGTGGTTCTCCCCTCAAAAACACAGAATCCTAATCAAATCATAAAAGAAAAAAATCGAGGGACATTCCACAGAATACCTGATCAGTATCTCTCAAATCCATCAGGGCCATCACAAAGAAGGAAGATCTGGGAAACTGGAAACAGAGCCAGTGGTGCTCTGGGGGTGGGGATCCTGGAACAGAAGAAGGACGTTAGGAAGAAAGTAAGGAAATGTGAATAAGATCATGGACTTCAGCTGATGATAATGCACTGATGTTAGTTCATTAATGGTAACAAACGCTCCACAGTAACGCAGAATGTTGATGATGCTGATAACGGATCAGCTAAGTGAGAAGGTACATGAGAACTCTGTACTGTGGTTGGCAATTAAAAAAAATCCAAAACCATTCTAAAATTCA
The DNA here is from genome assembly GCF_018350175.1 of Felis catus. Taxonomy (NCBI): domain Eukaryota; kingdom Metazoa; phylum Chordata; class Mammalia; order Carnivora; family Felidae; genus Felis; species Felis catus. Next base: position 12,204,288 of record NC_058373.1, read on the forward strand.
AAGTTTATTTAAAAAAAAAAGTCTTATTCCATTACGCAATATTTCCTACTGTAGGAAAAGGGTATTTTGGTTCAGTCTAGTCCTTTCTGGTCATACGCGGAGGCTAAAGGGATTTAAAATACTGTGACAAGGGTCTAGACATTAGCTTGTTTAATTCATGTCTCACTTCACCAGCTTGGGGTACAGAATAAGGTCACATCTTTCTAAGCAGGTCTTAATGGGCTCCCATCCCCCTCCGGGTAGCTGGAGAATCTTGTTCTCCCAGGTTCCCCAGGCCTGGCGCTGTCCTCCCTGGTGGGGTGGGGGTGGGGGTGGGGGTTGCTCCACGGGTCTGGGTCTGGGAGAGGCCAGGAGAACCACCCTGCCCATGGCATCTGTGCGGCTTTGCTTCAGGCCTGGGTCCCTAATGGCCCGGGCTCTTTCGATTACCCAGGTTTCCAGGCCACGAAAACACAGGCATGTCTCTCCACCCGGGGTCCTCAGCACCCTCTCTGGCCTCAGTTGCCAGAAAGCCTTGACGACTTCAGAATGAAAATATTATCCTTTCCCCTCAATTTCAAGCCTGCCCATTTCCCGCTCCAGCGTGAGTGAGATCCCTGCCCTCCTTCCCCCAGGGGAGCGCTTCCCTAGATTTCCCTGCTATTTTTGTTCTGTCGTGGGTGGAGAAAGCCGTTGCTGCCTGGCGTCCGTGGGACTTGGAGAGATGTGGCTCACTCTCTCTTAGACCCGGGAGGAGGCAGCGAGATGGGGTGCTTCTTGCACTGGAAGAGAAAGGACTTGGGTTTGGGGCTGGGTTCACCCAGCTCTGTGAGTTTATCACATTTAATCTTCCTGGACCTCAGTTTTCTCATCTGCAAATTGGGGAGAGGAGAGAAAGCACTGGAAGAGTCACACCTCGTCGTAAAATGTGTTCTCTGTTCCATCCAGTGGTGTTCCCCGGAGGCCAAAGCTGGAGCCCAGGCTCTGGGGCTCAGGGCAGTATTCCCTGGCTGGGAGGCTGCCGGCTCAGCCTCAGGGATGGGTGGGGAGAGGCGAGCCTAGCTCTGACCCCACCTTAACCCTCACCCCCTTCCGAGGCTTGTTGGCTATTGCTCTCTGAAGTTAGCTTCAAGAGAATACTGTTCCTTAGAAGCTCTAAGATCCTTTCCGAGGAATAAGTGATTCCCTCCCCCACGAGAGAGCACATTCACTCGATGGGGTTAGAATTTACTTTTTTAGTTTGCAAAACCCATGTCTTTTCACTTTTCTCCTCCAAAGGGATGAAAAGGAAGCCGGTGCCGGGCAAGTCCCAAGGACGATGAAAACAGCTTTCCTGAGGTTCAATTCTTCCAGAAACAATCTTCCTCTTCCCTCCTCCCCCCCATCCCCAACTTTCAATGTGCCCAAGTGTATATATTGTTTTTAAATGTCAAAGAGAAAAAGCCAAAGAAAAAGGGAGAGGGAGAGAAAAACCCTCTCCCTCCTGCGTGTCACATTCCGGGGAGGAGAAAAGGGAGAAGAACCGGGGGACAGAATTAAAGAGATGCAGATTTTTTTTTTTTTTTTTTTTTGTCTCCTCCGCCCTATTCAGGTCTCTCCTGTCCCTCCCAACTCCCCTCCCCGGGGTCGCATTGAAATGTCAAATGCAGCAGTTTGCAGCTGAAAGGGGGGGGGGGAGGTCCCTGGTGGGAACAGACTGCCCTTCTAACCTGCAGATCCACACCGCTCCCTCTGCCCTTGTATTTGCTTTTTCCTTCTTCCCCTTTCTTCCCGGAGGCTTTCTCCAGCAGATGTTGTTTGGGACGGAGGAGGCCCCGCGGGGAGCGCAGTGACCGCCACCTGGGAGTGTGAAGGAGGCCGGCTAGGACACCCTGGGCCCCCGCTCCCCCCCACCCCACTTCCTCCAACTTCCAGCTGGCACACGAAGACATCCTTCCCTGGGGGGGGGGGGGGTGTCTCTTCATTTCCCATCCCTGAACGGAAAGGCCTGGGAGGGATGCTCCTGTGTGCCCCGAGCGCCCGGCTCGCTGTCGGGTCACTTCTGTCCAGGCACGTCTGGGGTCAAGACGCAGCCGAACAGTGACGTGCTTTATTGAAAATGGGTGAGACGGTTTACAAAGCCCGGAGTTGGTGAGGGTGTGGGAAACGGGGGTTTCCCTAAACTACTAAGGGAGCCTATTGGGGCCGGGCTTTCTGGAGAGGATAGGGATCAACAACCTTGGAGAGAGTGCACACGCTAGACTGGGTAATTCCGCCTCTGGGGATTTCTCCCAAGAAAATAATGAAACACGTGAGGAAAGAGCACAAGGATGTTCGTCTCAAGAATGCTCTTAATGCAGCATGATTGGAAACATGCTGACTTTCTCTCTGTAGGATTCAAAACAAAACGTTGGCACAGCATTTACGGGCGTAGCACAGAGCTGTTAAAAACGATTGTGTAGATTTATGTTTGCTGATGCGAAAGACTAGCCACAACAACAACAACAACAACCAAACAGCAAAGGAAATAGGCTATAAAACAGTGTGGGTAGTTCTTTCTTATTTCTTTACATCAACTGATACAGGTGAGTGGAAAAAAGTCTGTAAGGAGGGGCACCCAGATTTTTATGTCTGGGTGGTAGGATTATGGACGATATTTATCATCTCCTTTATCATTTCTAGTGTTTTCTGACTTTTAGACACTCCTGTTACGAGTATTCCTGTTATAATCAGAAAAAAAAAATCAACAAAGTTGTTGTTTTAAAAGTCTAAACTCACTTTTGCCCCTTAGGTACTGTAATCCCATTTTTTCCCCTTATGTCGTACCAATAAAAATTTTCTAGGAATCAAAATCCCTCCATTATAACACGCAAGCAGAAATTCATTGTTTTTGGCACTCCAGAAGCAAAGCAACTAATAACTAATAGATTGTAAAACACAGTAAAGTCTAATAATTTTTTCTCTGGTCACCAATTTATTTTTTAATTTATTTTTTAAGTTTTCTTATTTATTTTGAGAGAGGGGGAGGGGCAGATGGAGGGAAGGAGACGGAATCCCAAGCAGGCTCTGCACTGTCCCCATAGAGCCCGCTGTGGGGCTCAAAGTCTTGAACGGTGAGATCATGACCTAAGTCGAAATCAGGAGTCAAGGCTCAACCCACTAAGCCACCCAGGCGCCCCTCTCTGGTCACCAATGTAAACTTGATGGCTTTTTTAGTAAAGAATGATTGTTACTTCTCCTGGGCTCCAAGCTAGACTGTACCCGCTCACCCAATTTCTCCTAGCCTGAAGTCAGCCTTTCTGCTCATTATCTTTGCACAACCACCTCCAACCCCTGTATCAGGATATCTCCATCAGTCTGTTTAAAAGGAGACTGCTGTGGACATCACAGCAAGACATACCCTTTGAATATTGAGAGATTTCTTTTTTTTTTATTTTATTTAAATTTTTTTTTCAACATTTATTTATTTTTGGGACAGAGAGAGACACAGCATGAACGGGGGAGGGGCAGAGAGAGAGGGAGACACAGAATCGCGGAAACAGGCTCCAGGCTCCGAGCCATCAGCCCAGAGCCTGACGCGGGGCTCGAACTCCCGAACCGCGAGATCGTGACCTGGCTGAAGTCGGACGCTTAACCGACTGTGCCACCCAGGCGCCCCGAATATTGAGAGATTTCTATAAGCCTCCCAGCTTCTCCTGCCCAATACTGCTTTCCAAATGCGCTAAAAGTTATTATTTGAATTTATGTGATTTTCCCCTAAGAGTTAAAACTGGTTCCCTTTCGTAACATGCCCCATGGTAAGGTAAGGTCTTGGCTTTGGATATAATATATCATGAAGGTCAAAGTCCTGATGTTATGCCCAGAATTCGTGATCCCCAGAGACCACTAGGGAGCCGAGTCCGATGCAAAAGCAAAGAGCCTTTATTCGAGCTAGCTCGAGCTCAATCCCCTACCTGCACCGACGCAGCGGTGAGATACCAGGGAAAGAGAGCGAGTTTCAAAAGGACAAAGGTTTTATTGGGGCCTGGGGGCAGTTGGTGAGGTAATGGCTATGGCCTCAGCCGATTGGCTGGGGAGGGGTCCTGGGGAAGGGTCCGGCAGGTGAGGGAGGGTTTACTCCAGGGGAGGAGGTGTGGTCAAGGTGAAGGACACAGAACAAGATGGAGTCGGCTGGCGTAGGCCCGCCCTTTCACTGACTCTTCTCTTCTAAATATAAATTGGTATTTCTGGGAAACATGCTGCAGGACTGACATGCGTTTCCAATTTGTGCTCAAGTGGGAGTGGCTGGAGGAAATAGGAGAAGAGATGCACCTGGGATCTCAGCCGCCATATTGGAAAGTTGGAGCCATGGCTTGAATGAGTGGGGCTGACACTTGGAGCTCACATTCCTGCCAACCTGGAGCTGGGCAGTAGTTGGAGTGGTAAACAAACAAACAAACAAACAAATAAACAGATTATATTCAGGAACTATTGCAATAGGGGAAAAGAGACTTCAGTGGAGAACTGGGTTCAGTTCTGAATATAGTACGGACAAGTGGGGATTTACAGTCAGTGAGCAGAGTAGGGGTCAGGGGATGGGAAATTACTAAGAAAAAACATCAGGGATAAAGAGGGATTCTTGCGGAAGGTGGGCCAGGGTGATCAGATATCACCTGGGAAATCGTGGGGGATGTAGAATTTGATCAGATATTTACAGTGGATCAGTTATTGAGGATGGGGCATTGTGACTAAACTGACTTCACGGGATTCTTGTTGACGCTGAGCAACGCCCAGGCGGACACAGAGGCCAAAAGTGGAGGTCTAGGTGAGAAGACAGTTGAGAGGAGCCTGACCGGTTTATCCAAGAAGAGCCTCTCCATCAAGCTTTCTGGTGTGGCATCTGAAGACTAACCTCTTGTGCGATGGTAAGGGGTTGGGGGAGCGAGAGAGCAGAAAAAGGAAAGGCAGCCTTTATTTGTGCTTATTCTTCTGCTGGGACACATGTCAGGGAGGGCTGTGGAGCAGGTCAGACGACTTTGGCTGCTATTTGGTGTTTCTCTCTGCCCCGGTGCTGGCCATCACCTGCACAGAAGAGGGTGTGTGCGTGTAGCTAGCTCTTGGCCATCGCCTCCAGGGAGACCTTCCCTGAGGGCCATGGAATGGAAAGATTAACCCAGGAAAAGCTCTTCGTGTCTCTCGCCAGGATGCCCGTGGCTGTGACCTATTCAGAGCTTAGGATGACCCAAGGTCAACCAGCCTCCAAAGTGTCTCCCTTGTACCAGTCCCCGTGTGTGCCTGGTGATGAAGACACAGTCCAGTATGGGGAAGACAAGAACTGGCAGGGAAGAGCCAGGGGCTGCTGCCTTCCTGGCAAAGAACAGCTTTGGGGAAATGGAAACAGCAGGGCGCTTCTGTGGACGCTTTCATTTGTTAACACAGGCCATGCTAAGCAACAACTAGAAGGAGCCTTGGGCATCCGCGTCTGGCCAGAGAACAATTCTTTGTTTTTCTCCAGAAATAAGGGACCTTTTTCTAGGACTGAGATGTAGTCTCGAAATTTGTCTTTAGTTAGGGCTTTCAGTTGTCTTTTCTGATTCTCTATGGTTCTTAGGTCTTTACAATACTGCGGACTGAAGAAAAGCATAGCTTGAAAAAAAAAAATTTCTAGTGATTACCAAATACCTAGTCTTCAAGCTTTGCTGGTCTTTTTTTTAGTTATTAAAAAAATTTTTTTTAAGTGTTTATTTATTTTTGAGACAGAGAGAGACAGAGCATGAACAGGGGAGGGTCAGAGAGAGAGAGAGAGATACAGAATCCGAAGCAGGCTCCAGGCTCAGAGCTGTTAGCACAGAGCCTGACACGGGGCTCGAACTCACGGACCGTGAGATCATGACCTGAGCCGAAGTCGGACGCTTAACCGACTGAGCCACCCAGGCGCCCCAAGCTTTGCTGGTCTTAAATTTTCTTCACATTTCACACGAGGACTGTAGTGCCTTCCTTAGGGGGTCACGGAGCTCCCGTGGCTGATTACAAATGATGTGGTTCTGAGTAGCATTCTCTCCCCATGTCATTTGCCCCAGCATTTCAGGACACACTGATGTCCCTGCTCTTTCCTACATCAACAGGCTCGTTCACACCTTTTCACCTCTCTACCTGCTCCTTCCTCTGCCTGTTCACTCCCTGACTTGCTTACCTCTCAAACATCTCATCCTCTAATGGTTATAACAGACAGTGGTCTTCTCTGATATGTGTCTGCTTCTCTTCACCCCTGCTGGAGCTTGTCATACTCTTTTTTTTTTTTTTTTTTTTGCCGGAAACCTTTCCTGAAAATCCTCCCTTTCCCCAACTCGTCTCTGAGCTTCTCAGGGACGTGGAATATTTATTGCTGAATGGATCAACAGATTATTTAGGTGCTGTACGAAAAGTAGCTGCTTTTCTCCAGTCCCTGTCCTAAGGAGTCTGTAATCCCAGATGAACAAAAATGATGTCATCACATTCTCGTAAAATAATTCTATCAGGAGTAGGTGTTCTGACTCCCTGTCTCCGGCTTCTAATGAAGCCCCTAGATCAGTGGTCTTCAAAGTTGATTCAGATGTGGAACATTTGGAAGTTACTGTATTCTTGGGGGGGGCGGGGGCACTAGGAAATGTTAATATACTTGCCTTCATCTTTTAAACTAGAAATAATTCATTACTGGAATACACGGGGAGTGTAAGCTATGTAAGATTGCACCTAAGGGCACATATGTGTGTCCATAAAAAACAAACAAACAAAAACCAAACTCTTCAAAATCCAAGTCCTTAAATTAATTGTAAGTGTATTCCTTCAAAATTTTTATTAATAGTTATTTGGTGCTTATTTATTTATTCATTCGTTCATTTGCTCTGTGAGTGCTCATTCGTAAAGAAGCGAAAATGGGTGATAAGTGTTTAAGGAAAGAAAATTTTGGAGAACAACTTAAAACAGAAAACATTCTATCCATTAATCATTACTCCATTTTGACGGCTTAATAGTCTTGCTTAGTAATGCTAATTGGGTCCTTATGATGTGCGAGACATGGTGCTAAGGGCTTTGCCCGGTCTATCCCATTCCTCCTCCCCCTTCCCCCTTGAAGTGGGCATTTTCTTATTTTCATCATACCGATGAAGTGGAGGCTTGGTCTTAAAGGATGCGTGCCTGCAAAAAGCAAAATCATGACCTGTATCCACATATAACATGAATACAGGCCAAAGGTTTTATTTAACTCATTAATTAATGAGAGGACCAGTGAGATGTTACAAGAGGTTCCAAGGAGAATCCAAAGACCAGAGCGCACACCAGCCACCGAGAATGCTGAAACACCTCTGAACTCATCAATATCCACGGAACGACAATCAATCGATGGCCTTTCTGTAGGACGTATCGGCAGGGTAGTGCAACGCACAGGCTTGTAAAGTCGCTTTAAGCCAACGCCAGATGTCCGAACGTAACTCAGAGGATACATAAGGCAGAACTCCCACTTATCTTTTTCTGTCCATTTCAAAGCCTTTCCCAGGTTTTCAGGGTTAGAAAAAGTGAGGGATTACTTTCAGATCACATAGTCAGGAGACAAATCCCAGCAATCCACAGCCAGTGTCCCTAACAACTGCCTGTTGCGAGAAAAGTTTAAGAACAGCCAGATCAACTCTTTTTCGGGGTGGCTATTCTGCTATAGTTCGATCTCTCTAGAGACATATTCTGTGCGAGAGCACCGGACTGTACATGTTTAAGTTTTAGGAAATAGAAGGAACTCACATTTATTGAGTCGTTAACAGGTGTCACATATTGTGGCAAATGCCTGAAGTCCAAGATCTCCCTTTAGCTTAACAATGGCCACATAAGGGAGGTATCAGTGACCCTCATTTTACAGATGAGCAAGCAGGTTGAGAGAGATTCTCCAAGTTTGCAAGGCTAGTGTCATGGAGCTGTGTTTCAAACCCATGCCCCTCCGAAGCAAGGCCATACTCTGCTAGCCGAGTCAGTCACTATTCTAACAAGGAATTCGCGTTGTTCCCACTGTTTGGAGGCTGTATCCTTTGCTGTGTTGTGGACTGGGGGATAACTTCAAAGAAGACCGCTTTGAAAATAAACCACTTTTTGGGGGTCTTCTGCTCAGGAGACCCAAATTTGTGTTCAGTGACCCCAAAGTGACACAAGTTCTGGGCCCAGCCCTGATCCATGCCAATGCTCAGATATTGGGTAGGACATTGATTTTGGAATGGCAGTGTATTTTTTCAGCTGTGCACAGGCTGGGTTAGCAGGACAAAGTAACTCCCTTAAGGCATCGGGAGTATTCTTAAAACGCTACACGCTGCTGAATTTACCCCAGGACATCAGCTCTGAGCTGTCGCCCCTCCCCCAAAGAAATCATGCAGGCTTTTCCAGCACTCTCTCACCCCAGGACTGACATTTTGAACCTGCACACGGAGACTTCCTTCGGGTTCTCCAAGCATGGCCCCTTCATCACCTTCATCAAAATGACCCGATGTTTGTATAAAATGCTGTTTGTCAATAGCCCTTGAGGTTTCCTGCATCAGAAACACAAGGAGATGAGGGCTGAAAATGTCTGTTTTCAAGGTCCATCCGGAGGGATTTGGGGGACCCCACAGATAGAAATTCTGGCGCTCTGGATTCAGACAGGCCTGAATGTGATCCTGGCCACACTGTGTGACGTTGGACAAGTTAATTCAGCTCTTGAAGACCTGCTTTTCTCATTTGAAAAATGGGGATAATTATAGTTGCAAAGAGTGAAGGAGATAATCTATGGGAAGCATTTGGCACAGGGCCTGGCACCGGCTATGTTCCCAGTAAGTGTCAGCTATTAATGTATTTTATTGATCCTAAGATGCTCCCCCCTCCCCGCCCATATTAACATCTCTGAAATCGGTCTGCTTCTTAAAATTGATGGCATGTCATGGTCTCAGTGGTGGCATTTTTCCCTTCTTAGTGGCCTCTGAAACAACGGTGCATCTTACAATAGATGGTGTCTTAGATGGTGCGATATGGTGTATCTAAGGGCTCGTGGGGCATAGTGTGGTGGCCACAGGGTCTCCTGGAGGAGAGGTGTAATTTGGGGAGTCTCTGGTCTGTCTGCACCCTGGCCCTGTGCGTCTCTCCCACCGGGCAGGTCCTGAGTTATAAAGTCTCTGCTGCTCCCACAAGTCCGTTCTTCCCATAATCATTTGCATCTCCTGTAATTTTCTGACCTCTCCGACAATTCTTGGTATTTTCATTGTCATCGCCCTCACAATTCCCTGTTCTCTCTCACAATTCTTTTTTCGTTCTGATAATTCTCCACTCTCACAGTTCTCTTCCGCACACAGCTCCCACTTGCCTCCCGTAATTCCTTCTCCTCTCCCATAATCCCCCTCGCCTCCCATAATTCCCCCTCTCCCAGAATTCTCTTCTCTCCCAGACTTCCCTCTCGTCTCCCATGATTCCCTCGTCTCCCACAATTCCCTCTCGTCTCTCATAATTCCCTCGTCTCCCATAATTCCCCCTCTCCCAGAATTCTCTTCTCTCCCAGACTTCCCTCTCATCTCCCATGATTCCCTCATCTCCCACAATTCCCTCTTGTCTCTCATAATTCCCTCATCTCCCATAATTCCCCCTCTCCCAGAATTCTCTTCTCTCCCAGACTTCCCTCTCATCTCCCATGATTCCCTCATCTCCCACAACTCCCTCTTGTCTCTCATAATTCCCTTGTCTCCCATAATTCCCTCTCTCTTCCCCTTGGCTCCTGAACAGGAGCAAGTGAAATGAAAGCTGAACAAAAATGGCGGCGGGTTCGCCCCTCCCTGGAGGAATGTCCACGGCTTCAAAGACACTTGTTGAGCCTCCCCTTTGTGGGCCCTGCTCATGTTTCCCTTTAGGACCCTTCAAACCAGGACAGCTTGAACTGGGTGGGGCAGGGGAGGTGCGGCCACCGCTTACCTGGTTGTCTCCCCCCATCTCCAAATCTGCCTCGTTAGATTTCTCTGTGCCTCTTGGCTTCAATGTCCTCCCTTTTCCTTTTCCTTTGGGTCCTCTTTTCAGGGAAGGATTTTGAGGCCAAAGCCAGGGTGCACGAGGAGCCAATAAAATCCCTGAACACCGCTCGCCCCAAAATAGCAAATCAGGGAGAAAAAGCCACCCCCCTCCGCCCAGTGACCCCTACTTTGCTCCTGGCTTTCCTCCTCTCAGCTGTGTGACCAAGATGGGATTTGGCGGCACGATCGCGGTGGGGGAATGTTTTGCTCCGTGTGGCCGTTTTTAAGGTGATCTGAGCGACAGAATCGGCTTGATGCGTGGCTTGCTTCCTTAGAAAAAGCACCATCTGGGTTTCGATTTCATATTTACTATTTTAAACCCTTTCAATTAGACCCCTGGGGCTTCCCAGGCCTGCCTGGGGGAGTCTCTCTTCCAGCTTCCCTTCCCTTCTTTCCCAAACCCCGGGACAAATGTTTGTTTTTCTCACATATTCATCATGGCCCAGCCTTCAGAAAGTACTGAGGAGCTCAGCAGTGGCATGGGAACCTGGTGCCTGGCGGCGATGGGGGTAGGGGTGTTGCACTGAGAACAGGGCTTGGCAGGCTCACTTCCTGCCCCACGCAGGCATTCACCACGGAAAGCTGGGGAGGGTGGTCTTGGCACATTAGCCGAGCCCACTGGAAGCCCTCAATTTTGAGAGGGAAAGGGACTTTCTCATGGGTTTTCCGCTCCAAGTGTATCAATCAGCCTCCGAGAAACACAAGGGAGGCAAGAAGTGGTTTCCTAGCAGGAACAGTGATTACAAAGGCCACCGGCTCCCTTTGTATCTTTTGTTCCTGCTGGCGCCTTAGAATTTTGGGGCCGCCCAAGTAGAGCAGGCTTTGCTTGCCTGGGTCCGCTGATCCTGGAAGTCGCAGGAGGGACGAAGGAAAAGGTGCCCAGAGTAGCAGAGGGAGAGAGAGAGAGAGAGAGAGATCCCAGCTCTGGAATCTTTGCTGTGGCTCCTCTCCCTCTCTCTTGCATGATGGATGGCTTTCTGCAAACGTCTGGGCTGCTGATTCTTGACATGTCACCAGGGAACGATCAGACCAATCTCTCCCGGCTGTGAAATTTACGTGGGCGTCGCAATCTGCTGGGCACTTCGTCGGTGCCCCTTAAATATTACACCCTGCCTGCGCTTTTACCCTCCCTCCGTCCTTGGAGGGTAGGATTCATATCTAATGCCATGTAAGTGATTTTTGAAAGGGTAGTTGAAGCAGGGGACTGAAGGAGGAAAACAAAGAGGAAGACAGTAATATCATCCCCTCCCCACCCTACCTCCCCCCATTACCTCCCCACCAAAACTTGTTTACATTTTGCATGTGTTATTGGGCCGAAGATACACATCTGTGACTGGTTACTATCTTTCCTTGCCCCAAGTTGCCTCTGCGGGATCCCGCCCTGCTGGTGGGATTTTTGCCCGCTGAGCTGTGGGGTGCGGGGTTAAAGGACCCTTGCCAAAGCGAAGAGTTTTATCTGGCTTCCTGACAGCTGTGAGAAATGCTGATTGACAAAAGGGCAGAGTCTAGGCAGGGAGCTGGGAGGAGGGCACAATGTGAAGAAGCCCTGAGGCGGGAGACAGGTCCCCACGTGTCAGTTTTGAGAGGCATTATTGGTTTCAGATAGATTTCATTCCCATACTAGAAAGGAGTGCTTTTTTAATATGGGATCAAAAAAATATCGAAGACTATCATGAAGGGCAGAGAATGGTGTGTATACAAATGATGACCCAACTACCGGGTGGAATACGTGGGCTTTGTGTTAATAAGAGTATTTGAATGTAGAGCAACAGCTTTGTGCTATGAATGGCTCTTGAAAGCCTCCAGCTTCTGGGGAAGAGACACAGAGGGTTTCTAATATGCAGATGAAGCCGGGTCTGAAGCCCCCAGGATAAAAAAGTCACATAAGTCTCATTCATCATTTTTATACAGGTGGGCTCCTGGACTGATTTGGAGATTTCCATCAGCGTGCAAATTAATTAAGCCATTAAAAGGTGACACAGAAGCATGCACAGGCATCTTCCCTGACAAGGAGCACGTTGCTCTGGGTCTAATTGTCAGAATAGTTATTTTCTCCCCTGCAAACTACTGGCAGAAAATTCAGCATGGTGCATTGGTGTGCTTTTAATTACCCACAGGATCTGAGGATGGGGGCTTCGCGGGATACATGTTTATGAACTATCTAGATTTGTACATGTGCAAAAATACCTATTAATCCTTCCCAGCCGGATTCATTTATTTTAAGCAAATCGTGGTGGCCGGAGATAGCTTTGGGGCTTGGGGGGGCTTGAACGAGGGATGTTTACCTTCATGATATGTGGATTTCATCTTAATTTGTCTGAGTGATGAAAAAAAAAAAAAAGCTTTTCTCAAACGGCACTCGCTGCCCGCAAGCCAGATTTTTAGTGGGCATTGTCATAATTGGCATTAACAAGACATTTCAAAATACAGGCTAAGGGCCAAAACAGAGCAATGCAAGTAAAATTCATCTGTTCTGTGGAAATGAAAACCGTCTGGGCCAAGCCTGCAAGTGTCATACTGAGAACAACACAGGTAGCAACATCAGAATGTCTTTCCTGTATCCAGTGGTCCACTTAATAATTTGGGAAATTGTTGTTGGCACCTAGCACGTGCCCATCCCTGAGCTCGGTGCTAGGGATATACAGTGAAGTGTTACCAAGAACACCAGTCATATTGGATGAGGGCCCACCCTCATAATCTTATTTTAAGTTAATTACTTCTTAAAATACCTTATCTCCAAATATGGATACGCTCTGAGCTACTTGGGATTGAGACTTCAACATAGGAATCTTGAGGGGGACACAAGTGGACCCATGACACTCTATGAGGAAACGGAATACACATTTCTGAGATTCAAAATCGAAGGCTGGAACCGATGTAATCGAAGGCTGGAACCCCCCCCCCCCCCCCCATGAATTGTTATGAATGGGTTGCAAATTCCAGCTGTAACACAGAAACATTGGAAGGAGGAGGGGCATCTTACTCAGGGAAATGCAAACTTGGGGAATGAGATTCATAAAGTGAAAACCCTCCGGATAAAACCTACAGGGATAGACGTGGTGGTTGTGCAGCATTGCGAATGCACTAAATTGTCACCGGATTGTTCCCTTTAAAATGGTCCATTCATGTTGTGTGAATTAAAAAAAAATTTTTATGTTTATTTTTATTTTTGAGAGAGAGACAAAGCACGAGAGGGGGAGAGGCAGAGAGGGAGAGAGAGAAGCCCAAGCAGGCTCCGTACTGTCAGCACAGAGCCCGATGTGGGGCTTGAACCACGACCCCATGAGATCATGACCTGAGCCCAAGTCGGACGCTTAACTGACTGAACCCCCCCAGGCGCCCCCATGTTGTGTGAATTTCACCTCAATAAGTAAAACAAAACTAAAAGCAAAACAAAGTTAAAGGCAGCCACTGGTAGAATTTTTAAAATGTTGATCATAAAGTTTACAACCCTAGAGTAGGTTAAAACACAAAAAGATAAGGGCGCCTGGGTGGCTCAGTTGGTTAAGCGACCGACTCCGGCTCAGGTCAGGATCTCGCAGTTTGTGAGTTCAAGCCCTGCGTCGGGCTCTGTGCTGACAGCTTAGAGCCTGGAGCCTGCTTTGGATTCTGTGTCTCCCTCTCTCTCTCCCCCTTCTCTGCTCACGCTCTGTGTCTCTCTGTCTCTCAATAGTAAGTAAACGTTAAAAAAAATTAAAAAAAAAAGACCATACATGCAAACGACAGCAAATAAATACAGCATGACAGTCTCACAGCGAAAATACACCAAATGATTTGACAGACACGAGACAACTATGAGCTAAGACAATAAGTGATTTACACTCTTTACAAAGGCTTTCAAGTTGTCTTGAAAAACTAGTGCGTTATCCTCTGTTAACATGGAACACATCTGAAATAAAATGTGGTGAGATTGAAAATACAATAACGAATGAAGGCTGGCTAGGAGACAGAGAGTCAAAGAAAGCAGGGTTGGCAGTGTCCCTTTCACAAAAATGATCTTCAAGGCAAGAAGCATTAAATGGGAAACGGAGTCATTTTGTGTTGATATGTTGTATGTTCTACATGGACGTGCTTTTGGAGTGTGGACGCTGTCCCGATTACTATGCTGGGCGTGCGTCATGCATTATTTCTTGAAAGTCCTGTAAGGTGTGTGCTGTATTATCATCCCTATTTCCAGAGGATTAGAGAATCTCACCACTAATCGGGGACAGACTAGGAATCTGATCTCAGAGCCCGAAGCTTGGTCACCACAGCGTACTTCATGCACTCAGCAGCCTAACCGAATACAAGCCAACCCGTGTTTAAAATACAAGTCAATGGTAAAGTAGTATAATGTGTTCCACAATCTTTACCAACTTTTGTCAGAAGTGATTAAAAGATATGTGGCCGCAAAGGAAATAGCAGCAGACTCCAAACTGATTGTGGAAACTGTACAAGCCACATTCTCTGACTCCAATGCCATAAAAATCGAAACTACTAATAAAAAATTAAACAAAAATATCTATCCAATCACTTAAGAAATAAAACAAGAGAACACCCAGCCCTCTCCAGAACTCAAACCCATTTTCTTAACAGTTTACTTGGAAATTATTAGGAAGGGAATACTTCTATCAAAAACAAGAAATGTAGGTCAAGTTTTACTTAGTGGCAACATGATGACACCAAATGATTTCATTTTTTTTAAAAAAGAAAGAATACAAAGAAATAGCTAGCATATTCATCTCAAGAAAAGAGGTAAAATAACAATAAGAATGCCAGTCAAACCGTGGAAAAGAAATGGTAATTTAATCAGAAATTCTGATTTAAAAAGGAGAGAACTCCCCTAGTGTAATTGATATTAATAGTCGACTAAGAGCTGGTTTTCTGGTTGAATTTCTGGAAAACTTAAAAAAAAAAGAGAAGACAGAAATTTAGAAAAACAAGCAGCTGTAATCATAGATTTGGAGGGGATTTTAAAATTATTAGAGAATTAATACTATGGAAAAAATGGAAAATTTCAATGAAGTGGATGGTTTTGCTGGCAAAAATAAAAATTGATGTAAGAATGAAAACCAAACAAATCAATGTACATACAAGAAATGTAAAAACAGTTAAAGAACTTAGGCTAAAATTTATCCTAGGGCCAGACAAATTTGTGTGTTTTTTAAACTTTTAAGGAAGAACTAATTTCTGTGCTGAAAAAAAAAAAGGAAAAAGCCCTATAATTTTATAAAGCTAGCTTAATCTTTTTTAATGCTTATCTATTTATTTTTGAGAGAGAAATAGAGGGAGAGAGTGAGTGAGAGAGAGGGAGAGAGAGCGTGAGCAGGGGAGGGGCAGAGAGAGTGGGAGACACAGAATCCCAAGCAGGTTCCTCACTGTCAGTGCAGGGCACGACCCTGGCTCAAACCCACGAACCATGAGATCATGACCTGAGCCAAAGTAGGACGTTTAACCGACTGAGTCACCCGGGCGCCCCATGTATGTGGAAATTCTTCTGATTGGTCATGCCATCTGACACCAAACCAAACTGGCAATATCAACTGATGCTGAAACATCATTGATACACACACACACACACACACACACACACACTTATAACAGCTAGCTTTGCCATATATGAGGTCAAACAATAATAGGGAGACATAATAGAGAAAATGATTGTATCAAGCTAGCAACAAAAATCATAGGAGTAATACTATCAAGAAATGTGTGAAACCTTTACTTGAAAACTCCCAAATTTTATTAAGAGATAGTAAAAGAGATTCAAATGATAGGGAGATCTATCATCCGATCCGACTTAATGATGCAAAGATACTAGTTTGTCCCAAGTTTACAATCCAGTCACAATTCTGAGTCACACTCCCCGATGTAATTTTTTTGGGGGAGGAATTTGACAAAATAAATCTAAACTACACGGGCTGAGGGAGATAGGAATAAAAAATGAAATGATAGTCAGATACATAAAATGTAGAAAGCTCCAGTAATCGAACCAGGAGACCTGTTAGTGATAGGCTGAGTGGTTAGTCTTTAAACTCAAATCTATGTAAGAGCTTAGGGTATAAACAAGGACACATGAGACAATGAGAAATAGATTGAATCTTTCAACAAACGGTATTGAGTCTTTGTGGGAAGAATCAAGTCAGAGTTGCTCCTGACTTCAAACACTAAAATAAATTCCAGATGGAGTCAAGATTTAAATGCAAAAATATTCTGCTGCTTTAGTAATCAAGCAATGCAAATTAAAACGAAATGTTACTTTCTTTTTCTGTGATATTGGCAAAGATTAAAAAAAAAAAACACTTGATTTTGGGAGAGTGTGGTGAGGAGGGACCTTCACAGATTTCTGGTCTGAATTTAAGAGAATTCAGATCTTCTTGAAGAGTGATATTTATTAACAACTTCTAAAAACGTTCAAACTCTGTGACCTACAGATTCCATGTCTTGGCATCTATCCCAGGGAAAGATATGGAGAGGTAAATAGATGATAGATAGATAGATAGATAGATAGTTGATAGATAGGCAGAGAGATAGACAGCAGATAGTTAGACAGACAGATATGGAGACAAAGATTTACCAACAAGTATTGTTATTTCAGTCATATTTGTCATAAAGCCCAGTATCTAGGTATTTGTTAAATATCATATTATTCCTAGGATAAAATATTTCTTTATATTTTTATAAATGAAATATTCAAATCATTCATTCTTTCACTCATTTATTGATTGGGTTTAACTAATCTCTACATCCTACCTGGGGCTTGAACTCACGACCTTGAGATCAACAGTTGTATGCTCCACTGACTGAGCCAGCCAGGTGCCCCACAAATGAAAATTTTGAAGACTATGTAATGACATAATAAGATACTTATGATGTAATGTTAAACAAAAGGGATGACACAAGCTATAGGTACATATATATGTATATCTAAAACTCAATTTTATTAAAAATATGTAAAAGGACAAAAAATTGCAAATATACACAGGAAAATATTAGCAGTGGTTATCCCATGGGTTAGATCAGAAAAAAATTTTTATAGTGATAATGTTTTTCAAATTTTCTAACTTGGAAATTCAGTAATTTTGTGAATAGAAAAAGAATTTAAAGAAACACCAAGTGAAACAACAACAACAAAAAAAAGAGCTAAAGGTAAAGAGATGATGAAAAAAAGGGGGAAGAGGGAGAAATAAATGTTTTAAGGCACGTAGAAGAATTTGAAGGCATGACAGAAGTGGAAAAATCATAAACACAATTGTTCATAGATGTAATGCTCATAAATTAAAAGCTAATTGAACGTCAAAGCCAAAATTAAAAGCTCTCACCAAGCTGAAAAAAAATACTTGCAATAAAATTGAGAAGACCCGAATAAATGAGAAGAAAAACCCAACACACCTTTAAATATAAAAACGGCCAAATTATATTAGCAGATAATTTGATAATAGAAAAAAATCAAAATTGTTTAGTATGCACAAGAAAAAAATGTTTCCAGAAATCAAAGGAATACATATTAAAATTAGACGGAAATATCATATCTTCAAAAAAATATTTACAGGCATGGCAAATGTTTGTATCACATTCAGAATGAAGAGGTGAACAAGTTATGTGGTCAATTTTATGCAAATAAATGATTTATAAAATGAATGGAAGGAAATACACCAGATATAACACCTCTGGCTATTTCTAGTTAGGTAGATAGGAGGCTATTTTGAATTTCTTCTTTAATGGCGTTCTAAGGATTCTGTCCATGGCAAATACTGCTTTAGAAGCAATTATGAACCAAGAATTTGGTCATATGCAAATGCATCCATCATGCCTGTCTTTGATGGGAAGGACACATCCTGAAATATGGACGGGACTTCTAAAGAATAGAGCATCAGCGTCTTGAGAGAAATCTGCACCAGCTGGGAACAAAGAAAGGTCGCCAAGCATTTACCACTGGCCTAAATTTTCCTGCTTTTCAACAGGGCTTCCTGAAGGCCTCAGCTGCTCGGTGGCGTTTCTCTGGGGAACTGATTTAACAACGCTGACTCACACATCAGTCCTGGCCTATGGGAACCCACAGAACAAACTTAATCCCTTTCCTCTTTTCACATTAGCATCTCTTCATTATAGAAAATACAGATAAACAGAAGGAAGAAAATAGGAACCAGTTGGAATCCAGCCATCTAAATATAACTGAGGTGAACATCTCCGGGTAGGCATGCCATAATGTTTGTCGTAGGCTTTTCGAAAAATGAAGTACGGGTGAAGATATTTCTTTTTAAACTTCATTTTTTAAACTTGCCAGTATACAGACATCTCCCACGGAACTTCAGGTATTATTTAGTGACTGTCTCAAGTTCTGTATGAAAATGCTCATCAGGACTACATGGCTCATTATTTAATTTATTTATTTGTTTATTTTTAAGTGTATTTATTTATTTTGAAAGAGACAGAGACAGGGGCGCCTGGGTGGCTCAGTCGGTTAAGCGTCCGACTTCAGCTCAGGTCACGATCTCGCGGTCCGTGAGTTCAAGCCCCGCGTCAGGCTCTGGGCTGATGGCTCAGAGCCTGGAGCCTGCTTCCGATTCTGTGTCTCCCTCTCTCTCTGCCCCTCCCCCGTTCATGCTCTGTCTCTCTCTGTCTCAAAAATAAATAAAACGTCAAAAAAAATAAAATTAAAAAAAAAAAAGAAAGAGACAGAGACAGCGTGAGTTGGGGAGGGGCAGAGAGAGGGAGACAGAGAATCCCCAGCAGGCTCCCCACTGCCAGTGCAGAGCCTGATGTGGGGCTTGAACTCACGAAACCGGGAGATCATGACCTGAGCTGAAACCCAGAGTCGGGGGCGCTCAACCCACTGAGCCACCCAGGGGCCCCATTGCTCATCGTTTTAAATGGGAAAAGTTGTACTGGTTATCCATCAGTTGCAAACTTACAGCCTATTTCCAGGGCTGTTGCGAGAATTAATAATAACCAATGTGATAGGCGTGAGTGTTACTGGAGAAACACGGTCCCTGTTGGCTAGTAAGCTCTGTCCTTGTTGCTTATTCTTCTAAGGGAGAGCGAGGCAAAATGCTGGCTCAGCCCTGGGGAGAGTCACGGGGTGTGTGAGACCGAGCTGGTTCTCCATATCGCCCATGTGGGAGCTTTGGGGTCATCTCTTCTCTTGTCACATGCCTTCCTGTGGCCTCAGACCCGGGCCTTGCGATGCCTCTCAGATGTTCGTAGGTAAATGTTTCCTCTGCTGTTGCACACGTGGTTCTGAGCAAAGGATACGACTGCAGGGGCCAGGCTGGGTAAGTCCGGTAGAAATTATAATGATGATTGACACAGCGTCTTGGGATTCATCTCTATTATTATTGTTCTTTTAAATTTTTGAAATGTTTATTTATTTACTTTTGAGAGACAGAGAGAGCACACAAGCAGGGGAGGGGCAGAGAGAGAAAGGGATCCACAGAATCCGAAGCAGGTTCCAGGCTCCGAGCTGTCAGCACAGAGCCCGACGTGGGGCTCAGACCCACAAACCGTGAGATCGTGACCCGAGCCGAAGTCGGAGGCTCAACCGACTGAGTCACCCAGGCGCCCTTCATCTTTATTTACTGTGGAGTAAAGAGTGTGGCTGAGTAGAAGGAGGTGAATATCGCCACCCTCATGTATTTCTTTAGCCGTGTGGGTTTAGAAATTCTACCTGTAAAGCCTGGCTGTGTGACATTCGGTCAGAAAGTCCAGAAGAGCAGGAACCAGGCCTGGCCGGCTGGCAGGAAAGCCAGGTTCCCATGGGTTTTTCTAACACGGGTGATAAACAATGCTGGCAGGCACCTGGGCCTCCTGGTGAAACACGCTCATTGTGCAAGCGCGTGTGGGTGGTAGTGTGCGGTGAGAGGCGCAGCTGTGGGGTGCACGCATGGTTATGCCAGGTCTGAGTCATCACTTGAAACCATCTGAGCCTGCCCCGGGGGACAAGAGGCACAGACCGTGGCCCATGCTCCTTCAAGTCACGGCCTCCAGCTGAGGTCCCACAAATTTGAAAGAAGGGAGAGCCCAGCTGGTGCCTGGCCCGGAAGCCACTTGCCTGTCTGAGCATCAGGAGACATCTCACTCTCCCGGGAACACACGGGGCCAACGCTTTGCGTGGAATCTGACTGGATCTTTAAGGTGATGTTTTGCAAGCTCACGTCCATACTTTAAAGAGTCATCTTTGGAGCTCTCATGGGCCCCCTACTTTCCATGCGTTGTGTCCGCCCTGCTTTAGAGGCTTGGCTTCAGGAGCAATGACTCTGCATCTGACGGCTGGAGAAAGCCCAAAGCAGCCATCCAGGGAGTCCGTTGGTCTCTAGACAGGCCTGGCCTCAGTGTCCCAGCCAAATGTGCAGAGAGGTCCGGCTGGGCAGTGATTCTTGACATCTCGGGGCCTATCAGAACAATACTGAGGCTGAAGGCTACTGAGGGCTGGAGGTGCAAGGCACCGGGGTAAACATTTACGTGAATGACAGATGTCTGACCGCTGGCTTGGTTCAGATCCTCACTCTCCTGTTTACCACTCTCCTGTTACCATTACCTGGGTGATGGTGGACGTGTCCTGCCTCTGTTTCCTTTTCTGTGCAGTGTGTGTGTGTGTGTGTGTACGTGTGCGTGTATACGTAGATGCGCGTGTATGTGTGTAATTGGAGTAACTACCTCATAGAGTTGTCATGAGACCCCATGCCTTAAACACGGAATGTTCTAGAACCTCATTCCAGCAACAATGTGAGGTAGTGCCAGTGCTGTGACTCTCACGTGGTGGGTGATGGTGACACATGGGGAGCGCGTGCCCTGCCCTAAGTCGGGCATCTTGCAAGAGTTTGAATCAAGATTAGAATCTGAGCAGCGGGGCACTGTGTCAACACTAACCCCCGATCCTCGCTCCAGCTTAACTGAATTGAACTGATTTAACCTTGGTCACTCTTTCCATGGCGACTGATGTTTAAATTCAGCGTTTCTTATGATAATTTAAGACCTTCGCGGGGCGCCTGGGTGGCTTGGTCGGTTGAGCGTCCGACTTCAGCTCGGGTCATGATCTCGCGGTCCGTGAGTTCGAGCCCCGTGTCGGGCTCTGTGCTGACGGCTCAGAGCCTGGAGCCTGTTTCAGATTCTGTGTCTCCCTCTCTCTCTGCCCCTCCCCCGTTCATGCTCTGTCTCTCTCTGTCTCAAAAATAAATAAACATTAAAAAAAAAACAATTAAAAAAAAAAGACCTTCGCCACTTACCTTGCCCTTAATGGGTTAAAAAAGAAGTCTGTTTAGGGTTCCTTGTCCCATATTTTGTTCTCTTGGAGAGTTTAATAAGGTTTGACCTCAGCATTTCCTACCTCTGATACAGAGGGTTTGGATTTTCTGCACTAGGCTTGGAAACAGACTTCTCCACTCACGGCCGCCTTACACGCCGCAGAGGAGACAAATCTGTTTGCCTGGTGCCTGTGATGCCCATTCCCATGCAGACACACCAGGGAGGGATAAGGCAGACTTGATCTGACTCGCCCTGATTTTCATCTGGTTCAACCTGATTTGCTCAGCCTTGGGGAAGAGGGCTAGCTAGTCCTTGTGAATTTTACTGTGGCTTTGGTCTTCCCTCCAGGGCCTTTTCCTCCTACCACAAAGCTCTTGGTTGTGTTAGTATACACCTGAGTTCTCTGCGTCAGACCCCCAACTCACCCCAGTGCTGGGCGGATGGTGAGCACAGAGGCAGGCATCTCACTACGTAGCCGCAAGGCCTGGGACACACGAGTCCCAGCAGCACATTGCTGAGCGCCTCATAGTCCGTGGGAGTATGTTAGGATCTCCAAGGGTTACTCTAAAGTTACTCTAGCTGGGCGGGAAAAAACCAGATGGCCATTTTCCCCACCCCCCGCCATGCACATGATCTTGCCAATGCCTCCAGTTGAAACTTACTTACAGATTCTTCCTTCTGCAGCTGGAAAACTGATACTTGCTTTTGGCTGCATTTACCGAGATGCTAGCCACCCCAGAATTAATTAAATCTGCTTGTTCAGCATAGCCCAGTCCCGTCAGCAGTCGGTGATGAGAGACTTTTGGGAAGTCTAAGACAATGATGGGTGAGCAAGGAGAAGGGAGAGAGCGCAGAGTGCTGACCCCCGAATCTGAGGCCCGAGTTCAAGCTCATGCCAGTCATGATGTGTATTCTTGGTCGAGTCCATTCATCGTCTTGGGCCTTGGCTGAACATGGTGATTTCTAGCAAGGTCCTTTCCAGCTGTAAAAGGCCACGATTGTCGGATTTGGGAAGAACCACACTTTCTGGATTATTCTGGAAGCATGGGCCGTGGCTTCTGAGCCAGAACTGTGTTATAATGTAGCTTAGTCTCTCTCTCTGCTTTTGTGGCTTCGGGCTCTTGTTGTTTCGTCTTTCACGTGGGGATGCTGCTGCTTGTTTTGCAGAATTGTCGGAGGACCAGTGCTCATGTACAAAGAGAATCTCGCCCAGACTCAGCGTATGGCAGGCACCCAGTGCATTGAGGGCTCCCGTGCTAGCCAGGTGTCCGCCTGGCGACTCATTTGTATTTACGAATGCCCAGCAGCAGCGCGAAGGCAGAGTGGCCATTGGTGATAGAGACAAAGGCAACGTTAGAAAGAAAAAGAAAAGATTGTTCTCGGTGCCTTCCCATGGGGCTCCTTAATCAGCGTTGGCCACTTTCTCCCACGTGTGCTGTTGTTGGGTAATTAGTGTCCCAGGCAAAGCCAAGCCCGGGGCACACTGAGTGCCTTTGTTTTAGTCCTGTAAATTTCAACACAGGTTGGATGGAACAAAACCCCAATTCATTTGAGAGATACTCCAAACCTGGTTCCCCGCGCTGGGCCAAGGGAGAAAATGCCCAACGGCCTCAGGAGTGGATGGTGGGTTGGACAGCTCAGGCAGTAGAAAGATCTCGAGGAGGCTGAGAGATGCAGAAGAGGTGCCTTTTGATGATAATTGGCAGATGGTGGCCAGTGTCGGGGTCCTGGTGATGCGGTCTGTCCGGGGAAAGTGCCCAGGATCCCTGTTCGAGAAGAGACCCGAGGGCAATGCTTTTTTTTTTTGTTTCGTTTTGCTCCCCTTGAGGAAGGGTAGCCTGATATCTTTCAAGCCAAACGCTCTGAGAGTCACCGACTTAAACTTGACAAACACTGATCTCACAGAGATCACGGAAGCTACAGAGCTGAGTCGCACATCCTGATGCAGGTGCAGAAATTTGCAAGGTGAAGGAGTTAGGCTGCAAAACGGGAGTTCTGGTAACGACGGCGGTGGGAGAGAAGTCCGGAAGTGTGGCACCTGCAAGGTGCCACATATGTAATAGGATGGCATTCTCCATCTGCATGAGTGGAACGACCCAGGGTGACCGGATCATAGGGCGCAAGCAGAGGTGTGAGGGGGGAAGAACTCGCCCTCAGTGAATGCGCGTGGCTGGATATCAAGTTGGGAGTCCCTGCTTGAGATGAAGCTGGACCACTGGGGTCCCCAAATGCCTGATGCCCAACAAGCTGGTGAGTAGGTCCATTAGAGGGGTATTTGCAAGGGGGTCAGGGGGCCTCCTAGGAGACAATTTGCCTTAAAGGAAGTGGGGGGTCAGCAATGACAAATGTGATTAGAAGAACCTTGGTTATTGAATGCAGGAGGTGGCGATTCTGAGCACAGGGTAGGGTTTGTTCCCCAGATTGCCCCCTGCCAAGACCTGCAAGGAATAATATCTGTGTTCTGTGGACATTCTAGGGCCTGGGGCAAGGGGATGTGACAAATAAAATATAAAAGTCGTCTCTTTTAACAAATCCTGGTGCTTCCCTATGGGCCAAGCAGTACCGCTTTGCTGTCTTCCCAATAGACAGAAGAACATTCTCCCCGCGTTGCAACTGTCCACAGAGCATGGACTCTGGAGGCAGGTGGATACACCTGACAGGCACAGAATGACTTGGCAGAACTGGTGGCTGTGGCCGGCAGACCCCTGGAGCTACAGGTGTCACTGGCAACTCACTGCATGTGTCTGTAAACTCATGGGAATTGCTTCCTGGAGACTCCCAGAATTATTTGGGGACACATTTGCCAAGAACTGATTCTGTATTTACGTGGGGTAAAAAAAAAAAAGGCAGCAAAAGACAGATTATACTTGATTGTGATGCTTTAGGAATTTGTCTTCTGCAGCGTGGTAGGCACTGTTGATCGTTCCCTTAGTATCTACTTCCTCGCTTCTAACAAAATCCTGATTTTGTCGGGTAGCCTCCCTTCATGCATGGGAGGTAATCCTATTCATAGGGATTACAGGTGAGTCTGGTTGGTTTACGAGTCATTCCACTTCTGTCCCCAGTGATTGGCTAGCGTTGGTCATATTTGGTCTAATAAAATACGGAGAGAGGGTAGCTATGCGTGTTTGAAACATTCATTTATCTGCATTCTCCCAGGACGGTGTCTAGGAGCAGCCCAGTCATTTTTCCTCTGGAAATGGTCGTGTGCTAATAGGAGGGCCAGACTAGCTGCCACGTGCTTTCTGTCCAGCTAGGATGGAAGAGAGATAGGCCAGAGAATGGTTGGAAATGTATGCGGAGCCTCGGACTTAGGCCAACTCTAAAGATTGCTATTCTTATGGAACCTCCAGGTATACGCGTCAGTAAATTTCTTTATTGTTTATGGAAGTTTGCCTTGAGTTTTCTATTATTCGAATCTGAAACTGTTTCCTGATAAATGTGGTTTGGTCACTGTCTTTATGTTTCCAGGACAGGTGTCCTGGACCAAAAGGACAGGGTGTTCTAGTCAAGGATATATACATTCGAACTGAGAAGGTCCCTCCCTGTCACTCTCATGTGGGACGTATTATTTCTCCCCTCAGAGCTTGCCATGGGATTGTTTGGGATTATCAGCCGTCTCTGGCCATCCCCAAGCTTCCCGTTGAGAGATGGGGTTTATGTTCCCTCTTTTTGAATCCGAGTTGACCTTAATGACGTGGTTTACCCAACACAATACAAGGTAAATGATGCTGTACCCTTCCTGAAGTTGAGTCAGAAGAGGCTATGCATCCCCCCCTCCCCCCGCCGCCCCGGCCCCGGTTCTTGGGGTGCTTGCTCTGGGAGAAGCAGCTGCCATACGTGAGGTCTAGTTACCTGAGGTGGCCATGCTGGAGAAGCCACGTAGAGGTGCTTTGTTTGAAAGCCCCGGCTGGGCTCCCAGTGGACAGCCTGAGTCAGTTGCCAGCCACGTGAGCGAGCCATCTCGCATGTCCAGCCCAGAGAAGCTGGACTGAAGTCCTAAGATTGCATCCCCAGCACACGTCTGGCTACAATAGCACGAGAGAACTCCAATGAGAGCTGCCTGGCCGAGCTTTTCCTAAATTCCACGAAACCGTGAGCAACATAAAATGATTGTTTTAAGCTATTAAGTTCCCAGATAATTTGTTACGGCAGAGTAACCATAATAAAGCTGCTCATTGTTGTGTTTTGCTTTGGATTTGTGCTATTAGCTTCCCAATAATTATGTGGAAAGGATTTCTTCTTTTCTCTTTCTCAGATGTAGAAATCCAGACCAATAGTCTCAGAATTTCGTCTTATCTCAGGCTGTTTTGCTCGCAAGTCAGGGTGAAACTTGCAAAGTAGCTTAAGTGAGAAAGGGGAATGTGTTGGAACAACTGAGAGTCTCAGGAGTCCCAAAGGCGGGTGGGCAGCCTCTCTCTCATCCTCGTGGAGTGTCCTCTGACATTGTGCCAGCATTGGCCTGTGCGGAATATGGCAGAAGCGATGGCATGTTGTTCCAATATGAGGTTATAAAATACTGCAGCCTTTGTTTTAGGCTCTCTCTCTCTCTTTCTCTTGGATCACCCACTCTGGGGGAAAGCCATGTCACCAGCAGCCCCCTGGAGGGGCCTGTGTGAGGAACTGAGGCCTCCCACCAACAGCCGCTTTGGAAGTGAATCCTCCAGCCCCGGTCAAGCCTTCAGATAACCACTGCCCAGCCCAGCATCCTGACAGACACCTCGTGAGACATCCTAAACCAAAACCGCTCAGCTAAGCCTTTCTGAATTCCTGACCCTCAGAAAGCTGTGAGAGGTACAAAATGTTTTGAGTGTAACTGCTATATTTTGGGGGATATTTTGTTGTGCAGCAACATTAGGTGCGGTAGATACAGAGTCTTGCAACCCTTTCTGTCTGGTGAGAAACAGCATATGGAAATCCCGGAAGGATACTCATCCGGTGACTTTTAGTCAGCTTCCAGTACATTAAAATTTATTTTAATGTGTATTTTTTTTAACGTTTTGTTTTATATTTATTTTTGAGACAGGGAGAGACAGAGCATGAACAGGGGAGGGTCAGAGAGAGGGAGACACAGAATCTGAAACAGGCTCCAGGCTCTGAGCTGTCAGCACAGAGCCCGACGCGGGGCTCGAACTCACAGACCGCGAGATCATGACCTGAGCCGAAGGTGGCTGCTTAACCGACTGAGCCACCCAGGAGACCCTTTAATGTGTATTTTTAATTTTTATTTTTTTTGAGAGAGAGAGAGAGAGAGAGCGAGTGCATGAGTGGGGAAGAGGCAGAGAGGCAAGGAGACACAGAATCCGAGCTGTCAACACAGAGCCTGACATGGGGCGCAAACTCAGGAACCACGAGATCATGACCTGAGCCGAAGTTGGCCACTTAACCTACAGCCACCCAGGAGCCCCAGCTCCCAGTACACTGAAATGGTGGGGAAAAAGAAATGTTACTTTTTTCACCTTGTTCTAGGTAGTGTTCCCCAACCCAATCCTGTCGCCCCTCTCCCCCCGACACGCCCCTCTCCCCCCGACACGCGCCAGATACAGAATTCTGTTCACAGTCTCCACGTGGGATATATATATATATTGTTACACGTTTTCGTATTTGTCTGTGTGTGTGTGTGTGTGTGTGTGTGTGTGTGTGTTTTTACAGGGAAAGAAAAACATCTATTGATTCTTTTTATGTGTCAAGCAGTATGGTAGATACTCTGTGTACTTTAATGGAGAGAAAAAGCAAGTCAACCCCAAACCTGCTGATAGTTCTGTCTTCCAAGGGCAAGGTGGTGATAACAATTCACATCAGTGGGACACCGATCATACATTTAGAGATTGCTGTGGAAAGGAGAAAGTGTGTCTGAAGCTCTCATAGTTATCCTGGGGTTTTAGGGGTGAGGGACATAGCAAGGGACCTTTAGTTTAGGAAAAACATGGAGTCTATGACCTTGGAACTAGAAGCATCAGGGTGATAAACTAGATTGTTAATATGGAAACGAAGATGGAGCTTCTGGGGGTAGTTTGAGGAGGAAGGACCCCAGGAAACAGAGAAGGAAGGAGATGTGAGAGGACTCCCAGGAAGGGAGGGGTGCCTATGGGAATCGCAAGAAGGGATGGGTAGGTTACATATGTACCTATGTAAGTAGACCACGTGTGGGGGCCTGGCGTGTCTGTGCTCCAGTCAGAGGTTATTTGCGGACACCCACGTTTGCATTGTATGTAATTTTCATGTGCTAGGAAACTATTATTCTTAAACCTTTTTTTGTTTCCAAAAAATGTTACGCTTGAAAAGCGTAAAAACCATTCTTCACTTGTGGGCCGTATGAAACCAGGCGGCGGGTTGGATCTGGCCCACGGACGGTCGTATGCAGGTGCCTACGCTACACCACTCAGTTACTTATCAGTTCGTTAAGTGAACCAACAGATCAACAAGAGAGCTTTAAAGAGGAAAGAGGAGTGGTAGGCATCCACTAGATAAAGAGGGGCCATCATCGTCTTTTTTCCTAGGACGTGTTTACTGAGATCCACAAAAGGCTCTTCCCCGACAGATTAGTGCCTTGGAATCCCTGCACCTTTTAACCTACAGGTCAGCATCTGTTCCCTTGGATGATTCACACTTTCTCTCTTGACCTCACTTGCTGTGTGTGTGTGTGTGTGTGTGTGTGTGTGTGTGTGCATGTCTATCTGTATGCATATGTGTGTGTGTATGTGTTTAATGAGAAGGCGTGACCAGGTACCTTCAAGGTCCCTCCTGGCTCTGAAACTCTAGGATTTCAACAAAATGTGTCTGATTTTTAGGGTGAATTTTTATTTTTTTTTGCCCGTTCTCTTGCCCCCCTCTTGTTCTCTTCTCTTTGATTCTGTGAACATCCTCCCTTTCCAACCTTTGACCTTCTTCCTTTCTGATACTCTATGTCAAGACTGCTGGGATGATCATATCCAAAAGCATCCCAGGGAAAACCAGCTGGACTATCCAGGATAATAAAACAAGCCGGCAAGAGGTGAAGGGGTGTGTAATTGTGTTCTTTGTGTCGACTCTCAAAGCCGCATGCTTCGACCATCTCACGATGGCAGGGATTTTTCTGTTTTTCTGAAAGGCTGATGTAATACCGTCATGTTTTTCTTTTTCTTTTTCTTTTTTTCTTTAGGGAAAAAATAAGACGAATTCATTTTCATTGGGATTAACGAATCTTTCTTCTTTTATGTTGGCAACACGAGGTCTTAGCAGATCTCTGATCTGGTGCTGAATAAAAAATACAGCATTACAATAGAGCACCGAGGCTGGGGGCTTGAACCCAATTTGGATTACTGTGCACAGCAGCAGGCGTTCTGTAACTAATCGGGGGGGTGGGGATCTTTGGAGCTGGTCTGAGGGACAGTCCCTAGGACCAAGCCCCACACGCCCGACCTATTGTTTCACCCTAATCTGGGGCCAGTCATGGGGAGGCTGAACTTACAATCAGATGCTCAGAGCGCTGGCCTGGCTTCAAGCTGTCAGCCAGGTGGGTAAGAGGCACGGCTGTGCAGAAGCAGGATTGGCGTTGAACCAGGAGATTTAAGAAGGGTGGGGCGTTGGTTAAAGCGTTTAGCCTCTCCAGTCTCAGTTTCTCTATGTACAAACCTGGGTCAATCAATCATTTTTACCCCAAGGCCTCACTAACCTGGAGGTACAGAAAGGATCATGGCGATACCGTGGGGTGGAAGAAGGGCTGGGGTTTCTGCGGAGGCTCCAAGGGCAGAGGAGAGAACCAGTAAAGAGAAAGAGGAGGCGAGGTTGGGGGGAGAGCAGCCATCATCTCTTGGAGAGACGCTCTCTCTCACATGCTAGCAGCTCCCTGTGTCAGAATGATTCGAGGGAATAGTTTACGATGATTTGGGGTGCTCGTTTAGAAATATCCCCGTGATAGGTAATAGGGCATTAAGACCAGCTCATAGTTTCTACATTGCAGGGCCGTTGTAAGAATCAAGAGACAGTGGGTCCGCTACCTTGAAGGTGGTGATGGTGATGCCTGCTCTTTCCTTAGCATCCTCTGACGGTGTTTCTACTTCCTTTATTTCCAGTTCCACTCTATTTCTTAAAATCGGAAGGAAATCCCAGCACTGCTTTGCTCACCTGCTCTGATATCTTGATTCCTCCCAACAGAATATCAAACCCCCGTGACCCACAGCCAGGAGCCTCCTGACTTTGGCCCAGACTACGCTCTCGGCTCTGTTTCTCTGTCTCTCCTATATAAGCGCTCTGTCTGGCAAAACTAATTCTTACTGTGACCCTCGTATAATAATGCTGAATGTTTACGGAGGTTCCCCCCAAAATTAAAAATAGAACTACCCTACAACCCCCCCAATTGTACTACTAGGTATCTATCCGTGGGATCCAGGTGTGCTGTTTTCAAGAGACACATGCACCCCAATGTTTATAGCAGCACTATCTACAATAGGCAAAGTGTGGAAAGAGCCCAAATGTCCATCGACTGGTGAATGGATAAAGAAGATGTGGTGTATATATACAATGGAATATTCTTCGGCCATCGAAAAGAATGAAATCTTGCCGTGGGCAACAATGCGGATGGAACTAGAGTATATTATGCTAAAGTGAAGTAAGGCAGTCAAAGAAAGACAAATACCATATGATTTCAGTCATAGGTGGAATTGAAGAAGCAAAACAGACGAACGTAGGGGAGAGGAAGGAAAAATAATATACAAACAGAGAGGGAGGCAAACCATAAGAGACTCCTAAATACAGACAACAAACTGAGGGTTGCTCGCAAGGTTTTGGATGGGGGGATGGGCTAAGTGGGTGATGGGCACGAAAGAGGGCGCTTGCTGGGATGGGCACTGGGTGTTGCATGCAAGTGATGAACCACTAAATTCAGTTCCCAAAACCATTATGATACTATGAGTTCACTAACTGGGATTTAAATTTTTAAAAAAGCCCATAAAAATAATACCAAATATCTTCTTTTTCGTTTCTCTGCGTCTCTGTTCCCTCATCTATTTGTCACGGCTGTAATGATAATTCAATGAGATAGTTAAAATTATCTGAGCCATGGAACAGGCCCAGGCAGTGTCTGCCCACGGTGAATGCTCTGTATGTGTTAAAAGGGATCCCTCGTACCTCTGCACCTTTTTTTAAAAAAATTTGTTTTAATGTTTATTTATTTTTGAGAGAGAGAGAGAGAGAGAGAGAGAGAGAGAGAGAGAGAGAGAGAATGAATGGGGAGGGGCAGAGAGAGAGGGAGACATGGAATCTGAAGCAGGCTCCAGGCTCCGAGCTTCCAGCACAGAGCCCGACATGGGGCTCGAACCCACGAACCGTGAGATCAGGACCTGAGCCGAAGCCGGACGCTCAACCGACTGAGCCACCCAGGCGCCCCTCTGCCCCCCTTTATTATTTTTTTTATAAAGAAGCTCTATCCCTGAATTCTGTCTTTATTGGTCAATAGATCTAAGTGTATTTTCTCTAAATGGAGCCAGGTAGATGTGGCTGTGCAGACCTATTTCATTTCATTCTGAAATCCTGGGAAATACAGTTCATTTCATCAAAGTTTATTTTGTGTCTTTTTAAAAAGAGCTTATTTACTTATTTCTCTATTTAGAGAGACTGAGCATGAGTAGGGGAGGGGCAGAGAGAGTGAGAGCAAGAGTAAGAGTGCGTGCGTGCGTGAAAGAGACAGAGAGAGAGAGAGAGAGAGAGAGAGAGAGAGAATCCCAACCAGGCTCCTCACTATCATCACAGAGTCTGGCCTGGGGCTCGATCCCATGAACTGTGAGATCATGACCAGAGCCGGGATCAGGAGTCTGATGTTCAATCGACTCAGCCACCCAGGTTCTCTAATTTTGTGTCTTCTCCAATGCTCAGCACACTGTAGGAATGCCCGAACCGGCTAGAAGTTAGATGTGAATGTTCAAATGGCCTCCTGGAGGGGATAATGGCTTCTGCTCACCCTTCAAGACTGAACATGGTTTAGTGCTTCTTCCCCAACAGTTCTGTCTCCAATTGTCCTCCTTGCTTACACAGCTCCTAGTTAGAACAAGTGAGAATTTCATGGCTGCCTACCTGTTTCATGGTATTTTCTCCTTCCCAGCTGTACTTCCAGTCCCCAGAAGGTCAAATATCTTCTGTGTCTGGAACGGTCCTGGCATTTACCGTTTGCTTTAATCCAGGATAGGCTTCGTGCTTGATGGCAGCTATCTGGCAGCCTCCATGCATAGTGAGGCATATAGGAGAAATGACCGCTGAGTTTATAGGTGACAGTTTCATGACTACAGAATTAATCCTTTGGATGAAGGGGTCTGGATAAATTTCTGATGTCGTCGTCTGGGTTCTAGTTGTGGATTCAAAGGATGCTTTCATTGTTATTTTAGGAGAAATTAATCCTGTGTGCAATGAAAACAAACAGAAGAATTTTAAAATTAAATATTTTGTGGGGTGCCTGGGTGGCTCAGTCAGTTAAACATCTAGTTTCGGCCCAGGTCATGATCTCACAGTTCATGAGTTCAAGCCCTGCATCAGGCTATCTGCTGTCGGCACAGGACCTGCTTCAGATCCTCTCTCCCCACTCTCTCTCTGCCCCTTCCCTGATCCCATGCTTTCTCTGTGTCTCTGAACAACGATAAATAAAAAAATTAAAAAAAAAATTTTTAATGTTTATTTATTTTTGAAAGAGAGAGAGAAAGCGTGAGCGAGCATGGGACGGGCAGAGAGAGAGGGAGACACAGACTCTGAAGCAAGCTCCAGGCTCTGGAGCGGTCAGCACAGACCCCGACGCGAGGCTCGAACCCACGAACCGTGAGATCATGACCTGAGCCGAAGTCGGAGGCTTAATCGACTAAGCCACCCAGGCGCCCCAAAATGAAAAAAAATTTAAATTAAATATTTTGTTTATGTGGTTACTGTAAATCAGGCCCTGGATACCTGTGTTTATAATTTTAATTTGTATTTCTTGCAGAAATATTGGAACAACATTAAAATGGAAATTAAGGTCAAAAACATACAATGCCACTACTCTAAACAAATCGACAGCTTACAGTTTTCCGTGGCTCATTCTGGTTCCCTTTAATAGGCATGCATGTGATTTTTGCATAGTGAGAGCCATAACAGAGCCAGAAATGGTAATTCTCATAAAAAGTAAAGCCATCATTTATGAGTACTGAATATTTGCCAGGCCAAAAGGGTTCATGGGTACTTTTGAATCTTGAGTCCTCCCACCAACCCTATGAGATAGGTATCTTATTATCCCATCTTAAAGATGAGAACACTAAGGGTCAGGGAGGGCGATGCGCTCCAAGCCCACGTGTCCGGAGCGGTGGGGCTCGTATGTGATCTTTTCTTCACTCTATTGAACCGGCCTGCAGCCTGGGAGGCAGCATCGACATGATTATGGTTCAAGCCGACACCAACCCTCTGCCCCACGCTGGCAGCTCCTGGACTCACTTTCCCGGTGTCGAGGGGGAGGCTGGGGACTGCTGTCCCCACACAGTGGCGGAGGAAAAGCCGCCCTTGGAAGTCAGATCATCGCCTGAAAAGGTTTACGACATTTGTTCCAAATGTGTGGAAGATACGTGTCATTTTGACTCACCTGACTCCTCGAAAGAGCTGGAGAATTCCAGCCTCGAGGAAGCCAGAAGGGAGCCCGGCACCGTGAGCCCATCCTTGCCTTGGTCATCCAAACACAAAAGGTCCTTGTGCCGTGTCTTGGGTTTCAGGCTGTGTCGTCGAGTTTTGGGAAATGAAGGTACATGGATGGAGGCCGAGGGAGTGTCTCGGGGACGCCCCGATGTCCAGGAGCAGTGCAGCCTCTCAGGCACACGCGGGGGGCCAGTGGCTTTGCCTGGTGGCCCTTGAGGACTTCAGTGCTTGGCACGTGTCAGACCCTCTGTAAATGTCTGAGCGGATGGATGGACAGACGCAGTTGCTTCTATCAAACTGGCGCACTCCCTCTTGCTCGATCAAGACTGAAATACAGGTCAACAGTGGAAGGCTGAGTGGGTGTGTACCTGAGCTTGTGAGTGCGTGTGAGTGTGTGTGTGCGAGTACGAGAGGCTGTGAGGGTGTGTAGCTCTGGAGAGAATGAAGAGGTGGGCAAAGCCCTCAACAACGCTACGTGGTAGATATTGCGATTTGCATTTTACTAGGTGTGGGAGTAAGATTCGGAGAGACGAAGTACCCTGCCCAAGGTCATTCCAGTGAGGGGCGGCACTGAGCCTTGACCCACCCTCGCTAAAGCTGGTGGCCTCCTTGTCATACCGTGCCGAGCTGCTCTGGGAGACGTACTGGGGCCAGTGTTGCAGGGTGAAGGAGTTGGGAGTCCCGGGGAGGGGGGGGGTGGCGGGAGGAAGCTCGTAGGGGTGTCTCGGGGGCAAGGGCTCAGGGAGGGCTCAAAGCTAAAGCCTTCGGCCCATGTGTGAGCGCTCCTGGGAGGATCAGAACGTTGACAGGAAGGCGTCCAGAGAGACAGATGCCTCCCTGCAGTGTAGACGGGAGGATTTGGGTGGCTGGAAATTTCCATTAGCGCTTCAGCCTTTGTGCCTGGCGTCAGCCGGGCTGCGGGCCCCACGAGCACCTGTACAACAAATGTCCTGGTGACTCCCCTTCTCTAGATTGCCTTGAATAAGGCCCAGAAGGGGCCTTCCCAGAAGGGAAGGTCCTGGACCCGGAGCAAGTAAGTGGAAAAAGGCACCGTTTGTAAAGCAAACCCTTCACCCTTTTACGGCTAAAATCCCAGTATCCATGACAACTGGCCAGAGCGAAGAAAATGGCTGTCTCCTCCCCATTTCATTGTTTACCTTGCAAGTTCCTCCAGCAACTGAGGATCCGGGGCGGCCAGATTCGTGGATGCATTCTTGTTTCTCAGCCCTCCCCCCCCCCCCCCCCCCCCCCCCCCCCCCGCGCCTTTATTGCAGGCCTCGTCAGTGCCAACTCTGCTTTGTCCTTCTCTGGAGAAGACTGTGAGAACCAGGGTGGGCAAAGTGTCAGGCTCTTGGTGCTGTTGAAAATCCTTTGAGATGGGAGAAGTCGCTAGAACAAAGGGGTCGGAGAACAAAAAAAGCCCCCAAACAGCTTGGCCCCTGCCTCTTGGGGTCTTTATCATTTGAAACCCTGGGATTTGAGAGTGTCTGACTTGGCCTTTCCCAGGGATGCTTTGGCAGGGATACAGAGGGAGTGGTGGCTAGGAAACTGGTCGGACAGCAGTCTCGACAGAGAGAACTTCTCAGGCCGACAAAGCCTTGTTGCTTTGGACGGTGGTCTTTCTCTGCCTTCCTTCTTTCCCTCTCTTTCTCTCTCGCCCTCCCCCCTTCCTTCCCTCTCTTGCATATGCTTCTAGTTAATGATCTGCCACTTGAAGAAACTCTACACAGTGGGGTAAAGCTTCAAAATCTTGGAGCAACCAGTGCCTTCCGATAATTTGCCCTCAGGAAATAATGGGGTGTTTGCACAAAGAATCCTCGGTGATTCCCTGCAATGTTGCTGCATTCGTGAAACAGTGGAAGAAGTCCACATGGCCAGAAATAAGACCGGTCAAGTGCATTATGGCTTATTTTTCCTTTAGCGAAGGGATTGATGTTTGCTTATTCATTCTACAGTTGGGTATCAGCTCTGCGCTGGCTGCTGGAGATCCATGGGGGTCAACAAAGATACGGTCCCTGACCTAATGATGTTAAAAGATATAGTCAGACGATGCGGAAAGAACCGCAAATCACAAATCACGACGAGTGCCATGTGGAAAATGATGGGATGTGAAAAGAGGCTGTATCGATGACACTGAACCTCAGCCAGAGATGGGGAAGGATTTCTTTAAAAGCCAACGGTCTTTGAACCGTGAGTTGAAGGATGAGCCAGAGAAACATGGTGGATGGATAGAGTGACTGCCATGCCTATTGTGAGCGCCAATTCTGGGAAGAGCCTGGCTTGTCCAGAAAGCCAAGAGAGGGAGGCCAGAGAGGGCTGTGCAGGGCAGGAGAGGAAGGCAGAGCCGGGGTCTAGAGGCTTTGCCTTCTGGATTATGACAGGAGTCTGCTTTCTATCCTAAGAACAATGGGCAGTTTCAGGGTGGCCAGGAGTGAGAAGGCAAGGGGCAGTCAGGGCTGTGTGACAAAGTCAGACTTGCAAAAAAAAAAAAAAGTCCCTGTGTGTACAGCATGGTGCAAAGCTTACTGGAGGCTCAGGAGGGGTGCAGAGGCCAATTAGTTCCTGAGACGAGGGGCATTTGGACCCGTGGTGGTGGATTGGAGATACCTGGGAGGCAAAAGTGATGGGGCATGGTGATGGATTGGATATTGTCATGGGAGGGGCCAGTCTAAGAGGGAATGAAGGGTCGAGGACTATGCACGAGTTTCCGATGGCTGCTGTAACAAAATACCACACACTGGGTGGCTTAAACAATAGAAATGTATCATCTCACAGTTCTGGAGGCTAGACCTCCAAAATCAAGGGGTTGGCCCAGTTGGTTCATTGTGAGATCTTTGAACGAGAACCCGTTCCAGGCGTCTCCTCTGGCTTCTGGTGCCTTGCTGCCGATCTTTGGCACTCCCTGCCCGTAGAAGCATCACCCGGACGCTGCCTTCATGTTTCCATGGCACTCTCCCTGTGTGTATGTGTCTCTGGGCCCAAATTGGCCCTTTTTAAAATGGCGGTCATGCTGGGGGCGCCTGGGTGGCTCCGCTGGTCAAGCGCCTGACTCTTGATTTCAGCTCAGGTCATGATCCCGGCAATATGGGATCGAGCCCCTCGTGGGGCTCTGTGCTGAGCACGGAGCTTGCTTAAGATTCTTTCTCTCTCTCCCTCTCTCTCTTTCCCTCTGACCCTCCCCCTCACTTGTCTGTGCTCTCTCTCTCTCTCTCTCTCTAAAATAAAAACAATTTTTTTTTAAGACAACAAATGATGGTCCCATTGGATTAAGGACCCACCTAGTATGACCCACATCAGTATGCCCTCACCTGAACTAATTATATCTGTGATGACCCTGTTCCCAAATGAGGTCACTTCCTGCGATATCGTGGGCTATGTGTCAATATATCTTTTTTGAGGGGGACACAAGTCAACCCATAACAGACTACTTCTAAGCTTCTGATCATGCTCCTGGGTGGCCATGCCGATGAGAGCAGTGCCAGTCAATGAGAGTGGAGCCCCCGGATGAAAACCACATTTCAGGGAGAAGGTGTTGAGTTCAGTCTTAGATCTTTTGAGTTAGGGGTCCCTTAACTCATTCATTTATCTTCAAGTGTTTTGAGTGGCAGGCACTGTGCTGAGTGCCGTGGACGCAGATATGAGAGCAAACCAAACTCCTGCCCTTGAGGAGAGCTCAGAACCTGGCGGGGATAAACGTAAAACACACCAGCAAGTATAAAGTTGCAGGTGTAACATGTGTCACGGGGGAAAAGCAGTATGAGAGCCAACAACAGAGAGGTCTGGTCTAGTAAGAGAGGTTAAGAAAGGGTTTCTTGCGAAAGAGATACTTCAAGAGAAGCAACTAGGAAAAAGGAGGACAAGAATATTCTAGATGGGGAGAGCAAGTGAGCCGGGGCAGAAAGAGGACGAGGAATAGAAATGGCAAGTGTGGCAGGGATGCAGAGAGAGAAAGCAGTGTTGGGCCAGGTGAGCACCGCCAGGCTTTGCAGGGCCATGGACGCCAGTTTGAGGACCTTTATTTACTCAAAGAGCCTGGGGAGCCATTGAAGGTTTGAGCCAGGGAGCGGCATGATTTAGCTTAGGAAAAGGACCTTGCAGCCTGCAGTTTGGAGAATGGCTTGGTGGAGGGTGTAGTGGATAAGGGAAGGTCAGTTAGGCTGAGGGGGTCCCTGGTGAGAGACAGGGAGGGGGTGGTGATAGACCTGAGTAGACACGTTCAGGAGATCTCTGGAGAGAAGTGTGAATGGGCTCTGTAATCAACTGGACGCGTGTGAGGGAGAGAGAGGCATCGAGGCTGACCCTTGGGTCTCTTGCGTCTACAGAGGCATGGCAGAGAACGCTCGATGAGCCCCAGGTTTGGGGCCAAGTCATGGGTTTGTTTTGGGAACGTGGGCTTTGAGGTGCGTTTGGGCTCTTTGGGAGAAGAGGCTGGAAGCCTGCTGGATCTTTCCACCTTGAGCTCAGGGGAGATCTTGGCCAGGTGGGGGAAGGTGGGACCCAGAGTAAGTTCGGGGTTGGCAAGGCGAGCTAGCGAAAGATTGGCTCCTCCAGAAACACGGGCACGTGTGTGCGGCCGTGGGGAGGTTTGCAGGTTTGATAACGGGAGATTGGGGAGTTTCTTCTTTATGATCGTTTCTGTGTTTTTCTGAGAGGGAAGAGGTGAGGCTATGTGTTTCAAGCGAGAGGGGAGCAGGCAGGATGGGAGGCTGGTGGGGGGATTGGCAGAGAAGGTTTGGGAATAATGTAGGAGAGCAGTGATATGGGGAAAAGTCTGCAGTATGTTTTAGGCAAAACAGAGACTAGAAAAGAGAGCGCATGCGTGACTTCAGTTCGGGGCAGGAAAAGGAAAACGGTAACACATATACACCCTTCCTGATTAGTTGGACGATGAGCCATCTAGAATTCTTCACTTTGTGCTTTTTCTGTACTTTGCAAACGTACCGAAATGAACGTGTGTTGCTTCTGCAGTCAGGGAAAGAACCATTTCTGAAAAGGTTATTCACTTCACGTGTGGCATGCCACGGGGAAGTGAGGCCTTAAATCTAGGGCCTGGGCAGTATGTGTGCACAGACACCCTCCAGTGTGATGCCCCAGAACCCTCCTTGGGCCACAGCGCGTGGGCTTGTTACCGGCACAGGCTGCTTCTCCCAAAGAAGACACACGGTGAGCTTCGCACAGGTGCCCCAATGCGACACAGGGTGACCGGGGAGCCCAGCCAGAGGGACTCTCTAACGTCGCTTCCCTGGGCTGTCCCGGCCAGGAGGCAGAGGTGGGGAGAAGGGAAGATCGACTCTTTAAAAAAATTTTTTTTTAGTTTAATTTTATTTATTTTTTATTAATTGTTAAAAAAAATTTTTTTTTCAACGTTTTTATTTATTTTTGGGACAGAGAGAGACAGAGCATGAACGGGGGAGGGGCAGAGAGAGAGGGAGACACAGAATCGGAAACAGGCTCCAGGCTCCGAGCCATCAGCCCAGAGCCCGACGCGGGGCTCGAACTCACGGACCGCGAGATCGTGACCTGGCCGAAGTCAGACGCTTAACCGACTGCGCCACCCAGGCGCCCCTTAATTGTTTTTTTAAATTAAAAGATATCTTTTAAATTTATTTTTATTTTATTTTTTTTGAGAAAGACAGAGGAAGCATGAGCAGGGGAGGGGCAGAGAGAGAGGCGCAATCTCAAGCAGGCTCCGCGCTGTCAGCACAGAGCCCGACATGGGGTTCGAACCCACGAACCCTGAGATCACAACGTGAGCTGAAATCAAGAGTGGGACGCTTAACTGACTAAGCCACCCAGGCGCCCCGAAGTCAACTCTTCTGAAGCTGGCTGGGGAAATCCTGACGGAAGAGGCCCTATCCTTTAAAGCAAAACATGTTCTGTCAATATAGCCCTTGGAGGAAAGTGTCCCGGCTGAGGTAAAGCTTAGGACCTGACTTAATCCCTATATTTAGCATAAAAAGGGTTACAGACACCCAGACCTGACTCTGACTGAGCCTGGGACCACAGACAGACCTGCTCCTGCTACAGCTTTGTCACTTTGTAGCCTTGTGTCCTTGGCTACAGATTTCTGTAATCCCCATTTCCTAACATAGTCAGCTGGGGCTAACATGTGCACGGTTCCGTTTCCAGAACTCCTGCCTCCCGACTAGATACTTAGTTGAAATTCATGAAGAGTGAGGATGAATCTGATCATTCCATTCTCTTTCCAAGTTTAAAAACAGAAAAACAAAAAACGCTCGGGGCGCCTGGGTGGCTCCGTCGGTTGAGCGTCCGGCTTTGGCTCAGGTCATGACCTCAAGGTTCCCAAGTTCGAGCCCCGCATCACGCTCTGTGCTGACGGCTCGGAGCCTGGAGACTGCTTCAGTTTCTGTGTCTCCCTCTCTCTGCCCCTCCCCTACTCACATTCTCTCTCTCTCTCTCTCTCTCTCTCTCTCAAAAATAAATAAAAATATTAAAAAAAAAAACGCTCACGTAAGAAACTCTTCTGGCTTTGGAAGCTTATAACTGACTGGGCTCACATTTTATTTTTTTTTTTTTTATTTATTTTTTTTTTTAAATTTTTTTTCAACGTTTTTTATTTTTATATTTGGGACAGAGAGAGACAGAGCATGAACGGGGGAGGGGCAGAGAGAGAGGGAGACACAGAATCAGAAACAGGCTCCAGGCTCCGAGCCATCAGCCCAGAGCCCGACGCGGGGCTCGAACCCACGGACCGGACCGTGAGATCGTGACCTGGCTGAAGTCGGACGCTTAACCGACTGCGCCACCCAGGCGCCCCATGGGCTCACATTTTAGAGCGTTCCCCTTAACGGGACTTTTACCTAGTTTCAGAGTTCTTTCCCTTAAGTGATCTCCCAAACCCTAACAAGTTTGTCCTAGGAAGAACTTTTCCGTCACTTACAAATCTCCCAGCCCCAGAAGAACTGATGCCTTCCCACCCTGCCCAGTGGCATCTCTGAACACAGCGTTCCTACCCAGGGTCCCCTAAACCCCATGCACACCAAGCTTTCTCCTTTTTCCCCAGTGGAGATACCAAGGAGGGCAGGAAAAGTGTTGATATGGGGGAAGGGGACCACTTGTTAGGGAAGTCCTAAGAGAATTCGAGGGCCCAGTAGGAGAATGGACTAGTATTCCTCGAAATGTAACCCTTGTCTGTCACCCCAGCAAGATTGATGGCGTTGGATTCACTCGCCGCCCAACCCCCGAGTCTCACTAGTGGCCGACATCTTCGGGGAATAACAGAAAAGTTCCTTTCCCACAGAGTCACATGGGCCGAGAAACCCTTTGACAGTAAGGATGCTCTGAGCGACTCTAATTTCTTCCCGAACATAATAGATGGGGGGAAATACAATTACTTGCCTGCATTTAATTTCGTATCTAACGGAACTAGAGCCTTTGTAATTAAAATCACGTTAAATGGATCCAATAAATTATGAAAAGTTACGGCTGGTGAAGCAATTCTGTGATCATTGGTAACCAGAACTACTTAACCAGGAGCTGGGCTCCTCTGGGAGGATGCGAGACTGAAAAAAAAAAAAATGTTACTTTGTGCGAGGCAGAAATTCCTTTGGCTCATGTGGCTAAGGAAACCCGGTGGAAGGATCGGGAAGGGGGAACTCGGGTGCGTGAGGCTCCCTGAGTCGCAATAAGAGGCGGAGCTTGCTGAGGCGCTGGCCTAAGCACTTATATGGGGATAGCTCACTTTTCCTCAGGGTAGCCTTATAAGGAAGCGCCATCACCCATTTTACAGATGAGGAAACTGAGCCACATGGAGTCAAGATTGGACGCAGGCAGCCTGGCTCCGTGCACCGAGGGACCATCCTCTTAGCCCTGGAAGGCAGGCAGGTTGCAGGGCAGAAAGGTCAGGTCCGAATCATTACCCAAAGCTCACTCAAGTGAACTTGAGGTCTTGAATGGTCCCCTGCGAACAGAGGGGCCCAGGCTGCTGGGCTAGGGACGGTGTTTCCTAGCACCTGCTCACAGCAAATTCTTGATAGACGTGATCTGAAATCAAGCCTAATTACATGAGCTGCTGGCCCTGTCTCCCCAGTTCACCAAAACTTATTCTTATTTCTTTGATCCCTCCTCAACTGGGGAAACCACGGAAAATGTGTTTTCCTTCAAAAAGATCGTCCACCTTGTTGGTGTTTGAGCGAAAACCCCAAGATGCTTGGCTCAGAGGCTGGAGCTGGGCACCATGGCTGGTCTTTAGAGCTCACTGAAGGGGCGCCCTCCCCTCTACCACCCCTCCTGTCCCGGCCACCCCCCAGCTGTCCCCACTCCCCCTCCCCCGGGGTGAAGCATGAATATTTCCACAGTGAGGTGTAGGTCTATCTGTGGCACTGCCCACAAAATAACAGGATTCCAGGGAGCAAAGAGCCTGCCCAGAGTCTCCCCGGTGCTGGCCACAGGTATGCCAGCAGGAAGTCGGGGGCGGTGGGGGGGGGGAGGGACGCTGGGCTTGCAAACATGCAGGATGGGGGGGGGGGCGCTGCCAGCCAGGTAACTCGCTATCATCTGTTTTCGCAATGTCCCCCCTCCCTGCTCTGCCCCGGCTGTGGCTGTGGTTCAAGTGCAGTCAGACGGGGCAGCCAGCACCTGGGATGAAGCCGCCTCTCCCTCTGCTTTGTGCAGTGAACTGCGTTCCTGGTTCCTCTCACCGCCCTGATGCATTCTGTGGGTGCTCTGCCCACGAGTGCGGGGACTGGGTCCGCCTCTGTTCGCCTGGGTCCCAGGGAGAGAGGTGGGAGGGCGCCTTGGAGAGCTCACGACCTTCCCAGCAGAGGATTTCTTACTCTCGGGTTGAAATTGCTTGCCCTCTATGGTCACCGCTCTCAGAAATGCCTTCGTCAAAAAGCCAGCTTGTCTGAGAGCCAGGCGTAGACTCTGAGCCCAGTAGGCACAGACTATATACATGTGCTGGGGCTGCAGCCTAGGTGCCCAGGGGACCCCAGTCACAACAGTTCCACCAGTTGTAACACCTACCCAGGCTTGTAGCCTGGGGCCATCGGGCAGGTTGGCCGAAAGGAGGTGGACACCTTTTCCACGTTGGTCAGCCTCCCAGAGTCAAGCATCTGTGTACTCCTACCCTAGCTTAACCTCGGTCAGTGGCTGCCCATGGCCTGTAGGACAAAGGTCAGGCTACCACCTGTGGCCTCCAAGCCCCTTGGTGCCCTGGCCCTGCCAAGCCCTCTTCCCCGGGGCTCACTTCTCTCCCTGCAGCCCCCACCCCCACCCGTTCCGGCTGTCCTGAGCCATGTGCTGCTTTGCGTCCGTCATCTAGGTGGTCCCAGGCTCCACACGTGAGCCTCCTCGGTGTGGATGCCCTTCCCTGGTTTTTACTTCTCACTCACATGCCCTCACCCTCAGGGCTGGCTCGGCTGTCCCTCCACCTGAGAGTCCGGCCCTCACCTCGCAGGCTGGATCTGCCCCCTCTGCTTCCGCTGTCGCCGGACTCATGGAGGATGAGAGTTCCCAGAAAGAAGCAAGAAGACGTCAGAACGGACCGGGGTTCAAAACCAAGGTTATGTCCTCTGGGGCAAGTTCGTAATTTCTCTGGAGCTTAGTTCCATCATGTGTAAAATGAAGGTATTAAGAGTAGACTTAGGGGGTTGTTTGAGGAGTAGGTGAGCTGAAGAACATCGAGTGCTGTAATCGGTTGAACTGTGACCCTCCGAAGGTACGTCCGCTTGGAACCTCAGAATAAAGGGCTTCGCAGATGTACTTGCGTGAAGGATCTCAAGATGAGATCGCCTGGGATTTTGATTGGACCTTAAATCCCATGGCAGGTCGCTTGTAGGAGTCAGGCAGAGGGAGATCTGAGATACACCGAGGGAAGGTCAAGTGAAGCCGGAAGCAGAGACTTGAGTGATGTGGCCACAAGTTAAGGAACACCTGGGAGCACCAGAGGCCGGGAAAGGCAAGAGGAAGGATTCTTCCTAGAGCTTTCTGAGGGAGCAGGACCCTGCTGACATCCTGATTTTGGACTTGGGGCCTCCAGAACTGCCAGGGGGTGAAATTCTGTTGTTTCACGCCACGGGGTGTGTGGTCATCTGTTACAGGAGCCCCGGGAACAGACAACCTTCAGCATGCCTATGTGGCACATTGTAGTGGTCCGTCAGAGTGTCCTGCTTTTAGTACTGCTGCTTTGGGGACCAAGGGAGGGGAGGGGCCCAGTGTGAAGGGCATCATGGGACAGAATCAGTAGGTGTATTCATTTGCCAAAGTTGGCTCCTTCCGAGGAAGAACTTTCTCGGGTCTTTCTCCTGGCTTCTGGTGGCGTATTAGCAGTCGTGGCTGCTCCGCCAGGCGTCACTGCGTCCGTCTCTGCCTCCATCTTTACGTGGTGTTGTCCCCGACGGTGTGTCTGTGTCCAAATATCAGGA